>NC_133047.1:1000000-1310769 GCF_048771995.1 Taeniopygia guttata | reverse complement strand
CAATGAGAATTTTTATTTATTGCATCTCAGGTCCTTTAAAAACACTCCTGGGAATCCAGGGATTTAAAAACACTCACAGGGAATCCAGCACAGCTTCACTGGAGGATGTCATGGAAGCTTCAGGACTCCAAATGAACTTTAATCGTTGTGGATTCATGAAATTATTTGTTATAAATGACAGTGAGCCAGCAAAACAAGGGATTCCCCACCTATCCAACAGGATTTTTTGTTTATTGCATCTCAGTTGATTGGGAATACGCTCCGTGGTCCTGGTGAGCGGCTGGAGCTCCACAAATCCAGCACAGCTTCATTGGGGATGTCACAGAAACTTCACAGGCTCCAAATGAATTTTAATAGTTGTGGATTCATTAAATTATTTGTTATAAATGACAGTGAGGCAGCAGAGCAAGGGGAGCTGCAGGGAAGGAGTGCAAGCGATGCAGATTTTCCTGACCACACCTTGGGATCATCCCGAGGCCTCTGCCCGCCCTGCCAGGCAGCGCAGAGTGTGATTAAAGTGAGATGGTGATTAAAGCTCGGTGTTAATTGTGGATCCCAAACAGGAGACAGGCAGAGAGGAGCCCTCAGCTGTCAGCTCCCAGCCCCTGGCATATGGTTCCATTAAGATAAAGGAACAAAAGGTAATTTACAGTAACAGATGGGCTTGAACTCTTTCTGGAGCTGCTGAATACTTTTTAGTTTTTAATTTATGATGCATCTTCCGTGCAGCATTGGAGCAACTCCTCGGTCGTGTTCTTTTAGAATCCAGGAGCAGGGAAAACGTCTGTGAGGGATTTCCCAGGAGCTTTGTGACTGCTGGGGATGGAGCAGGGAGGGCCTGGCCAGGCCTGGAATTCCGCAAACTTCGGGAGTGAGGCTGGGAGTGCAAATCCTGCTGGAAAAGCCCCAAACCCACCTCCCGCAGCAGGGCTGGGACAGGAGTCAGCTCAGCTTTTTACACCAAATCAGCTCAGCTTTATACACCAAATCAGCTCAGCTTTATACACCAAATCAGCTCAGCTTTCGGCTCCAGATCCCAGAGCTTCTCCTCTGGCTGCTCCCCTGCAGGTTTGGGGACTCCAGCGTGGAACCCCCAAATCTGCAGCGCTGATGCCGTGTCCCAGAGCCGGGCACTGGGCAGGGACTGCGATGGGGATTTCATCTCCCACGGGTGGCCGGGAGTGCCACCCCTGCGGGCTCAGTCCTGTGGGAGCCCAGCACATCCCTCTGGCTGCCCCGGCTGGCTCCAGACCCTGGCAGGGGCTCGCAGACCTTGGCACCAAGTCAAGAACACCCGTGGCTTCGATTTTAGCCTGTGGGAAAAACTGTCAATTTTGTGTGAGGAATTACAAGCCACAAGGGTTTGAGTAGTGTGGTAGCTGAGTTAACACAAGGTGAAAAAGGAGAATTTTGGGGTTTTTAGAATGGGGTTCAAGGGGACAAGATGGAGGATTTGAGCGTGTCCTGACCTTCTTCTCCTTCTCCTTGCCCTCCATGCCTTGCTGTGCTGGTGACACTTTTCTGTTGGTTTAAGGACAGACACACTGTCCAACATAAATGACAGATATTGGCACGTTACTGTCAACATGGCACACGCAGTTTTTGGTATAAAATGCAAACACCACCCTGAGGGCAGACAGAATGCCATGGCCGAGCTGCTGGACAGAGCTCAGCAGGTCAGAGAAAGAATGTTCTGGATAAGGGAAAATAAACACCTTGAGAAGCCGACCCTGCGCACTCAGACTCTTCCTTTGGCTGCGGGGCTGGGAAATGAGGACTTTTACACTCCTGGGGTCACCTCGACACCCAGACCCCAAGAAGTCCTGCCAGGAGACAGGGGCTGTGCCAGAAAAACACAACTGGATCTGGATCTCTTCCCTCAGCACCTGCCAAGGGCTCCAGGACATCCAGGGCAGTGCTGCTATTGCCTTTTTTTAATGCAAAATGAGCCTGGTGAGGGCTGGGGGAAGCAGAGGTGGATGTGGGCTTGGGGAAGGCTGGCAGGGGAGCTCTGGAGCTGGGGAGGATCCCTGGGAGCTCCTGGCAGTGCTGGAGGCTGTGCTGGGGCTCGGGGGGGACACAGGGATGCTCTGCTCAGCCTGGGAGGATTTGGCCCTTCCTGCCTTTCTGGAGGAATTCAGGAACATTCTGGAATGGTTCTGAGTCCTCTCTCCATGTGCTGGGGGTTGCTGAGCTCAGGGTGGAAGTGCTGGGACACCAAAGCTGTCCCACAGCTCAGGGCTCCCTTCTGGACATTCCTGGAGCCTGGCAGGGGGGTCCTGCTGCCCTGGAAGCACCGGAGCCCTGGGGCCCTTCCCAGCCCCAATTTGAGATCCTCAATTTAAGGATGAGTGTGGGGAAGCGGGGACAGGAATGTGCTACAGCCAGAGCTCTGCAACATGAACAACACTGATTTTATTTGAGCCCTGGGAACAGGAGCTGCTTATCTGTCTGGGAGGGGGTTAGTGTGGATCCGGGATAATCGGGACCAGAAGGGAGCAGGGGAGGGAAAAGCCCCACAGGGACAGGGAGCTGCCTCTGCTGCAGGGGGCACAGCAAGAGGGAAAGGTGGCAAAACCAGTCCTGAGTGCAGGAAGGGAAATCCTCCTGGCTGTGGGGATGCCTTTTGGGGCTGCCTAAAAACACAGGCCAGACCAAATTAAGGGAATAAAAAGCATTTCTATTTATTGAAGGGCCTTCAGGGACATTTAGGGCAGACAAAGCCCCCCAGGGGCTATACCCAAAATGGATGAAGGTCACAGGTTTTTATACTTCTGCGAGTTTTGTCCATTTGCATATTGGGGTTCATCTCCCAATTCCAGCTTCAGGCCATGAAGTCATTTACCCGCCCGTTTGCTGTCCCCAACTCACTTTTGTTCCCATCTCTGGGCCCTGAGGCAGTGGTTGTGTCTGCCCCAGATGGGGAAGCAGCAGCTCACGCTGTGTGTGGAGTTTGGAGTGATGCACTAAAGAACTGCAGGAGTATAAATGGGTGGGAAACAGAAGAGGTGAAATCCTGAGGCGCCAGTGGGGGCTGGGACCAGCAGCTGGAGAATCAGGAAGAGGGAAGGGGATGCAGATCCCTGGCTGGGGAGAAAGGCTTTGTGAGAGCTCCTAATTCCGGGGAAATCGCCCCAGAGCTGCTGAGGTGTGGGGGCTGCTCCCAGGGCCCTGGCAGGAGCTGGCTGGGGTGAAGGCCGATGCTCTCGGGGGGAAATCCAGCTCTGCAGCCGGGCTGGCAGTGCCCTGACATGCAGTCAGTGCGCTCTGGCTGCCCTGCCAGTCTGAGGGGAAAAGGGACAATTTCCAGTGGGACAGGTGCAATTTCCAAAAAAAATAACAATAGCTCAAAATCAAGAACTCTGCCTCGAAGAGGAGCAGGCTGGAGGTGCCAGCTGGCAGGGGAAGGGAGCATGGAGCTGCCCCTGCAGTGTGGAGCTGCTCCCTGCCACCCCAGCCCCCAATTCCCTGGGTAGCCAGGGGAAAGTGAGGATTGTTCTGTTCTGTTTTCTGTTTTCTGTTTTCTGTTCTGTCACCTCCCCTCCTCCATCGCTGGGGAGATGTGGGACCCCTTTCCCCACAGGAGAACGAGGGATAAATTCTCCCACTGCAGAGCTGGAGCAATGGATCAATGTTTTAATTGAGCAGGTACCAAACTGCCCTTGCAGCATCCCCATCCCCTCAGGCAGCTGGGACCAGCTTTGGCTGCTTCCAACCCCCACCCCCAGAATGCAGGAATGGGCTTTTTTGGGGGATAGGAACTGCAGCTGCTTTTGGAAGACAAAAAAAACTCAAAAAAACAAAAACAAATAAAAAAACCAAAACAAAAACCCAAAGCAAAACAAAAAAACTCCAAAAAAACCAAAAAATGCAAAACAAAAACGAACAAAAAAAAAAAACCACCAAAAAAAAACCCCAAACAAACAAATACCCAACCCCAAAGTAGGAATTTGGGGATAGTTTGGGAAATAATGGAAAGTTTCCCAACTGCTGTTGAGTTCCTTGTGTGTTGGTGGGGCCCAGGAGAACAGCCACCACCTCCCGCAGCTGATTATGCAAATATGGATAAATATGTGAATACCTATTCCAACTTTTTATCCTCTGCAATCTAACGTCTCCCCTGACACAATACTCTCGAATTATCTTCAGTGAGTAATGACTTGCATTTAGCATTTTACACCGAACTGTCATATAGATCATTTTCTGTAATACTTTACATAAATTAGGAATCCTCCCCCATGGAACGCGTGTGGCTGCCGGAGAGGTTTTTACAAGATTAAAAGTGCAAACAACACAATTCCGGTGTAATTTGGAAATCCATGAGCAGAGTGAAGTGGGAAACGTGGAGGTGACAGCAAATTACGGTGCCATCAGTCAGAGCCCTGCGGGGAGCCCTGCGGGCTTTCCCAAAATGGGACTTTTTTGCCTCGGGGGTGGGGCGGGCTGGTGGCTCGGGGTCGTTATCCCGGTAATTAAGTGTTATCCCGGTAATGGTTATCCCGTAGTTGTTATCCCGGTAACTGATAATGGTTATCCCGGTAATTAATTGTTATCCCGGTAATTGTTATCCAGTACTTGTTATCCCGGTAACTGGTGATTGTTATCCCAGTAACCAGTGATTGTTATCCCTGTAACTGGTAATGGTTATCCCGGTAATTAATTGTTAATTAATTGTTATCCTGGTAATTGTTATCCCGTACTTGTCATCCCGGTAACTGGTAATGGTTATCCCGGTAACTGGTGATGGTTATCCCGGTAACTGGTGATGGTTATCCCGGTAACTGGTGATGGCTATCCCGGTAACTGGTGATGGTTATCCCGGTAACTGGTAATTGTTATCCCGGTAACCGGTGATTGTTATCCCGGTAACTGGTGATGGTTATCCCGGTAACCGGTGATTGTTATCCCGGTAACTGGTGATGGTTATCCCGGTAACTGGTGATTGTTATCCCGGTAACTGGTGATGGTTATCCCCGTAACTGGTGATTGTTATCCCGGCTCTGTCTGGGAGCTCCTGCGCTCACCTGAGCCAGGTGTGGGGCTCGGCGGGGTGGAGGGGATGATGCTGAAGGTGGGCGGCTCTAGAGGCACTGGGAGCGGCTGTACTGGGCAGACTGGAGGTGCCAGCCCGCCGATGGCAGCGCTGGTGCCAACGGGACCCCAGCAGCCGGTATTTTCCCCCAAACCGGCTAAATGTGGCTGAATCATCTGTTCCTTTGAGAGGCAGTGGGATTTTTGTTTCTTGTAATTATCATTTTAGCAACTTTCGGTGCCAGGCTAAACTTCGCTGCTCATTTTCCCTGCCGGGATTCGCCTTGCGCCGAGCCTCGGACCTGCAGGGTTTGGGATTTGGGGTTTGGGGTTTGGGGCCATTCCAGCCCCAGAGCCGGATTGTTCCAGGATTGTTTTGTTCCAGGGCTGGCCGGGAGGCAGCGAGAAACACGGTGATGTGCCTCAGTGTGGCACTAATGAATATTAAAGGCAGCAATTCTTGCTGTCCCTGTCCCCTGTCCGCTGTCCCGGCAGCAGCGGGGGTTTATTGCCACCAGCACAGGTGATATTTCACAGGGACAATGCAGGGCCGTAAAAAGGGAGTTTTAGGAAACAAACAGGGCCAGGCCATCCAAATTCTCCCCAGGGCGGCCGTGTTTTGCTTTCCCTGTTTATGTCACTACAGAGGAAGAGATAAAATTTTTATATTGCTTTTAACAAGAGATAAAAAGTGCTGGCAGCGTGACTGCTGTCCAGGGGATGGGGAAAAGGGAATGACAGCAGCTTCGGGCGGTGCAGCTCCAGGCATCTCGTCCTGCAGTGGGGACAAGGTGAATTTATCCTGGAATTTATTCCTCCCCTGGAATAACCCCCGTTCCCCTGGCTCACCTCCTATTTTATTAATCACAATCCTGGCCTGGGTTCAGCTCCCACGGGGAGGGGAAGGCAGAGAGCAGAGCAGGTCCCTGAAATTGGTGTTTGCAGGCAGGAATGACCCTGCAGGCTCGCTACAAAGGGCAGGGACACCGGGACAATTCTGACTTTTGGTCGGGTTTGGCACCCCCAGCTCCTCTCCTGCCTCTGGAGCACAAAGCTCTGCTCAGCTGCTGGGGGCAAGGTTATCCAGACATGGCCAGCAGCCACCATCAGGCGCCTCTTTGGCCTCCTTTTTATGTTTTTTTCCTCAAAAAGCAATGTTCTCACTCCCCAGACGGTGCCACTGCCAGGCAGAGCTGTGCTCAGGTGAAAAGTCCCATTCTTGAGCCAAAGAAAGAGCAGGCAAGAGTAAGGCTGTATGTATTCCAAACAAAACTGATTTAAAATCCAGAGTTTCAGATTAAAATGGGCTAAAAATGAGGAGCAGATTTGTTGCTCGGGCACTCTCTGACACCGCAGTCACTCACAAAAGGAACAGTCCATTTTTACCTTAAAAACCAGACTTGATCCCGTTTGTGTTTGAGGAGTTTTGTTGTAATTATGTGGAATTTCTCTGCCTTGCTCTCAGAAGCTCCAGCCAGAGACCAGCAGGACCTCATTAAAGATTGCTGAACAGGTTTTTTCCCTCATTTTGCCACTTCCCTACTGCTCCTTTCATCCCTTTTCCCTCCGGTGCTGGCCGGGTGTTGTGTTGTGCATTACCGAGCGTGACAGGGGAGCACGTGGGGAATGAGAAGTTCTCCACAGCCTTTAATTTGTGGCTGGGCTCTGCCAGCGAGCCCAGAACCAGGCACAGCTGGGTTTGCCAAGGCTTTGCTGCATCCTGGTTGTGCAATTCCAGACAGGGAATCTTTCATCTCGGCCTGGAGGGGAACTGGAGCTCCTTGCTGGGCTGGGGGTGTCCTTCAGCCCCGAAAATCCCTCGGATTTGGGATAATTTGCTGCTGTTCCCCCTTCTGGCCTGTTCCTTGTTCTGTGCTGATGGAGAAGTTCCCCCACAAGGAATTGCCACATCCACCCCAGAATTCCAAATGGAATTTTTCCACTGGAGCCGTTGCTGCCCACTGTGGTTGTGGTGTTTAACTCCAGGGGAAAAGGGATTTAATCTGCTCTGACACCCACTCCCTGCAAACCCAAAAGGCTGCTCCTCACCTCTGCTAAACACTGCAGACTCCAGGCTTTGGGATTCACATTCCAGCACTGGGAATATTGGGTGTGCCTGACCATGGATTGGTTGGGTTTTTTGGGGCTTTGTTGGGGTTTTTTCAAAGCTGGCTCCGAGTTATCCTGAAATGAACCTCTGACCAGAGAGTACTTGAAAAACCCAACCTCTGAGCATCCTTTTTTCCTCTTTTGCTTCATTTTATGGCCGGATTTCACACCACCATAAGGAGAACATTAAATATTCACCGCCCAGCGCGTGTTAGTTAAAAAGCAGATCAAGGAGGAGGTGGCCAGAATGGAAAATCCTCTCAGCCCTGCAGGAGAGCCCCTTCTCCTGCCCGCACTGCCTCATCCACATGCGGAGATTTTGTGGGGATTTTTTTTCCCCCTCGATATTATTCTTAATTAGCCCTCAAAAAACGAGACGGAATGTGCCTTTTGGGGCTGAGCTCAGCCTCATTAGCAGTGTATTCCACCAGATTTTGGGCTATTATTGCTCTGCTGCTTCTCCCCGTAGGACACACATCCCTGTTTATGTAGTTAAGATTCACTAAAGCCATAAAAAGGGCCGCATTTGGAACTCCAGAGTTTTCAAACCCCTTTTCATGCTGCCAGAGGAGCAGCAGGGGGGTTTGATCCGAGTGTCAGAGGCTACTGCAGGGAGCTGTGCCTGGGGGCGAGTCCCCCTTTCATCCCAACGCCATTAATTTATTTATTTACCCAGTTAAAAGCGCAGCAAGCACAGCCTGGGTGGTGTTTCTGCACTTTTTATCCACTCCTGCTCCTCCAGAGCCCTGCCTGGCAGAGGATGGCAGACGAGCTGAGGGCTGGCCTTTGGCAAAAGTGGATTTTTCTCTGCTGGTGTCTCCTAGCAGGGACAGAGCAGCTCCTGCCAGGGTTGGGGGTGCCCAGGGGGACCCCAAGACTTGGCAGGGCTGGCTCAGGGTGTGCATTGGGCTCAGGTTTAACATCCAGCCCAGTGCTAGGGCCGGTTCTGGATGCCCATAAATCCCAAAATCTGTGTGTTTGGTTCCTGGTTTTAATAAGATACAAAACTTCACAGCAGAGGGGGCTGGCTGGAATTTCTGTCCTTTATGGTTTGTGCTCAAACACCTGACCCAGCATCCCCAAAATTCTGGCTGAGGGCACCCAGGGTGTGGCACTCCTGGGATTTGGGGTGCAAATTGCAATCTGATCAATCAGCAATCTGATCAACTGCTTTATCTGTGTTTGGTGAGGTCCTGAGGGTGAATGATGCTACCTGTGCTCACGGGTTGTGTTTCTCACAAGAGATGATGGAGTTTCGTGATGAAAAATGGCTTTTAAATGTCACAGCGCTGCCCTGATGAGGCCTGATAATATTGATGACATCCAGGGCTTGTTTTCTAAGCTTGTGTATTTAAGGTAACACCACTCATCGTGGCACGTGGGCAAGAGCAAAGACAATCCCACTTTCGCACTAAATGTGTCTCATTTGTACCTGTTGATTTCTCAAGATCCAGAATGAAAGATGTCTGGATGGAGTTTAAGTGTTTTTATATCTTCTTAAAACTCTATAAACCACATGTGAAGCACACGTGAGATCTCTCACTGCCCTGTTCCTTGATGCTTCCAAACCTTTTAAGTAAGCCCTTTCTTATGGAAATGCAGATTTTTATCTCCATGTTGTTTATCTCCTCCTCGTTTCCAAATCAACCCTTGCTGTGATTTTGGCTATTTCCTGCAGCTCATGATTTCATAAATTCCTGCTCAGGCACTTCTGTTCCCTGCAAGACGAGATCAGAGCTGTCAGACTTGACAAATAAATCTCCAAGTGTTGGAACAAAAGGGCTCCGAGTCCCCGAGCAGGCTGTGAGCACGGGGTTAATAACGCTGCCAGAGGATGACTCAGGCAGCAGTGGAGTAACAAGTGATTTTATCATGCTGCAGATATGAAAAGGATATTGTTCACAGGGCACTGGAGCAGGGCTCGTGAATAATTCCGAGTTCTTCCCAGCGCCTCTGCTGACAGAGGAGCAGAGCGAGGGGCAGAGCCTGGCTGGGGCTGTCCCTGCAGCCCAGGGGTTCTGAGGGGGTGGCACGTCCCAAGGCGCTTCTCCTCCCCTCCCAAAGCTGGAATTTGCCCAAAGGAACCGTCTGAGCAGGTTTCCATCCAGGGGCAGCTCTGGGATGGGGTGAATGAGGGATGGATGGAGGGACGGATGAATGGATGGATGATGGACAGATGGATGGATGGATAGATGGATGGATGGATGGATGGATGGATGGATGGATGGATGGATGGATGGATGGATGGATGGATGGGTGGATGGGAGCAGCTTGAGGGATGGGCTGGGAGCAGCTCTGGGATGTCACTCCTGGGACACTCAGGGAGTGTCTGGTGAGCATTCTTGCTCAGCAGCCTGTCCCTGCCCAAGGCACAGCCCCAGTACATTCCCAAGGCTCTTTAGGATCAGCTTCCATCCAGGGGAAGTTCTGGGATGGGGGAAACAAGGGATGGATGGATGGATGGATGGATGGATGGATGGATGGATGGATGGATGGATGGATGGATGATGGATGGATGGATGATGGATGGATGGATGGATGGATGATGGATGGATGGATGATGGATGGATGGATGGATGGATGGATGGATGGATGGATGGATGGATGGATGGATGGATGGATGGATGATGGATGGATGATGGATGGATGGATGGATGGATGGATTGATGGATGGATGGATGAATGGATGGACGGATAGATGAGGGATGGGTGGATGGGTGGATGGGAGCTGCTCATTGGGATGAGTTCTCAGTGTTCCTGGGGCACTCAGGGAGTGTCTGGTGAGGATTCCTGCTCAGCAGCCTGTCCCGGTCCAAGGCACAGCCCCAGTGACATTCCCAAGGCTCTTTAGGATCAGTTGGTGTTTAGAAGTGAGATGAAACCCTCTCCACTTTGTTCAGAAGTGAGATGAAACCCTCTCCACTTTGTTCAGAAGTGAGATGAAACCCTCTCCACTTTGTTCTGCCTCAGAGCAGAGCCCAGAGATGCCTGTGTCTCTGACAGGCTGTCTGAGCTGATGAGGAAGGGCTTTGTACATTATTAATAACAAATTGTCACCGCCGTTGCTCCTCTCTGTTCTCCGCTCTCGACATGAAATGCGGCACGTGTGCTGCTCTGGCAGAGCTGCTACCACAGGTGACAAAAAGCTGGAGGCTCCAGCCCCAGAGCAGATTTGGTGCCTTTGTTGGAGGTTTGTCTCCCGTAACTCGGTGCACGTGCCAGGGATTGCAGTGTCTGTGCACTGCTGCGGATCACTCCGGCCCCTGCCGTGCTGCTCGGGGGATCCAGCTGGGAAGCTGCAGGAATTGGAAGTTTTCCAGCATAGAAACCTTGCAGGGATCCTTCTCCATCACAGCTGGTCCCACGAGGGAGGCAGAGGGAGGGGTGAGATACCAACCCTCCCTCATGTCTGATGCCAGCCCTGTTCAGAGTTCCGTGTTCTGGGGGCTCCGGCACCCCCAGCGCTTCCGGAGTGCCATTCCCAGATGGCCCAGAGTGGGAAAGGAGCTCAGCACAGGATGAACCCAGCAGGTGCTTCGGTCTCCTTGGCTTTTGAGCCACAGTCTGAGAGCTGCTGGCACCGCCTGGGGGTTGTTTTTCCTTATTTTCAGCTGCTCCCAGCACCGGGAGGGGAAGGTTCCAGCCGGGGTTTGGATGTGCTGGAGGAGGTGAGCCAGCCTCACCTGCAGGAGCTGTGCTGGCGCTTCCCGAGGGGAGCAGCAGCAAACAGAGATGGGAGAGCATCCAAAAAACCAGGGACAGGGTGGGAATGCAGCAGGGGGTGAACATCCATGTGGGGAATGATGGAACCAGGGGGAGACTGCTGGGTCAACATCCCGCTCCCCATCCCGAGAGCCCACCTGGGCTGAGCTGCTCCCGGGGCAGCCGGGTCCTCACCCAGCACTGGGGATGAATTTACACCAAATAAACCCCACGTGTCCCAAAACTGAGAAACCCAACTCAAATGCCGTGTTCAGGGAGCTGGAAGGAGAGGGATTTTAATGCCAGGCTCCATAATGTTTGATGTGCTGGGGGAGAAAAACTGGGAGTGTTGTGGGATGTTATTGCTGCGTTTTGTTCTGAGAGCGGCTGCTGAGTTGTGAGAATGCTCACCCTCTCCCCCTGCTCTGTTAGGGACAAAAAAAAAAAGCGGATTTTCATCATGTTTCCAGCTCTGGGCACTATAAAACCCCCTAGCATTCAATCCCAAGGTCTGTATTCTGTATTTCTGAGCCATTCTGCTTTCAGGCCGTTGCATTACAGAGAGCAGCGCTGCCTCTCCAGCCATCAGCTGCCACTTCCAAATTGGAATATTCCTGCTCCTAATGGCACGAAAACCCCTGCAAATGGGTGCTTGTTCAACATAAAAATTACCAGCAATTTGAGGATAAGTCATGGAGGATGTAATGACTTGTATTACAAGGCTCAGGAAAATTGAAGTGTGAATTGGGATCTGAAGGGGCGGCTTTGTTCTCTGCCAGGAGTTCAGTCCTGAGCAGGACCTGAGGAAAATCACTGCCCTCCTTTCCCTTTTTCTCAGAGCCTTTTATCTGCTGGAAAAGCTGTTTGGGTCCTGGTGCTCCCTTTCCCACGCAGAAAAGAAATTGGGTGTTGTTAACTGAGCAATAGCAGGGGAAATTCGGATTTCACGGAGGCCAGAAAAAAAAAAAAAGGAAAAGCAAAAATATTTCTTTAGAAATCAACCCAAAATCTCACCCTCAAAGGTTACTCCGGTGTTAGGGGGTAAAAGAGGTGTTCTCAGGATGCTGGGCTGGACCTTCTGAAATGCTGAAGCAAAAGGGGCTGATGTCCCCTGATCCCACAGGCAGGAATTTTTCCCACCAGCAAATGCTGTAGAGCCCAGAGCTGGTATCACCTGCAGGCCCCTTCATGGAGATCTGGAACATTCTGTAGAATTTTGTAAAAATCCTAAAAAAATTTGTCATAAATGCCTTGTATAGATTCTGTAAAAGATCAGAAACTGCAATATTGAGTGAAACTGCTCGAAGCCAGGCTGGAAATGGGGAATTTGGACAGCGGGAAGGGCTCTGCTCTGAGGGGAGGTGGGCAAGGGTGGGTGAGCTGGAGTTCTCCAAGGTGTGCCTGGGGATGTCAGGGAAGAGAATGTGGTGGGACAGGAGGATCCTTTGGGATCCTTTGGTGTTGGCAGCAGCGGTTCCTCTGCAGAGCCACCAGCTGGGAATCCGCCGGGTCTTTACCATGACAAAAGCGTTTTACCAGCCTAAAATGCCCTTCAGCGTGAGAAGCAGCATGGAGCAGGATATGGAAAAGATTTCTCACAAAGTAGCTTGTGATTCAGATGGAAAATGTCAGGTTTTGAAAATTATTAATCTTTGTGCTGCACAAAACCGTCAGCTGTAGGGGCGGTGGGTGTGGGAGGTTCCTGCGGGAGAGCGTTTCCAAAAGGGGCTTTTTTGGGGGCTGTTTTTCTCTTTCCCTTTGTTTTTTTTGGGGGATTCTTTTGTTCCTTCCCCCACGGGGGGCTGAGTAAACAGGCAGCTGAAACTGCTGATGGGGACAGCAGCAGGAGGGGCGGTGAGGTGGTGACAGCAGAGTCAGGGCAGCGTCACCAGCCCGGGCTGTGATTCAGTGCAGAGGGAAAGGGAACAGGGGGGACAGCAGGAATGGGGTGGGAAATGGGAAAACAGCTCCTGGGAATCCTCTGGGTGGATTTCTCACAGAAATGGGACTGAGCTGGGGAGCTCTCAGGTGCTGCTCACCTTGGAGGGGCTCAGGAAAGTTCCAGAACTCCCCTGACTGTGAGGATGCCCTGGGGCAGACAGGGAGTTTCCCTCCCCTCCACACCAGGGGCAGCTCAGGGGTTGGGTGGGCTTGGCTTTGCTCTCCCGTGCCTTGGGGGATATCTCACTGCTCTATCCAAAGCTGCCTGACTGGAAAGGGAAGGGTGAAAGAAGAATTGCAAAATATTCCCTTATTCCCTTATCCAAACACCAGCAGCTCCGAAATCTGATTGTGTCCTAGCGCAGAAAGCAGCTGATGGGAGCTACAAACACCCATAAATCCAAGGTCTCACAGGTCTGTAACAATATTATTTAACAATATGCTCTACTATTTAATTTTAATTGCACAGAGTTGTGTTTCAGGAAATATTTGTAGCTGAATACCCTGAAAAAGCACAAAACCAGCAGAACAGTCCGTGTGTGGAACCCAAAACTGCTCCAGTGCCCAGCTCCCCCTCCTTGTTTGCTGTGTTCAGCTGCTGCAAACACGATGTTAAAATATTCCTTAAATGTCACTTGTTGATTTGATGGAATTTACAGAGAGATCTAAAACATCTGTGGCTCAGTCTCTCTGCATGTTTAGAAAACATCAATTAATTGGATCTTTCGTGTTGTCAGGGACACTGGACACTTCAGAAACTGGGCAGAAATCCCAAATTTGTTTTGTACAGAAAAACATTGTAAAATTTTACATCACATTGTTTAACTGCAGATAAAATTTGTTTCCCCAATCAGAATGAAATAAAATTTCAGATTATGAAGCTCCATCGTTAAATTCAATTTGTGCAAAGTGCGACAAGGACTGGAGATTTCTGCAAATACAGCCAGCAGAGGATCTTACAGGAACTGGGAAATCTGGGTTCCAAATCTTCTCCTCTAAACTCCTGTTTAAATTGTCCACTGCATGTTGGAATTATGTCTATTAATGCTTAATGGGCCCAATTTTCCCAGCGATTCCAAGTCACCTGAAGGAGCTGCAGCATTGCTCAGCCCAGTCTTAATGAGCTCGTCGGGGATTTCAGGCTCAGTTGTTGGGAGTCGCACTCTGATGTCTCACTCAGCCACCGAGTGTCCCTAAATTGTAATTCCATCATTTTTTATTGCTCTGCTCTCAACTCTCAGCTCTGGAGTGAAGCCCCGTTTTTGGAGCCTGGTTTCTCGCTCGGCCTGGCTGAGATGAAGCTGAATTTCTCTCTGAGCTCCTGTTGCGGGGTGTTTTTTTTTTCCAAATGAGCACTTCCATATCGTTGTCTCAGTAATTAAGATTAACTGAGCCCAGATCTCATCAGAGACACAACTCTGGGAGTGAGGCAGGAATCCACATGAGGTGGAACATGAAATTTGGAGCAGGAGGGGAGTTCACCTGGGGAGTCCCCTCCTTGCCTCGCTCATCCATTTCTTCTGGAAGTCTGGCAGCACTGGGAGGGGTTTGTGGCTGGAATTCAGCCTGGGAGGAGGCTCAGGGTGAGTTCAGTGCTCTCTGCTGGGCAATAAATGGCATTTTTGATGGTTCTGGGCAGAAATGGTCTGCTCAGTTCCTGGCTGGAATTGTTGAGGGCAGCAGATCGGGTCAGTCACTGAGAGAAGTTTGATACCCTCACACACCCTGTGCTGGGGCACTTTTAGTTACAGATCCATCTGTTTGGGGTGCTGCAGCATCCTTTTTTCCTTTAAAGATTTATATTGCTTGCATATTGCTCAAAGGAAAAAAAAAATCTAGATGTTAAATAAATGTATGAAAGATTCTTCAAGTTTGTAACCCACTTAATATTTAATAAATGTAATACATCATTTTTATAAATAAGTGCAGCTGGGATATAAATAAATTCAGGCTGCAGAAGGGATTACAATAGGATGCACATTCATCTCTGTGGCACAGGAAGGGCCTGCAATGTTTTATCAACAAATTAATCCTTACTGGAGGAAACAGATGCCCTCCCCTCCTGCAGCCAGGGATGGGGTGGTTGGTGGAAATTCCCTTCATAAATTCCATGGAATTGGAAGTTCATAAAATGGGTCTGACATTCTCAGAATGGTTCTGACAGAGCCAGAGGAGAACGAAGGCTGGAATTAGTGGTAAAGGTGGGAAGTGTTAAACTTCCTTCGCTTTTAGGGGTGCAAAGGTGTGAGTGAGGGGTGCCAGAGGCACAGGGATTGAGGGTTGGAGCTTCGGGAGAGGAGACAGGAAAGGAGGAGATGAGGATGGGGAAATGGCAGGAAAGGAGAAGGTGAGGATTGGGGAAATGGCAGGAAAGGAGAAGGTGAGGATTGGGGAAATGGCAGGAAAGGAGAAGGTGAGGATTAGGGAAATGGCAGGAAAGGAGAAGGTGAGGATTGGGCAAATGGCAGGAAAGGAGAAGGTGAGGATTGGGGAAATGGCAGGAAAGGAGAAGGTGAGGATTGGGGACATGGCAGGAAAGGAGAAGGTGAGGATTGGGCAAATGGCAGGAAAGCCCTTCCAGTGTCCCCAGGATGATGTCAGCAGGAGGAGCCCAGCAGCAGAAGTGCCAGCAGAGGTGACAGCAAAGGTTACAGCAGATGTGACAGCCTCAGTGCCTCACCCTGTGCACTCGGCAGGAGAAATGAGATTTTTAAACCCCTAAAATCTCTTTGTGAGAGGTTTTAGAGATCTCTAAATGAGATTTTTAACAGGGGCTCCCTGCACCTGAAGATCCCCAGCTCGCTGACGGGGGATTCACTTTTTCTTTTTTAAGTCCAGATTTATTTCCACAACTTACTGCACATTCAGTTTTTGGAGTTTTCACTGCGGAAAATTGCCAGGAGGGATGGATTTTGTCTTCCTCAGCTAGCAGAACAATTTTCCACCTGTCATCCAAACATTTGATGGGGAGGATTACGGCAGAACCACTGGAATTTATCCTTTATATCCATGGGATGCAGGAGGGTCTGGAGAAGTTAATGTGGGATAGCAGAGCTGAGATGGAGCAGCAGCACTTGTGGATCTCAGTGTGGGCTGGGAATTTGGGAGGTTTGGGAACACAGGGATGAGCTGAGATGGGAATTTGGGAGAGTAATGGGAACACAGGGATGAGCTGGGCTGGGAATTTGGGAGAGTAATGGGAACACGGGAATGAGCTGGGCTCATTAATTGACAATTTGTAGATTTATTGAGGGTTCATTGATTAATTGAGGGTTCACAGACTGATTGAGGGTTTGGTGATTTATTGAGGGTTCACTGATTAATAGAGGGGTTCACTGATTAATTGAGGATTTGTAGATTCATTGAGGGTTCATTGGTTTATTGATGGTTCACTGATTTATTGAAAGGTTCATTGATTTATTGAAGGGTTCACTGATTGAGTGTTCATTGATTTATTGAGTGTTCATTGAGTTATTGAGAGGTTCACTGATTAATTGAGGGGTTCATTGATTAATTGAAGGTTTATTCATTTATTGAGGCTTCATCAATTTATTGAGGGTCATTCCTTACAGGGAAAATATCTATATGCAGTAAAAAATCCACTGTATTTTTGGGCAAAGGCATTTGAAGTTCATTAATGAAACTAAATCTGGCTTTGGGCTGTACAGCAGCCAGGAAGAATCAGGAATTCTGCTAAAAGCACTGAAGAAATAGGAACACTTGGAGATGAGCTAGCTGGTGTGGCGGAAGGCTCCCTGCCCGTGCCGGGTGGAGCGGGATGAGCTGAGAGGTCCCTTTGGAGTGGAGCTGTGCAGGGAGCGCTGGTGTGCCCCACGTTGGGCGCCAGTCCGGGAGGAGCGCTGGTGACCTGGACGGTCGGGATGGACGGAGATGAGAGATCTCTGAAGTCAGGGCTTGGAATATGCGGCTTATTGCAAAGGGTGTGGGTGAGCAGCCCTGCTTGGAGCTGCCAGCCACAGCTCAGGGCAGGCCCAGGAGTAGGGGCAGAGAGAGAGAGTGAGCGAGAGAGAGAGAAAAGAGAGATAGCGAGAGAGGGAGAGAGAGAGAGACAGCGAGAGAGAAAGAGAGAGGGAGAGAGAGAGAGAGGGAGAGAGATAGAGGGAGTAGGGGCAGAGAGAGAGAGAGAGCGAGCAAGAGAGAGAGAAAAGAGAGAGATAGCGAGAGAGGGAGAGAGAGAGAGACAGCGAGAGAGAAAGAGAGAGGGAGAGAGAGAGAAATAGCGAGAGAGAGTGAGAGAGAGAGAGTGAGAGAGAGATAGTGAGATATCGAGAGAAAGAGATAGCGAGAGAGATAGTGAGAAAGATAGCAAGGGAGAGAGATAGTGAGAGAGAGACAGTGAGAGAGACAAAGAGACAGTGAGAGAGAGAGAGACAGTGAGAGAGAGAGAGGGAGAGAGAGCGAGGGAGAGAGAGAGAAAAGAGGGAGAGAGAGAGATAGTAAGAGATAGCGAGAGAGAGAGCGAGAGAGAGAAAGAGAGAGAGAGAGGCAAGAGAGCAGGAGCAGAAGAGGATGCCAAGAGTGCGTCTTGTCCCCCGGGCACACCTTATCAGGGGGCTTCAAAGTGGCCGTGGAATAAGACTTGGGCCAATGGGGTTACAGATACCTGATGCTTCAGGGGAGGGTTACAGATGAACCATACATTTTGAGGGATGAGGCAGAGCATTCCATCTGACCCTTGGACCTGTCTGTAGGTGGAGGGCATTGTTCAATCAAAGGGGGGATTGCCTACAGCTATACTATTGTTTTCTAGTTGTTTAGTGACCAAGGTTTGGTATCTCAAAGCTTGTTCTCATTTCAATCTCATTTATAGTTCCTGCTTTTTCCAAATCTTTTGCCAGGCAATCATATTTATAAGGCTTTCCTATTTCATCTTCCCCAACAGAGCTCCTCAGGATTTGTTCCTGCCTCTCCCATTCAGGCTTTGCTAAGTACCCTGTCCTGGGCCCTCAGCAAATCAGGGCAGACAGCAGAGACAATAAAGGATTTCATGTGGGCAACAAAATCTGCCATTCCCACCCATTTCTGAGCGCCTTCCAAAAATCCCACTGTGTGTGGGGGCCGGGGTCATCTGATGAAGCAAATGTAGGCAAATCTCACTGAGCTGCTTTCCTGACTGAACAATGACTCAAATTTCATCATGGAAACCATTCCAGGCATGAGGAAATTCTCTATTCTGGAACATTTTTTTATTTTTCCATCTCCTGGCTTCCCTGGCAAGCTGACACTTGAATTTATTTGGTGCTGGAGGAAATCCTGGCTGCAGGGGTTTAAAGTCCTGCAGGGATCAGGGGGGTTGAACACATGGAAAGGGAGGAATGGGAATATTTGGATTAATGGCCATCTCCAGTTGTGTTTCTGCTCTTGGATGGACCTGTTCAAAGGAGGGGTTGGGATGGTTCCAGCTGGGAAAAGGCTTTATCCTTCTGGCTTGGGGCAGCAAACATCCAAAGCAGCAGTGAATAACCCCGTGCTCTGCCAGCATTTATCAATTTAGGGGGCTTGGAAGAGGGGGCAGAGCGGGAGGAATTCCTGAGTGGGACAAGGAGCTTGGAGGGAACTGGGAATGTTTTTATGTGGGAGTGGCTCCTGTGACCCTGCAGAAGGAATTGCTTCAGGGCAGTCCCATAAATCAGGGAATAACCCAAACCTGGGCAGAGAGGGAAATCCCAAACCCTGGGCAGAGAGAGGGAAAATTCCAAACCCTGGGCAGAGAGGGAGAAACCCCAAATCCCGGACAGAAAGAGGGAAATCCCAAATCCTGGGCAGAGAGGGAAATCCCAAACCCTGGGCAGAGAGAGGGAAATCCCAAACCCTGGCAGAGAGAGGAAAATCCCAAATCCCTGGCAGAGAGAGAGAAAACCTCAAATCCTGGGCAGAGAGGGAAATCCCAAACCCTGGGCAGAGAGAGGGAAACCCCAAATCCTGCACAGAGAGAGGGAAATCCCAAATCCCTGGCAGAGAGAGGGAAATCCCAGATCCAGGGCAGAGAGGGAAAAGAGCTCTCTCTGATCCCAGCTGCTGGATCAAAGAGGGGAATTCAGCCTCGTTTGGGACTTTTAGAGCTTTGTTTTTCTGGCGCCACAAAGTGTAACAGAAGTTCTGTTTGGACACTTGGGAAAAGTCTCTGCACAATTTATTGCCAGATTAATTTGCACTTATCATTATTTACTTGGCTTGTTGAGGGCACTTTAACTTTTGGGGGTTTTTTTAATGCAAAAAGAATAAGGCTGCTCACTTCTAATAATTCTTCATTTAAAAAAAAAGTTCAGAACTCACAGTTTTTCACTGGTTTAAGATCTCATTTTAGCATCTAAATTATCCTAATCAGTTTTGAAATACTGACTCATCCCTGCCTGCTGCTGTCCAGATCTCCTGATGTGTTCTGACAAAGGCAGTGTGTTTATTTCAGAGACGAATTTAATGTTTGTTCCTAACTTTTTTCCCCCCTCCTTTCTTTTTCATTTCTATTATTGTCATAAAAAGATTTAAAGTCCCTTTTGGCCTCGCGTGCAGAGCATAAAACACAAAACCCTTCCTGAAAGGTAATTTGCCAGGAATGAAACCCACAAGAATTGTGTGTCAGGCTTTGTTCTTCTGTCATTTGCTGCTGCTACAAAAGATTGGGGTTTTTTTTGGTTTTTTTTTTTTTTTTTGGTAGCTCTGAAGGGACTGAATCCCAAAAACTTACATGGAAAACCTTGGGGATTTGCAATCAGGAATTCCAGTTAGGGCAAAACAGAGGTGATCACAAGAGGAAGAGGAGTTGAGGTGAAATCCTGAGGATTAAGGGCACTTTGGGAGACGCTCCTGCAGGTAAATGGGAAAATGTTATTTATCCAGGAATGTTGTGCTGATTCCACCCGAGCAGGAATGTCCTGCAAGTGGGAATCCAGACAATTCTGTGTGTAAACCACAGAAATATCTGTGAGTGTGAGGGGATGGGGAATTGTGGGAACCCAGCACACACCTCTGGCTGCCCTGGCTGGCTCCAGACCCTGGCAGGGTCTCGCAGACCTTGGCACCAAGTCAAAAACACCCATGGCTTCGATTTTAGCCAGTGGGAAAAGCTGCCAACTCTGTGTGAGGAATTGCAGACCACAAGGGTTTGAGCAGTGTGGTAGTTGAGTTAACGCAGGGTGAAAAAGTAGAATTTTGGGGTTTTTAGAATGGGGTTCAAGGGAACAAGGTGGAGGGATTTGGGTGTGTCCTGACCTTCTTCTCCTTCTCCTTGCCCTCCATGCCTTGCTGTGATGGTGACACTTTTCTGTTGGTTTAAGGCACAGACACACTGTCCAACATAAATGACAGATATTGGCACGTTATTGTAAACATGGCACACGCAGTTTTTGGTATAAACTGGTAACACCAGCCCAAGGGGGTGAGAGTCTGTCACAGACTGACCTGCTGGCCAGAGCTCAGCAGGTCAGAGAAAGAATGTTCTAGATAAGGGAAAATAAACACCTTGAGAAGACAACCCTGCACATTCCGACTCCTTCTTTGGTTGTACGGGCTGGGAAATGAGGACTTTTGCACTCTCAGGGTCATCCTGACCTCTAGACCCCAAGAGGGAATCATTCCTGCTTTTGTGTGTGCTGCTTGGATTTCCAAAGGAAATGCTGAAGGGAAAAAATGCACCTGGATTTACCTGGCCATGTGAGAGGTTTGCATGGGGAGGGAGCCACTCCCAGCTCCACAATCTCCCTGACACCCAAAAAAGCTAGGGTTCACCATCCAAGCACAGCCTGCCAGGAGAAATCCACCCTGGCTTTCGGTGGGGCTGGGATTTCCTCCTCTGTGCCTTGCCCTAAATAGCAAATCCAGTGGAATAACTCGGGGTCACCGGGAGTTCTCCGGCTGGGGGATCCTCACGGACTCAGCTGCTGTTCTCCCTCTGCTCCAGGGCTGCTGGAGCCTTGCTGGGAGCCTGGGATTTCCCAACCTCTCCAAAATTTAAAGACATTTTTTGTTCTTTCCTTCAAAACTTGGATGGAATAAAACCTGCAGGGACGCAGCGCTGCTGAAGATTGACAAGATGGAAATTGGCATTGGTGTTGGGGAGAAAAACACTGGAGTTGTGATGGTATTTTCCAAAGCACCCTGAGAAGGGGCTGAGAGCACTGCAGCCTTTGAAGGCGGCTGTGATTTCCCAGCACAGCTCGGGGACTGTTTGCACACACAGAGCTCTGTGCTGAGGGACAGCTCCTGGGATTTAACAGAAATATAATATTTCTATTATAAAATATTATAATAGATTTATTTATATGTATTTATATTATTTATAAAATATTATAATGGATTTATTTCCATTATTTCTGTTATAAAATATTTCTATATTAATAAACAATATTTTCCTGTTGTTCTGTCACCTCCTGGACAAAGGAAGGGTTCAATTTTCCTTCTCAGCACCACAACTTCCCTCTCATCTGCCTTCATTCCGCTGCTTTGGGTTCCATCACCTCCCTCGTGCCCTCAGCTGTTCCCTCCCGGCTCCCTTCATCCTCACACGTGTACTGTTATCCTCCCTGGCTTCGCTCGGTGCTCTCTGATCCTCCTGCAGGAATTGTTCCCTTCTCACCCACATTCGTCGCATTCCTCTGAATTTTTGCCAAAAGCAGGCAAAGTGCTGAAATAAATCCAGCTCTGCCGGAGATCAATGGGAATTTCCTGGGTTTGAGTGGATGGGAGCTGTTCCAAAGGCAAAGCCTCTGCCCCAGGGCCTCTGGAATTCGGGAACTGAGGGACCTTCCTCATCCTGAAGGAATGCCCCTGGCCCCTGATGGCAGCTGAGGATGAGGAGAAGTTCTGAAAATGTCTCACTTCACACCCTGCAGCTTCTGAACCTCCGTTCCCCACCCCTTTTCTGGTGGTTTTGATGCTGTTTTGTGGAATTTGATGGCCCTTACACTTCAATTATTTGATTTTTTTATTCTCTGTGTGTGTGTGTGTGTCCTTTCAAAGCCCAACCCAATAGCTCTGCAGGCGTTCCTGAAGTAAAACTGATCCTAAATAAAACCCGGAATAAAATTGATCCTAAATAAAAGCCAGAATAAAACCAATCCTAAATAAAACTCGGAGTTAAGCCAATCCTAAATAAAACCCAGACCAAAACTGATCCTAAATAAAACCCAGACCAAAATCAATCCTAAATAAAACCCAGACCAAAATCAATCCTAAATAAAACTCAGACCAAAATCAATCCTAAATAAAACCCAGACCAAAATCAATCCTAAATAAAACCCAGACCAAAACTGATCCTAAATAAAACCCTAAGTTGATTTTTCACTCCAGCAATAAAACGAGATGATGGAAAACCCACAAAAAACTGAATTTCCTTCTGTTGCCTTGCAGGACATGAGAACAGCGAGGCCCTGCCCGAGTCCATCCCCTCGGCGCCGGGGACCCTGCCCCATTTCCTGGAGGAGCCGGACGATTCCTACATCATCAAGAGCAACCCCATCGTGCTGCGCTGCAGGGCCGTGCCCGCCATGCAGATCTTCTTCAAGTGCAACGGGGAGTGGGTGCACCAGAACGAGCACGTGTCCCGCGAGAGCCTGGACCAGGCCACGGGTGAGCCGCTCCCGGGCCCGACCCCGCGGGAATCGCAGCGCTGGCCCCGCCAGGCCACGACCTGGGCATCCTCCCATTCCCTTGGAGCAGGAGCTGGGAATAGGGAAACTCGTTCTTGTGGGGTTCCTGCTGGGGTGGACCCTGGGGTTTGCCCCCAGGTTCAGTTTTTGTGGGATTCCTGCTGAGCTGGACCCTAGCATTCTCCCCAAGTTCAGTTTTTGTGGGGTTCCTGCTGGGGTGGACCCTGGGGTTTGCCCCCAGGTTCAGTTTTTGTGGGGTTCCTGCTGGCTTGGACCCTGGGTTTTGCCCCCAGGTTCAGTTTTTGTGGGATTCCTTCTGGGTTGAACCCTGGGGTTTGCCCACAGTCCCAGTTTTTATGGGATTACTGTGGAAATCCTGCAAGTTTTATGGAATTCCTGCTGGACTGGACTCTGTGATTCCCCCCCAGGTTCAGTTTTTGTGGGATTCTTGGTGGGTTGGACCCTGGGGTGCCCCCCCAGTCCCGGTTTTTATGGGATTCCTGTGGAAATCCTCCAATTTTTATGGAATTCCTGATGGATTGGATGCTGGGAGTCTCCCCCAGTCCCTTTCCTTTCTTGCTGGGTTGGGCTCTGGGGTTTCCCCCCAATCCCAGTTTTTAAGGGATTCCTGCTGGGTTGGACCCCGGGGTTTGCCCCAGCCTCAGTTTTTATTGAATTCCTGATGGGTTGGACCTTGTGGTTCCCCACCAGTCCAAATTTTTATGGGATTCCTGCTGGGTTGGACCCTGGGGTTTGCCCCCAGCCCCAGCCAGGGCAGGAACTGGGGTGGGAATAACCCGAGCAGGAGAAATTCACAGTGCCCAGCGTGTGTGGAAGAGACCAGAAGGAGAAGGGAGAGATTTGGAGTGATCAGGAGATTTTATCAGCTCGGAGCAGAGCCTGTAGCTTCTCTCATTTAGCTGATAAGTATTGCAGACCAATTTAATGCTGTGGCTCCACAATTCTGGTTGTTATTGCTTTTTCCCCTCTCCCCTCCCAGCATTGCTAGGCAACCCCCAGCCTTGGCAGCAGCGCTCTGTGTACAACACCTTCTCCAGCAACACAAGAAATTCCTTTTTTAGAGGCAAAAATGCCATTTAAAAAGAAGTTACACCTCTTAAAGTAGTGCTTGGCATTCTTTTGAAGTGACACATTCTGAAGAAGTTTCATATTAGAGGGGTTTTTTTTTGTAAATGCTAATCTGAATGAATTTTAATTTTTGCAGTTACCTTTTCAGAAATAATTTAATAGGCATAACCTTTACTTCTAAAGGCACTGCTGAATCAATATGGGAGAAATGTCGTCCCTAAAAGCTTTTCTTCCATATGGTTACAGAAAATCTCTCTGTGAGTGCTGCAATTATGTTTTCTAAGCTTTGGGTTAATAACAGAACAAACCAAGATTGGTAACGCCAGGTGGGGTTTAAATGACATTGGTAATGTTGAGGTTTGAGACACGGAGCAACAGTTTTGGGATCGTGGAATGGTTTGGGTTGGGAGAAAATTGATCTGGTTCCAGCCCCTGGGCCAGCCGCCCTGACCACAGAAATGCTGCAGGGCTGGGCTTAGCCAGGGGTGCAGACTCCCCAAAGGCCTGGACCCCAAACCCACTGCAGGGCAGAGTCCAGGTGTTCCCAGAATGGTCCCCAGGGCACAGAAATGCAGAGAGAGGCAGCACTGAGGGGAATTCTCTCACCGTGATCCTACCCATAGCCAGGAATTATCTGGAACTCTTGCTCAGCCTCGGGGGAGCAGCAGCTGTTGGGGTTTTGGCACTCACGTGCAGTGCCCTCGTTCCTGGAGCCCAGTCTGGGGCACGGCCGAGTCTGTCCCCAGGCACAGCCTGGTCTGCTCCAGCTGGGAGAAACTGCTCTGGGATTTGGGCCAAAAGTGGGGCTTTTGTTAAAGGGGATTCTTGGTGCACTGAAAGGGTCTGACCCTCTGCACCCTTCCACTGATTGTGTGGGATCAAAATCCCCAGAGGTTGTGGAGAAGTGTGTAAAACAGCAAGCAGAGCCCAGGCTGGAGGAGGTTTGGTGCTGAGTGGGGGAACGTGGCTGAGCTCCCGTGGCAGCTCCTGGCAGTGCCCAGGCTGGGTTTGGTGCTGAGTGGGGGAACGTGGCTGAGCTCCCGTGGCAGCTCCTGGCAGAGGGGCTGAGTTTGGTGCTGAGGGGGGAAACGTGGCTGAGCTCCCGTGGCAGCTCCTGGCAGAGCCCAGGCTGGGTTTGGTGCTGAGTGGAGGAACATGGCTGAGCTCCCGTGGCAGCTCCTGGCAGTGCCCAGGTTGAGTTTGGTGCTGAGGGGGGGAAATGTGGCTGAGCTCCCGTGGCAGCTCCTGGCAGAGCCCAGGCTGAGTTTGGTGCTGAGGGGGGGAACGTGGCTGAGCTCCCATGGCAGCTCCTGGCAGAGGGGCTGCAGTGGCACTCAGTGTCCCGAGACAGGGACTCCCCTCGGGTGGGCTTTGTCACCATGACGGGCCCAGAGCCCAGTTTTCCATGATTTTGGTTTCACAGGAGAGGAATAAAGGCCTCAGAGTAGCCCAGGAGTGTCTATGAGGAGGAGCAGCAGGACAGAGAGGGTTTTGCAGGACGCTGCTGCTGCCTGGTGATGTCTGGAAGGCTTTGCCTGGAGTGTCCCCGTGGAGGTTTTGCTGCTCTGCCTCCGCTTTTCCTGTTTATTCCCAAGCGTGGCAGAGCAGGGACTTGGTTCTCTCTGTGCTCTGCCTCATCAAGGGAGAGCCGAGCTCGTGGATGCTGCTGTGATAAAAGTGTGGCAATTAGGGGCTGATTAATTTCCCTCTGCTGCATTTCCTGCACGCTCCAGAACCTGCCTGGCTGTTTCAGGCCGGGGTTCAGCAGAGGCTCAGCCCCGCTCGCAGAGTTTCCTTGTCTGATAACTGGAAGGATTACAGCAATAACTGCTGTCAGTGTTTTTCTCATTTAAACAAATAAAGCTGACAAATGCCGAAGTTCTCTGCAGCTCCGTTGTGTTTAGTACACGGAGAGCAATTATTCATCTGCTGCCAGGGTCTGTGCAGCTCGAGCATCCAGCAGAGCCCATTAGCATTTCAGTGCCACAGCCAGCACTTGATATTCTGCACGGCTCTACTGTAAAACAAAAGATGATGGTTCTAATTTGCACAATAATTTAAAGGGTTGGGCTCGCGGTGCTTATTGGAGTTATTGGAGTAGCAGGTAAAATGTCGCTGTGCTTTATGAGGTGCCTGCTTTGATTTGCGGGGATTTTTCACCCGGTGTCACTCCCCGTGAAGGATTTTCCCGGTGCTTTCCGAGGTGCAGAGGGGAGGTGGATGTGTTTGCTGCTGAAATACGGGGGTGATAAATGGAGAATATTCCTCTCCTCCCAATAGGTTTGCTTTCTGTCGTTGCTCCTAGAACAAATGGAAATCGCTGTGCTTCCTCCATAAACAAAGCACAACTTCCCCCAAAGACCCCGTGTTCTCCAGAGGTCCCGTCCAACCCCAGCAATTCTGAGATTCTGCAGTTTTGGATACATTTATTTGGTCTATGGGTGAACTGGGAGACCTTAAAGAGGACCTGAATTCCTACCTGGCCCATTCTCAAAACGCTGAACCACCAGCTTCCCCAAACCGTGTGCTCTTTGTTTGCCACACTAAATACAGGCTGATTTATAGATTAATTAAACGCCGTGTCAATGAAAGGAAGAGCTGGGCTGGAGACTATTCCACCTTAATAAATCTGGAGCTGTAAATGCCTGAATTCACTGACGCCTGCTCAGAAATTTGCAGCACCCAGGAGCCAAGAAATGGCATCAGCTTCTCCAAAATTCATCATCAAGTGATGACTTTTTTTTTTGTTTGGTATCAAAATGCTGTCGTTGCGAGCAGAGGCTGTGCTGGGGCAGCTCCCACACCTCTGCCTCTCTTTGCTGCTTCCCAAAATCCCCAGAGCAGCTCAGGAGTGACGGGAGCAGGAGCTGGGGGTGTGAGTGGGGTCAGCTCTGGATAATCCAGAGGGAGGGTTTTCCCCCGGGAAGCTGCTCCTGCTGGGAATGGGATCCCAAACCCCCAGCCAGGGCAGCCCTGCTCTGTCTCCAGCACTCCAGTCCCCTCTGAGGGAGCTCCCTGGAGCTTCTCTTACCTTAAACCTCTGCACATCACTTGGCAAACCGTTTTCATGCCAGAACCCAAGGATTTTTGGCTGGCAGAGCAGGGATGGTTTCGTTCAGGGGGTGCATTTTCCTGGCAGGGTCTCTGGCAGAGCCTTTGTTCCTCAGGGTTTGTTGTCTCCGTGTCAGGAAATAAAGGGAGGCTTTGTAAACAGTTTTGTTAAAAATGGCATCAACACGGGGGGAAAAAAAAAAAGCAGCCAGAAAATCTGTGTTTGTTTGTCGCACAGGAATAAATATTTGAGGGATTGAAGGGGTTCTTGAGACAACTTGGGGAGCTGTCAAGGGTTTGTCCCTGTCTTTGGATTTCATTGTAAGCCAGGCTTAATGAAAAGAAGTAAAAATCCCCTTTTCCTTTTGCTGGAAAAGTATCAAATATCCTGTATTTTTGTACAGGATTTAAAGCTTGTCTGAGCTTCCCTCTCGGAGCATCCCCAGTGAACCCCGTCCCTCCTCTTGCCCGAGGAGTACAGTGACTTCCCAGTGCCTTTGAGGAGTGCCTGCCCAGCTGTTAATGATGCCTGAGATTAAGTGGAAGCCAATTTTTATGGAGTTCAGGTTTAGAATTCCTGCTGCTTTATAAACTCCACAGGCATGAAATACGGTGAGATTGGGTTTGCCTCCATTTCCAGTGGAGGGGAAATAACTGCCTGGGGACTGTGCTGGAGGAGAGGGGAGGAAGAGCAAGGCCTGAATGTTTTCTGTTTTCATTTAATGTTTCTCTGACTCTTTCGAATGGTTCCCAGCGCTGGCTTTGGATTGGATTTCCTCTCCCAAGGCTGCCATGCCGAGGTGGCTGCAGGTCTGGGGAACATCCCGGGGGTGCCACAGGAAAGGTGTGGGAGGATCCTGGAGTCTGGAATTTACCTTTGGGCTCTGTCGGGGGGAAAAGCTCCTGGTGTGAGGGGCCATGTACTCATCTCCCCCTGTGCTTGAGGGAGCTGTGCAGGGCACGGAGATGTCCTTTAAAGACATTTTTATTGCACATGACTGAACTGCAGACAAACACCCTGGGTGGAGGAGGCACCAGGGATGAGGATTCTGAGGGAGGAGTTGCAAAGATCACAGTGGGGAAAATTCCTGGAACTCAGTGCGTTACAGCCCGCTTGTCTTACAGAATTTAATTAGTGGCACAACGTTATTGTGCGAGTAATTACAGCTTTGCCCTGATTGGAAAGGGCAGTGTTGATTAAAGGACAGGTTTGGGCCCCACTGCCTGTCCCTGCTGACTCTCTGCCTCTCCCTCTCAGGGCTGAAGGTGCGGGAGGTTTCCATCAACGTGACGCGGCAGCAGGTGGAGGATTTCCACGGCCCCGAGGATTACTGGTGCCAGTGCGTGGCCTGGAGCCACCTGGGCACCTCCAAGAGCAGGAAGGCATCGGTGCGCATCGCTTGTGAGTAAATCCTGCTCTTCTGTGGCTTCCAGAGGCGGGTTTGGGGTTCAGGACCAGTGGATGTGGCCAGGCACCTCTGCCCCTGCAGGAACAGCCCAGAAACCACCGGTGTCACAGAGGAAAAAATACCTTCCCTCCTTTCTCGGGATGGAGCCTTCCCAAGAGAGCTGAGGGAATCCTGCAGGGCCTGAGCTGGCCTTGGCAGGGAACAACCGATGGAGCTGCTCTCCATGGACACTTTTAGGGAAGGTGCGGGATGATCTTCCTCTCTCATGTCCTTGATGTGCTGTGGGGTCATCACTCACCACCCACAGACCCTGCTGGAGCTGCAGAAAAGGGAAATATCCCAGTCCCCCAGAGCCAGAGGGACAGCAGGGACACAGCCCCAGACACAAAAATGTCACTAAAAAGGGGGGAATGTCCCAAATGGCTCAGAGCCAGAACAGTGGGGACACAACCCCAGACACAAAATTGTCACTGGGAGCTGCAAAAAGAGAAATGTCCCAAATGCCCCACAGCCAGGGGGACAGCCCCAAATACAAAACTGTCACTAGGAGCTGCAAGAAGGGAAATGTCCCAAATGCCCCAGAGCCAGAGGGACAGTCGGGACACAGCCCCGAACACAAAACTGTCACTAAAAAAGGAGAAATGTCCCAAATGCCCCAGAGCCAGAGGGATGGCAGGGACACAGCTCCAAACACAAAACTGTCACTAAAAAGGGGGGAATGTCCCAAATGGCTCAGAGCCAGAAGAACAGTGGGGACACAACCCCAGGCACAAAACTGTCACTGAGAACTGCAAAAAGAGAAATGTCCCAATCCCCCAGAGCCAGAGGGAAACCAGAGACACGACCCCAAACCCAGCTGTCCCCAGGAGCTGCTCCAAGCCTCATCCCATTCCTGGAATCAGACCTGGGATGTTTTCCTGGCAGAACCAGAGCCTGGCACCGCCCCTGCCAGCGGAGAATTCAGGGATTGCTTCCCCCACTGCCCTGAGCCCTTTTCCTTTCAGCCCCCAGCTCAGATCTTCCCTTTCCTCTCCTGGGAAAGGAGGTGCAGCCTGCAAAAAGCTGGGAGAAGCATTCCCTGGGAGAGGAGGGCAGGAGCAAAGGGAGAACCTGAAGGGAGACTTTCCAGAAGTGTTCCAGCAGCTCCTGACAATATAAAAAGGTGTCTTTTACCAGGGTAAACATTTAACAGGCTAAACCAAACATTTGTCAGAAGTAAAAGGACAGTGTAAGAAAACCTTCGTTTCATCAATGGCGGATTTTTTTGTTGGCTGATTCAGTCTGAATGTCTAAATACGTGTAAATTCATTTTTTTATTTCACTGCATTAACTGTCATAACACTGAGCCAATAATTCCCCTGCATTGCCGAGCTGAAAGGACCTTTATCTGAATTGAATTTTTATTGACTTTTCTCCGCGCTGTGATTTCCCAGCCCCACAAAATGGCAATTTGAGCCAGGCTCAGCGTGAGCAGGAGCAGGAGGAGCCGTGTGCTGGGGCTTTTCAGCCCCTCGCTGTGGGAACAGCTCTTCATCCCCGTGCCCCAAGACCCCATTAACCCCAGAGCGCCCTGGAGAGGCTTCTCAGCTCGGTCTGGGGGGTCCTGGCGGGGCTGGAGGCTTTGTGTGGGAAACGAGCTCCTCTCTGCCCCTTCCTGGGCTGTTTCTGCTCAAAGCCGAGTGGTTTGATGGCAAAAGCAGCAATTCTGGAGGGCAGAGCTGAAGGGGCTGCCCAGGCACGGCAGGAACAGCCCGGGCTGGGATCTATGGCTGGGGGAACACCCCAGGAGGGTCAGGGATGAGACTCTGCAGGTTCAATCTCTGGCAGAACCCAGAACACTCTCCCAGGCCCTCTGGGATGGGCACAGAGGAACCAGTGGCTTTATTTCATCCTTTTTTTTTTTTTTATTTTGCACTGAAATCCTGATGTTTCTGAATTGTTAGTCAAGTCCACAGTGTTGCAGCACTTTATATTTCTCCAAAGAAGCAGGTGAGTATTTCTTTGTGATAGTGGGAAGGCAGAGCAAAGGGATCCTGCTCCATTTTTCACCCTAATAAAGGCATTTGTAGGCACAAGCGCAGCCCGGCTGTTAATGAATGCCTTCTTAAAGAGAGCACTGGAAAAGAAATCGGTTGTCTGAGGGGGGAAAAATCAACATTAACAAAGAATCATGGAAAGGAGCGTGCAGGCACTGTGAGCATCTTTCTGCAGGCAGCAGCTTGCTCAGATAATTCCGAATGCATTTTGGAAAATGCGGTGCCAGGGCTGTATTTCATCAGCTGTGAGCGAGGCAGGGAATGAAGTCAGTAAATCCCCACCGTGGGGCCACTGGGAATGCGAGGAGAGCTCCTGGTGGAACATCAGGATGTGCAGGAAGGGACATCCCTGAGGGTTTGCTTTGCCAGGGAGCTCCAGGGATTCCTGGGCGTGGCTGGATCCAGGGATCCCGGCTGGATCCAGGTTCCCTTTGTGTCTGTTCTGCCTGCCCAGACACCCTCAGATGCTGCAGCAGCTCTGAGACATTTCTAAACCTCAGTTATCACCTGGACAGGGTGGCTGGGGTGGAGCAAGGTCACAGGTTGGACTTGATGATCTCAAAGCCCTTTTCTGACCTGGCCCATTTTGGGATTCTGTGAATTGCCCCCAGCCCCTTTCTCCTTCTCCCTGCAGCTCTCAGGGTGAGATCTGCACAAATCAGGGTATCAGACACTGCTCTGAGCAGGGCTAGATCCAATTCAATTCCAGCCCCTGGAATTCACCCACAGTGCCCTGGGGACTCCATGTGGAACTCCAAACTCTGGGGAGGTCCTGGAAATGGGGTGCAGGGCTGGGGCCTGGGGGTTCTGGCCTTGCTTGTGTCAAACATGGGTGGGTTTGGAGAGGGGAGAAGTGGGAACACAGCTGAAGGTGATGGGATCGGGGATCCGGGCTGGCCTGGAGCTCTGGGAGTGCTGGGGTCACTCACCCTGCAGCCCCTGCAGCTTGGGGGCAGGAATGCCAGTGCTGGTGAATTCTTGCATCCAAGGAATGCCAGTGCTGGTGAATTCTTGCATCCAAGGAATGCCAATCCTATGAATTCTTTCCTCCAACCCTGCAGATCTACGGAAGAACTTCGAGCAAGACCCCCAGGGCAAGGAGGTTCCCATCGAGGGGATGATTGTCCTGCACTGCCGGCCCCCCGAGGGCGTCCCCGCGGCCGAGGTGAGGTTTGGGGTGGGCACAGGGGCATAATAAACAGCTTTGGGATGGGGGAAGGATGGGGGAAGCACAGGGCTCAGCTCCTGTGTGGTGCTGGAAGTGTTGGTCCTGGTTCTCTTCTCCCCCAGAACGCTTCAAGTGTCCTTTTTTTATTTGCTAGGTTTCCAGAAGTGTGGTTTTTATTCACATTCTGGGCTGTTTGCTGAGAAATCCTGGTTTTCAGACAATTTTCAAGTCCTGTGCTTTCAAACTGAAAGCAGATTGTTGCACATTTTCCCAGGAATTACTTTTCTCCTCGAAAAACAAGACAAAGTAAAAGGCAAACCTAAAAATATTATGATAAATGGTTGCTGGGGAGAGAAAATCTGCTGCAAGTAATAATTTGGTGGGGTTTGGCTTTGCTTTAAACAGGCTTTTTGCTGATGAGAGCTGGATCTTAACAGGAAAACCACGGGGATGCCTTAAAATGGCAATAACCAGGCTGCTCTTGGAGGGAGAGGTTCGAAGTGGATCGTGTTTAAAAATCCGCTGCAGGGGCTTTAAAACCCAAGGAAATGTTGAATTTTTAATTGCACCCTGCAGTTCTCTCCAGCACCTTCTGGGGAATGGGAGCAGCTGGATCACTCAGGAGTTGGTTTTGCCCCTTATCCCCAGCGTGGCTGGGGTTGGTAATAACTGAAGGAAGAAAAGGAAAATAAACCCCAGAGAAATGCGTGCTTTTAGTTAATGAGAAGGGATTGGAGCAGATGTCCCTGGAAATAAAGAGGAGGAATGCAGAGACACCATCAGTGAGGCAGAAGTGCTAAAGGAGAGGAAAATGAGGCCGAGATGGGTTCAGTGAGTGGTTGGGTTTGTATCCAGGTTTCTGGTGTGCTTTGCTCTGTCAGTCCAATCTCTGCTCTGACCTTCTCCTCAGATCGGTGGCATTTTCGCTTGTTACCAGGAAAATTGGTGTTGCATTGCGGGGAATTGCCAGCATTGCTGAATGTGTGCTCTGGAAAACGGATCTGGTTTGTAGACAAAATAAACCTCCACAGGTGTGGCTCCCCAAACACCCTTGATCTGACTGAATTTTACGGAGAATTTTAGATTTCTTTGAGCTGGCAGCTTTACATTCCCCAATTAAACAGGGCGTCTGTCTTCTGTGGAAGGTAGGAATTATGTCTAATGAAAACCTGACATTTTAATTGCTTGCTCCAGATAAAAGTGGTGGAGTTCCCAATGAACCCTGATTTACTGCTGTTGACAGTAAAATTGTTATTGCTGCTAATAAAGCTGGTAAATCTCACCAGGTCAGATTTGCTTTGGCCAATAAAATGTCCCATAAAGGCTTGGGCTAATTCTGGGCTCATCAAGGTAAAGAGTCTGCTGGAATAATTCAGTGTCTTTAGAAAGTGGGTTAAACCCATTAAAGCAGGCCTGGCTCTGGGCTGGGGGGATAAACTCAGCTTTATTTCCAAGTTAAAGGACAGCCTGCCCTGATTAACACAGGCTGGGGAACAGCAGCCACAAAGGCTTCCTCAGCGATTGTTCCGTGGGTGCTGAGCTGTGCCCAGGGTTTCAAACCCCGGAGCTGGCAGCGAGTCCCTGGTTCTGAGCCAAGAATTGATTTCATTAGAGTTTGGATGCAGCCCTGGATGGAAACATAAGGCTGGAAATAACTGGGGACAAAGGACTCGTCTGGTGTTTCAGAGATGCTGACTGGGGCACTGTGTTTCTTCCACCCAAAGAGAACTGGAAACAAGGGGGAAGGAGGCTCCAGCCCATCCCTGCTCCTGCCAGAGCCCCTCCCTTGGGGAGGGTTTGGTTATTCCAGGTCCAGAACTTCAGGAATGCTGTCAGAGTTTGGTTATTCCAAGCAGAGCACTTCAGGAATGCAATTGTAGTTTGGTGATTCCAGGTGCAGAACTTCAGGAACCCTGTCAGGAGTTTAGTTATTCTGGGTGCAGAACTTAAGGAATGCTGTCAGAGTTTGGTTATTCCAAGTATAAAGCTTCAGGAATACTGTCAGTTTGGTTATTCCAGGTGCAGAACTTCAGAAACACTGTCAGAGTTTGGTTATTCCAAGTGCAGAGCTTCAGGAATGCTGTTGGAGTTTGGTTATTCCAGGTGCAGAGCTTCAGGAGTGCATTTGGAGTTTGGTTATTCCAAGCACAGAAATTCAGGAACGCTATCAGAGTTTGGTTATTCCAGGTGCAGAGCTTCAGGAACGCTGTCAGAGTTTAATTATTCTGGGTGTAGAACTTAAGGAATGCTGTCAAAATTTTGTAATTCCAGCTGCAGAACTTCAGCAACACTGTTAGAGTTTGGTTGTTCCAGGTGTAGAACTTCAGGAATGCTGTCAGAGTTTGGTTATTTGGGGCCAGTGGTGCCTCTCTGTGCTAATCCCATTATTTTGTTATTTATCTGTGGTGTGGGACAGCACAGGAATCCCAGTCAGAGCTCCCGGGAGGGTCTTTAGGCAGAATTCCTGCAAATGAAGTTTTGTGGGGAGCAGAGTCTGTTCCTGCCATCTGCTCCAGAAGGAGAGAGCAGCAATGGGAATACCCAGATTAAGTTTGCTTTTACACGTGTTCATTTCTGCCCAAAACAAGCATAAAAGCAGCTAGGGGAATATGGATTAAAGGGCTGGATCCACAGTCTGAGCGTGTCTGAAGTGAAAATGGCTCAAAACCCAGCTTGTGTGAATGAATTTCCCAACACTGGGGAAATTCTGGAGCTGCCTGCTCACATAGCTCAGCGTGGAACACGGTGTTTAAGCTGAGTAACCCAACAGTGAGAGCAAAATCCAGGGATTACAGACAGGGAGCAGCAAAATTCCAGTTCAGCTTGTTATAAATGAAAATTTGTCCAGCCAAATTAAAATGAAAAAATAAAATATATATTTGCAATCCAATTCTATCTAGCCAGTCACAAGGAAAGAACAGAGCCGAGCCCGGGGTCGGCACCAGAAGTCAGCCTCAGCAGAGTTTTCCTCTATGCCCACACCTCCATCCTGGCACCAGCGGTTTTTATAGGGAAAATTCCACCTGAGGCCAAGATTTCAGCAGTCAGGCTTTTCTTCTATTTAGAGTCCATAGGTTAATAAGATTTTCTATTTTGGTGATGAAGAAGAACAATTCAGTGTCCGGAGTTGGTGAATCCCTTGATGAAATTTACGGGAACGCTGCATTCACATGGATCTGTCTGGGGATTTTCCATGATTTCCATCTCAGGTTGCTCATGCGATGATCAGTGCCTGGGTGTCCCGTATCTCCCAGCCATGGCCCATCTCCCATCTCCTGGCCGAGCCACATCCTTTTACTCGTAAATCGGGTTTAACATACACCAGGTTCTCCTGCGAGGGTCGGGGGAGTCCTAATACAAACATGTATACTCCAACAAATATTCAATATCACATATATCATACTAGAAATGGCACTAATTATATCTCCTACACATAACAAGCTCTCCCAGGGCTGCCTCAGACCTGGCTGGGCAAGCTCAGGGTGAAGCTGCTGTGCCCTGGCTCCCCCAGCAGCACATCCCAGCTGCTCCTGCTGGCCACACCTGCAGATGCTGACCAAGGAGCAGCTCCCTGAGCCTGCAGCCCCTTCCCGAGGATCTGATGGCACTCCCATGGAGCCAAAGTCCCCCTCCGTGGGTGTGCCTGGCTTCAGGATCACCAAACCCTCCTGTGGCAGCAGCAGGGGAGAGAACAGGGACTGAGGTGTTAGCTCCTGTTTTACCTCTTCAGACAGTCTGGGAATGCTGAAACCATTCTGGATCCAGGGACAGGCACCTGCCTCTAGGTGATAACCCCAGGTACCACATCCTGGAGCACCTGGCTCTGCTCCTGAAGCTGCTGCTTTTCCTGGGCAGGTCCAGCTCAGCTGCCCTCAGCCTGCAGCCCACCCTGGGTTTATTTCTGCCCCTACAGCCCCCCTGGGTTTATTTCTGCCCTTATGGCCACCCTGGATTGATTTCTGCCCCTATGCCCACCCTGGATTTATTTCTGCCCTAAGCCCTGGGTTTATTTCTGCCCACCCTGGGTTTATTTCTGCCCACTCTGGATTTACTTCTGCCCTTATGGCCCCCCTGTGTTCATTTTTGCCCACTTTGGATTTATTTCTGCCCCTATGCCCACCCTGGGTTTATTTCTCCCCTATGCCCTGGCTTTATTTCTGCCCACTCTGGATTTATTTCTGCCCCTACAGCCCTTCTGGGTTTATTTCTGCCCACTCTGGATTTATTTCTGCCCCTACAGCCCTTCTGGATTTATTTCTGCCCACTCTGGATTTATTTCTGCCCCTACAGCCCTTCTGGGTTTGTTTCTGCCCCTACAGCCCCCCCGGGTTTATTTTGCCTGCCCTGGGTTTATTTCTGCCCCTGCACTCTTTGGGAGCAGATTTTCCATCTCCAGAGTTCTCTACAAAGCAGGGAATGAGGCCTTTTTCCACAGCTCCTCTCTGGGAGGGTGCTGGGCTTTGGGGCACCCTGCGTGCATCAGCACAGCAGTAAGAGAGGAAGAAAACCCAAATCCCAGTGCTGGGCAGGTTGGAAAAGGCTTTTAAATGCTCTTCTCATGCATTTCCATAGCAAGCAGAGAGAGCTGGCGAGCAGCTGTGCTTGCAGGCATCGGCACCCAACCCAAATAAATTCAGTTTTTATGAGTTAAGCATCCAAATGAAAAAGAAAACTCAGCATTTAAATGGAGCAGCTGAAAATCCCCTGCTGAGGCAAATGTTGATTCAGCTCTGGAGAGTCTCTGCTGGCACGGGCTGGTGGGACCAGAGCCCTTTATTCACCATTGATGGGAGCTGGCCTGGGCAGGCGTCAGCTCGGGCTCCTCAGCAGCCTCTGCAGGGAGATATTTAGGAATTCTGTGCAGGAATTGTGTCCTTGGGTCGGGATGAGCTCCTCCACTCCCTCAGCAGTCTCTCTTCAGGGAGATATTTCAAAATTGTGTACAGGAATTGTGTCCAGTCCGCACCAACCCCTTTACAGGGAGATATTGAGGAATTCTGTGCAGGAATTTTGTCTCAGTCCTTCAGCAGCCCCTCCACAGGGAGATATTGAGGAATTTTGAGTAGGAATTGTGTCTTTGGCTTGGGGTGTGCTCCTCCAGTCCTTAGCAGCCCCCATGGGGAGATATTTAGGAATTGTGTGCAGGAATTGTGTCCTTTGGCTCGGAGTGTGCTCCAGAAGGACCCTCAGGGAGATATTTGAGATAATAATAATAATAATATCTCAGGGAGATATTTAGGAATTGTGAGCAGAATTGTGTCTTTGGCTCAGGCTGGGAGGGGCCTGAAAGGCCGAACTGTGGCAAAATCAACATTCCAGGCCAGGTTTCTGAGGGCATTTCCCTCCCTTCCCTCTCATTTTCAGCAGTGACAAAAGCAGAATCTTTTCCCCTGAGCCCTGTGAGGTGAAACACCCCAGGGCTCCAAGGCCATGTCCCCACCTGGGTCCCTGAGGGTCCCTTGGGAGCACAGCCAGAGCCAAGGATAATTCCTGCTCACAGTTCCTAAATATCTCCCTGAGATATTACTATTACTACTATTATTATTATTACTATTATTATTATTATTATTATTATCATCATCATCATCATCATCATCATCATCATCCCAAATCTCTCCCTGAGGGTCCCTCTGGAGCACACCCCGAGCCAAGGAAACAATTCCTGCACACAATTCCTAAATATCTCCCTGAGATTATATTACTACTACTACTACTATTATTATTATTATTATTATTATTATTATTATTATTATTATTATTATTATCCCAAATATCTCCCTGAGGGTCCCTCAGGAGCACACCCCCATCAGCTTTATCAAGGGATGGTTGTGCAGCCCTGCCTGGGGCCAGGCACGCGGGACCCTCAGAACCTCCGGCCGTGGGTTGGGTTTGCTTCCTGCTCATGCAATTCTGACCTTTTTGCAGGCGCTGCTGCACTCTGCACAGTACAGGATAGAAAAACAGCTTTTGTTCTGTCTCCCTCTTTCTCTTTTGTTCCTCTCCTCAGGCGAATTTCATGACACATTCTTTCCTTATCTTCTCAGCTGACCTTTTAGTGTTTCTTTAGTTTTTCTCCAGTCTGTGCCCTCTTCAGTTTTTTTAAACTCTTCATTTTTTGGGGTGGGGGAGAAAGCACAAAGCAAAAAGAGTGGTGTTTGCCACTGGAGTGGTGTTCGGCACTGCTGGCGATGAGAAGAGTTTGGGATGCTCCCAGGTTGTGTAAAGTCCTGTAACCCTTCCCTTGCCGGCTGTCTTGGTTTGAAAAGACAGGAGTCTGTGAAGGAAGGCAAAAGCCTCCTGTGAAATGGAAAAGGTAAACCCCCTCCCTCCGAATTACCACAATTTTTAAAAAGGCTCTCAGGCAAAGATATGGGAATGGGAATAGCAGTTCTTTACTTGGAAAAAAAAAGCTAAATAAAAAAAATAATAATAAAAAAATGTAATTAGTACAAACGAAACTAGTGATGGAGTCAGAAACCTGACACCCTGAGGAGTCAGGGTGTTGGTAACAGTCCAGTGAAATGGTGGCTGCTCCTCCTGCAGTGGCAGATGAAATGCTGCTGCAGCGGGGATCTGGAGAAGGGTGGAGTTTTCTCTGAAGGTCTGGGGATGGAGTAGCTGGGCCTGGTCTTCCTCTGGGGATCCAGCGGGGAAGAAGCTGCTCCTCTGGGAATACAGCAAAGTGGCTGACCAGTGTCTCAAAAAGTGCTGATTTTATGCAGGTAGGGCTGCTTGGCTCCTCCCTCTGGGCGGAGCATCTCACCATGGGCTGATGGAACTTTCCCAGCCATGCAGTGAGTCATTAATGGCCCATTAACAGAAGATATCTCCCTGGAGGGAGACATTGTTCTTGGGAGAAATAAGAAACCTGCCCCACCTCCAACAGATGGCGAATAGAATCCATGCTGATCTTACAAGCCAGGACACAGGCTCACAGAGACCCTGGCAGGAGTTCAGCCCTGTAACCCTTTCCTGACACGGTCACAGAGACCCTGGCAGGAGTTTCACCCCTGAGGCAGCCGGGTGAGCTCACCCAGCTGCTTCTCAAAGCTCTCAGCTTTAAATCATCCCCCAGGTGCAGTGGGGACTTGACACCATTGAGGCAGGTTGGCATGAAAGAATTACAGATCAGAAGGCTTGAGAGTAGAACTCTGATTTATTTAAATACATCGCTCTTTTATAGAGAGTATTGTCCAGACCAATTCTATTGGACCTAGAGTAAAAACATCCCACTCCACTGGTGTGCAGTGAATGACACACAGTGGCAGAACTTATCTATAAACAATGTGAACAACAAGAGAGAAAAATAATTATTTACATTCTTTCTCGACTGTTTCCCAGGCTTCTGCCTGGTTAGAAACCTTTGTTTTCTCTCTGACTGAACTGAGACTATCTACAGGGAACAAGTCTGTGAGTTCCTAAATGGGTGCAGAGCCCTCACCCCAAGAAAGCCCCGCTGTCTGGGATGTTCTGTTTCCCTGACCTGTGCAGAGCTGCTCATTCCCGTTTCCCACTGTCCAGAGCAGCTCTGGAGGGATTTCACACCCGCAGTGCTGGCAGGCGACCCCTCAGTCACCCCTCAGTGCTCCCTGAGCTCTGCCAGAGTGTGGGAACCCAGGGCTTCCCTCTGGCTGCCCTGGCAGGCCTGGGACCCTGGCAGGGGTCAGGAACACCCCTGGACAGAGCCCCCAGAGACACTGGCTGAGATCTCTGTCCATGGAGAGGAGTTTTCAATCTTACAGGATGAATTACCAGCTCTGAGTGTTTGATATGAGTAATAATTAAGTGTGGCATGGGTGCAAAGTAAAATTTTAGGATTCTAGATTAGGGGTTCAAAGGGGACAAGAAGGAGGAAATTGGGTGTGCCTTGTCCTTTTTCTCCTTCTTCATGCCCTCCATGTTTCACTGTGGTGTTGGCATTTTTCTGTTGGTTCAGGCTGGGGACACACTGTCCAACGTAGGTGACAGATATTGGCACGTTATTGTAAATCCAGCACAGGTAGTTTGTGGTATTTAATGTTTGTACCATCCCACTGAGGGCAGAGCCCCACACGCTGCCCTGCAGGACAGAGCTGCGGCAGGGCAGCAGAACATGTTAGAGATAAACAGAATAAACAACCTTGGAACCAGCACAGACGAATTATGGCTTCTTCTTTGGCAATGGGGCAGAAAGACAGAGACTTTCTACACTCTCGGAATCATCAATACCTCAGATTCCAGCACCAGAGGGGTTTCCTCTGGCTGGGCTGAGCTGGAGGCGGTGACAGGAGCGTTTCCCCACAATGAGGAGCAGGGACAGCTCCGTTCTGTCACCCTGATCAGCTCAGGAGGCATCAGGGTGACTGACAGGTCCCGCAGCAGTCGGCAAACACAATGAATTCCACCCTCCTCGCTGCTGGTAATTCCTCCCAGCGCCTGCTTCCCCCACCCTGGGGCTGCTGTCAAAGCAGGGCTGAGCTGTAACCTGGAAAATCCTTGGTCAACACCCATTTAATGAAGTTTGGGATAATCTCTGGGCTGTGTGATCGGCCTTATTGGTGCCTCAGAGTGTAAAATATGAATTCTGTCAGGTACAGCAGCAAAAAAAAAAAAGAAGTGTTTAGGTAGCTAGTAATCCTTCAGGCAGGTGTGGTGGGTTACTGGGGAGTGTCACTGCTGTCTCTCCGTCGGTGACAAATGGGCTTTGGATTTCTCAGGTGTCAGAGCTTGTTCCTGTTTCATTCAGTGGGCTTGAAAATCGGGTTTTTTAATGTTCCCTCGATTGGATGGGTAGCTGTCATTCCCTGCACTGGAGTGAAGCTCCAGGAGTGGTTTGTCACCTCCTTGAGGCCTGGGTGTGACGTGGAAATGGGGCATGTGAAATCTGCAGGTGTGAGACTGAGGGTGCTGTGAAATGGGGCTAAAGCTGCCCCGGGGAGTTCAAAAATTCTGTCACCACTGCTCTGTCCTGTCCCTCAGAAACGTCCCTGCCCTGGTATTAAAGTGCCACATAACCCTGATATTAGAGATAAATGTTTATATACCTCAGGATTTGAAATTAATAAACCCAAACCCAACCTTTAGCTTGCTGGACTCTGCTTATCTTCTTTGAATGATGCTGAGATCCTTTGGACCTGCAGGGAGGAGCTGAGGGAGGCAATTCCCACCTGGAAATCTTGTGATGGAGAGGGGAGCAGCAGCCAAGCCCATTGTGAGCTGCAAACCTGAGCCTTAAAATTCACCCTGAATCCCTTTCTTATGAATGAACACGCAGAGCAAAGCTGATATTTGAGCATTAGCAGGAACTCGCAGCTCTGCTCTGCTTGTGGTGGAGTTCTCACGAGTTTCAGGTTCTTTTTGTTTGCCTTGTTTTTGTTTTGGGTTTGGATTTCTTTTGTAATAAAAGGGCAGCTGTTGTGCTAAACGATTACTGATAGTTTATTGTTACTGAACTATTACTGTTGAGTGCTCTGCAGAGGTTTGTGAAATACTCTAAAATATCTTTATCACATAATATATGCATATATTTAAGATTTAAATGTGTTGTATCCAGCGCTGCTTTTTCAAATGTTTAACACAGATTCTGACATTTTAATGGAGTGCTGTAGATGTTCCCAGGAATATCTGCCTGAGTTCCAGGGGTTTATTTACCGCCAGGGCTTTTAATGGAAATGTAAAATCATTTCTCTTCTGGGCAGCGTGCATTCCACTGCGAGCACATCAGCACAACACGAAACCCACATAAAATTCAAAAGCTGCGAGGGCTCCAGCAGCAGCGAGAGCCTGTTTTCCATAGGTTTGTGTATTTATGGGGCTGGCACACGCTCGCTGAAACGGGCAGGATAATGGGGCTGCAGTAAAACACCCCAGCAAAGCAGGCTGAGAGTTACAGCCTGCCATGAATCCTGCTGCAGTCACAGCGAGGGCTGGGATTGCTCAGTGCAAACAGCCTGCATTTGTCCAGGTGCTGATGGATCCGCAATAGCAATATTTGCTTTGCTTTTAAGGGATATTGGTTACAAGTACAATAAATGTGTTTCATTTCTCACCGGAGATATTTCACTCTCAAGACCCCGCCTGGGTATATGCAATGTCTCATTTGTGACTGATCTGATATTTAGATTGGGCTTTTAAGAGCAAATTCATAAATTTTTAGCTGCTTTTAAGAGCAAATTCATAATTTTTATAGTTTCCCATTCAGCAAAGATTGAGAACTGTCATGGCTCATACGGGACATGCTGGTCTGGACTGATTTTAGAACAAGGGTGTCTAAGGATGTGTCAGCTTCTTTATTCTATAAAACTTGGCCTCAGTTAGACTTGTTTTGTTTGAGGTGTTTGTTGTGGACAGCACAAGACCAGTTCCGTTTCCAAATTCCTTTTATTTTATGTGCTGTTACACCTTCAGCCACACTTTGCCCTTCCTCACGCGGCGCTCCAGGCGTTCCTGTTGTGTGATTTCTCCTGGAATTTGGGGTGCTTTGAGCTCCTGGAGTGGTCAGGACTCCCCGGGGCTGAGGGCAGAGCTGCTCCTCCAGCCCTTCCCCTCCCAGCCCTGGGTTTGCTCCACTGCTGCCCCAAGGCCCTGCTGGGCACTCTGGACTCTTCCCTGTCCTCCTGAATGTGTTAAATCTGGCACCCCATGTGTCCCCTCTGTCCCTGCACCAGTTACCCCAGTCAGTGGCACTTCCAGCCCTGCTCCCACCCCCCAGCAGCATCTCCAGGTGTCTCTCCCGCGGATTTTGTCCATTTTGCAGCCCTTGGGGGCTCTTCAGTCCCTGCACATCTCCCTTTTATTGGCCACAGCCCTTGGATGAGGGGCTGTGGCAGGGGAGCTGTGCACGGGGTTTTCTTCAAGCAGAAAAAAATGTTTGTTTTCCTTCTGAGATTTGTGAATAAATCAATACAGCCAGGAGGTAGCGAGGTCATGAAATCGAAATTCTGGAGCAAAGCACTTCTGAATTAGATTGCTAAACTGAAAAGAAAAAAGAAGGGAGATAACTTTGTAGTTCCTCTGAATAGATAATTCCTTTTTATACAGACATGTGCTCTGGGGCCTCTCTGGGTTTGATGTGCTGCTTTGCAGCCGTGTCTGTTTTCTCTGGCCCTCTTGCCAGAAATGGTTTTAATTTTGAATGCTTGAACATGAAAGGAGAAGTTGTGAGACTTATCGTGGTGTTTGTAATCATGGGGATGATTGTGTGAGCGGGTCCTGCGGGGATTTGGGAAGTTCACAGTGATGGAGGTGGGAACTGAAGCCGCTGGAGGCCCCACCAGTGGTGACACTGAAATGCTTTAATGGCTGGGGGAATGTTCTGCCTCTGGATGCAGAGATCAACACCTCTTGTAGTTGTAAACAGCGTTAAAAGAGAAAGCATGAAGTCGGGAATCTGGTGCCTGTTGCACTTCTTACTCAGTGACAGCAAGTGTCACAAATTTGTTAACTGACAATTGTATTTCTGTGGGATTTGGGGTTAAATACTGTTTCCAGTGTGTAAAAAAATATGTTTATTTAACGAATCTAAATGTTCCTCCCAAGCCAGGTCACTCTGTGACTCCTGTAAGATCTCACAGCTGCATTCTTGACTTTATCCCATCTGAACAAAAAGGCATTGCTGCTAACAAAAAGGAACATTGGCAGGCATTGCTGATCCCCCAGAACGCGAGGGAACGGTGAAATTACGGCCTTGGAAGGCTTTGCTTTCAATTACTGAAAGCTTCCTGTGATGATTTCCTTATCACCGAGCATTTCCTATATAAATGTGATCCTGCCTATCAGGGCAGGCAAAACCTGCAGACATCATCACCAGGAGCCTTATCTAAAGAGCGGTTTTCAGTGTCAGCAGCACTTTAATTATGTCCAAATATTGTGTGCTGAGAACCAGTTCCAAGGGAGATCCGTGGATTTCGCTGTATCCTTCAATTCGGAGCTATTTAGCAAAACAAAGGTGGAGGCTCAGCTGCTCACCTGGCTGCTGAGCTCTGTGGGTGTTGGAATCTGAGGTATTGATGATCCCGAGATTGTAGAAAGTCTCTGTCTGTCAGCCCCGCTGCCAAAGCAGAAGCCATAATTGGTCTGTGCTGTTTCAAGGTTGTTTATTCTGTTTATCTCTAACATGTTCTGCTGCCCTGCCGCAGCTCTGTCCTGCAGGGCAGCGTGTGGGGCTCTGCCCTCAGTGGGATGGTACAAACATTAAATACCACAAACTACCTGTGCTGGATTTACAATAACGTGCCAATATCTGTCACCTACGTTGGACAGTGTGTCCCCAGCCTGAACCAACAGAAAAATGCCAACACCACAGTGAAACATGGAGGGCATGAAGAAGGAGGAAAAGGACAAGGCACACCCAATTTCCTCCATCTTGTGCCCTTTGGACCCCTCATCTAGAAACCTAAAATTTTGCTTTTGCACCCGTGCCACACTTAATTACTGCTTATATCAAACACTCAAAGCTTGTAATTCATCCTGTAAGATTGAAAACTCCTCTCCATGGACAGAGATCACAGACAGTGTCTCTGGGGGCTCTGTCCACGGGGGTTCTGACCCCTGCCAGGGTCCCAGACCTGCCAGGGCAGCCAGAGGGAAGCGCTGGATTCCCACATGTGGAGACAGGGATTTGAGCTGCAGCAGGATCGTTCACCTCTGCTCACCATCCAGACCTGGAGTCAGGCCACACGTGTGCTCTGTCCCACTGGGAATCTCCCATCCCTAATGACTTTTGGGGTTATTAATGCTGATTTGCTCTTCATTTGTGCATGGCGATAAAAACCAGTGCTCCAGTTAATGGCAGACACTCCAAAAATAGGAATAAAGAAAAACTTATTTGGGATCTGATGGTGTCTTCACCAAGCAGACAAGGTACCATTAGCAGTGGCATTTTTAGCAGTGGCTCCTTTTCCTAGGGATCCAAAATAGCCTGGCTGAGTCAGCTGCTTGCCCACCTCTGCCACTATAAATTGATGCACACGTCCAGGCTGCCAGCTCTCCCTTTATCCTCACCCCAAACTGTATTTGAATTGTGTTTTGACTCACCCCCTCCCATGCTGGTGCTTTCCCTCCTCTAGGTCTTTGGTTGGCATTTCAGGGGGAGCAGAGCTCAGAGCAGGAGCTGTGGCCACAAATGAGGATTTCTCCCCTTCCTGGTGGAGGTTTGTGCAGCAAACCCTCCCTGCCTGCTGTCAGGAAAATTAATCCACAAACACCAGAGGTTTATGTCCAAAAAGGAGACAGAGGAGCCCTTTTACTTTATTTGAATAAAGGGAGAGGCCATGGGCCATCCCCCTGGGGTTTCTCCCATTTTTGGAGGATACAGCCTCCTTTTTATCCCTGTTTCCCTTCTCTCTTTCCCCACTGGCTGAGGTATTTGAGAGGTTCAGACTTCCCAAAACACCTGATACCAGAGATTTCCCTCTAATCTATAACCCTCCCTTTTAATTTTTAGTTATGGAATTTAGGGGTTTTTCCCATTGTTTCTTTCATCTTTCAACGTCTTAATTTCATTTATCAGCAAACCTAAAGCTTATTTGTAAAAGCAAATATCTTTTTCCATTCACCAATCAGTGGAATCCTCCCCATTGTTTCTTTTATCTCTCAGTGCTGGTTTTATCTAGCAGCAGACCCACAGCTTGTCTGGAAAGACAAATCCAGCATTCCCCTCCCTGCCCTGCAGTGGGAATGACCACACAGAAATGGGCAGGAGCAGCACTGGAGGCCTCAGCTGATCCCTCTGGCCATCACCGAGTGCATCCCCTCAGAGCAGAGCCTCCTCCAGCTGATTTGTGGCTTAGTCAGCATGTCAGAGTCCTGAAATGAGATTATATATTCAATCTAATGAAGGGAAAATATGCTTGCCAGCCTGGTGTGACAGTGCTGCGATGAAATGATTCAGGAACAGAGTTCCCTCAGTGGATTAATTTAAAAAGAATGCAGCAGGTACAGCTGACCTGCTCCGGGTGTTGTGAGAGGTTCTGGCACAGGATTAATGGCTTGTGATGGTGTTGATAAAAATCACAATAATAAAGGCAGGGAGGAGTGTGTGCAGCCCTTGGGTTTGTGTTAAGGGAGGACAGGACAGGCCCAAATCCCTCCATCTTAAAACTTCTGACCCCCATGTACAAAACCAAAACCCCTCTGTACAGGTGTTAAAACCCCCCTGTACAGCACTCAAATTCTTCCCTCTACTTTGTGACTACTTCTACTCTAATATCTAAACTTTTGTGACTTCTTGTTCTTCTTGCAAGGTTGGTAAATCGTTCCATGGCTCAAACCCAAAATCACAGCTGTTTCCAGCTGCCTGCCAGGGTCTCAAATGCTTCTGACCTGGGCCTGGAACCTCCAAAAATGTCTGAGGGACATTTTGAGTTCTGACAGAAGAGGACAATCCCAAAGCAGGGACAGGAATCCCTTTGTCTGCTGACCTCCCAAATTATCACCATGCCCACAAGGGCTGGGAGCTGCCTCGGGTGTTAAATCTGGTTGGAATCTCAAACAAGGTCACCAAAAAGAGCCAAAAATTCAATCCCAGGTCTTGGGATGTTAGAATTTCCATCAGAGTGACTGGTGGGGAGCTCTTAGTGGATGAGTTGGGATAAGCTTTGTTTTTCAGGCAGAAGAGTTCTCTAACTCCCATAATCTGCCCAGGCTCTGGGGTGTTGAGCTGATTTTACTCTGATAATGCCATAAGCTGGTCTGTGATAATTGCTTTCTGTAACTGGGACAAATGTATGATGATGCTAATTGTGCTGCTGCCACCCAGGGAGGGGCCCAGATAATCCCTGCGTGCCCTGGAGCTGCAGGGCCTGATGTGATCAGCCCTCCTTGGAAACTGGGGAGGGGGGGTTAATTCTGAGCAGATTGAATTTCAGATCTTTTTCTACAAACCTGCAGCACTTTATAGCAGGTTTAAAGTCTGGTGCCAGACCATCAGACTAACTTAAAATTCTGGTACAAGCAACTGTGTGACTCCACAGTGAGGGAAGTGAAACTCTGAGGAGTTTGGAGTTTGCCCTCCAGACACTGCAGTCCAGACCCCATCACTCATCCCAGTGGGGAGATGTTTTGGGTGCTTGGCTGCTTTTATTTTCCCTGGTTGCTTTGTGAGTGTTTGTGCGGGGGCTGAAGTTTCCCAAAGGTTACATCCCCGCCAGTGACAAACATCTTTTGTCATCACGACTCCTTTAAATGTATTTTTATCCCATAAATCCATCCCTTGGTTCTCCATCTTTGAAAGCCTCCATCTGCTGAGGCAGAGCAGGGGATGCCCTTGGATAAACCTGGTTTTCTCAGGGAAGGGGGGCTGGAATGAGGGGAACACTGGCAGTGCCATCCTCCCTGACAAATCAGGGTTTGATCTCACGTCTCAACACTTTGGTGTTTATGTTCCGTCTGCTTAATGTTCTCCCTTCGCTGGGATCATCATTCTTTGAAACGCTCTGCTTTAATGTAAATGTTTTAATGTTTTCTGCTCATCAAACCCCACATTCCCAGACTCAGCACACACAGGATCAGTGTGTGCTCCCTCCAAGGGTGAGGCTGACAGGAACGGGGCCCTTGAGCCCCTCCCACCACCCCAGAAATCCCCTGGCCTGAGGAGAGTCAACATTTATAAACACACTTGTGAAATAATGAACTCTGGGAACGCTGGCCGTGTTTGTCATTTCTCTGCCCATTTCACTGCACATAAAGTGTGCTCGCCATCGAGCTCCTGTCACTTGATTTATGCCCCTGCGGCGGCTCCATAATTTAAATTGAATTCCTAATTTCTTTGCTGAAACCCCCTCGGATAATTACTGTTAAGGTTAACTGCAGAAGGGGAACTGAATAGTGAGTGGATTAGTTGGTTGTTCTAGGGTGTTGGTTGTGTTAGACCACAGGAAAAGGGAATAAAATCCAGGGGATATTGTCCAGGGAAGGGTTTGGCATGGCTGGAAAAGGTTTGGCATGGCTGGAACACACTCCCAGGGATATTGTCCAGGGAAAGGTCTGGCATGGCTGGAAAAGTTTTGGCATGGCTGGAACACACCCCCGGGGATTTTGTCCAGGGAAAGGTTTGGCATGTCTGGAACACACTCCCAGGGATTTTGTCCAGGGAGAGGTCTGGCGTGGCTGGAAAAGGTTTGGCATGGCTGGAACACACTCCCAGGGATTTTGTCCAGGGGGAGGTTTGACATGGCTGGAAAAGTTTTGTCATGGCTGGAACACACTCCCAGGGATTTTGTCCAGGGGGAGGTCTGGCGTGGCTGGATTTAGCACGGCTGTTTGCTCCCTGCTCCTGAGCTGTGCCCAGGCTCCTGCAGGCACGGTGGCTGGGAGGGAGGGCTGGATGCAGGAGACAGAGAGATGGAAAAGGGATCACAGAGCTCGAATCTTTCCCCCATTTTCAGTGTGAAACGTGTGGTGCTGAACCTCGCCCTCAGGTAACTCACATTTGCGCAATTGTGTCAAATCATGGTTTAATTCCATAGCCACCATGTGGGATGAGGTGCCCCAGACCTGGAGCCTTTTCCAGGTGAGTCTGCAGCCCTTGGCTGGGATGTGCTGGGCTGGGTCTGTCCCAGCAAAGCCGGGAGTGCTGCTGCAGAGGGGAATCTGCTGCCTGGCACCAAGCGTAATTGGCTTTGATGGTCAGCGTTTGCAGATTTGTTTAGGAACTGGAAAATGTACAAATTGCAGCCCATCTGCGCAGAGCTGAGTGCTAATGAATGCCTACAGCTACCACAGCCATAAGCTCATTACCACAAAGTTCCAAGTCCTTCCACAAGTTGCTAAACAAGGTTATTCATCTGAACGGAGTGGAGAAGGGAGTTTGACTGCAGGGCACAGCCAGAGCTCCTCCAGATCTAGAAAAGCTGTTAAAACAACCCCTCGCTCTTTGGTCTTTTAATAGAATCCGTTGATTTTATTTCTATTTTTAATTTTGCTCTCCTGTGACAGCAGCTTGCCATGCCTTAACTATTTTCTGTTAATGTTTCGAGTGGAACGGCACCTTGCGGGCGATTCCTGGGCGTGCTCAGAGACGTTGGGTGGTGAACTGGAGAAGATGGATGGGAACACATCGCGCACAGCATTTCAGGGGCTTTATGGACCATGGCAGCAAACACTAATGGCCTCTGTTCTCAGGGTGTTTGTGTCACCTGGGAATCTGTTATGATGACTCGGCTCTTCCTCTGTGTGCCGTGTCAGGCAATTTCAGCTTCCTGTTTCTTCACAAAAAAAGTGGAATTGATAATACTTATTATCTGTTTTATAGAACTGGTAGTTGTCCAAGCGTTTGAACATCCAATGCGTGGTGCAGCAGGAGCAATGTGTAAAAATATTGTTGGGAGAATTTCCTATTCTCGCTCAGCTGAGATTTTATTCCATGTTCCTTGTGGAAAAATCAGCTTTTCTAAGTTACCAGCCAAAGGAAGCATTTCCCCATCCAATTAACAAGGTCATGAGGTGCCTTTGGCCCACTCGACATTTTCCTGTGCTCCTCCCTGCCAGGTGGAGTGGCTGAAGAACGAGGAGCCCATCGATTCCAACCTGGACGAGAACATCGACACCAGGGCCGACCACAACCTCATCATCCGCCAGGCACGCCTGTCTGACTCGGGGAACTACACCTGCATGGCTGCCAACATCGTAGCCAAGAGGAGGAGCCTGTCAGCCACCGTGGTGGTCTATGGTCAGTGCCAGGGCTGGGGGCAGAGGTGGCTGTTCCTGCCGTTCCCTGCTTGGATTTGTGCTGCTCTTGCTGCATTGACGCAAGCCCGCCACGCTCGGGATCACCCAGCCAAGCCCTCCCTGCTGGGGTGGGTTTGGGTTTGGTGCTGGGGGGCTCTGGCCCAGCCCCACAGCCCCTCAGCTCCCCCACGTCGGTGTTTTGCAGTGAACGGGGGCTGGTCCTCGTGGACGGAGTGGTCCAGCTGCAACGCGCGCTGCGGGCGGGGCTGGCAGAAACGCTCACGCACCTGCACCAACCCCGCGCCCCTCAACGGGGGAGCCTTCTGCGAGGGCATGTCCGTGCAGAAAATCACCTGCACCTCCCTCTGCCCCGGTGAGTCCCCGGCCAGGGAGAGCTTTTGGTGGGAAGCAGCAGCGGGGAGTTGGGAAGGGAACGGGAAATGCAGCTGTGCTTAGGCTGAGCCTACTGAGGGTGTGGGTGCAGTGCCAGGCACCTGTGGGCAGGCTGGAACTTACCCTGGCACTACCAAAACCCTGCCAGAACAGCTCAGGGCTCGGGGGGAGAAATCAGGGACCTGGTGGGGGTCTGGGGTTAGCACAGAGAGGAGAGCTGATGTTAACAACACCAGAAAGAGACACACAGAACCCTGAGCTGAGAACTTTGCTAACAGCATTGTTTATCATGCAGCAGTTTGCTCAGAAGTGTATTAGATGTGGAGTTAGGGGGAGAGAGACAAAAGAAGCGCTGCTGCAGGAGCTCCCTGGGCGGGCAGGCAGAGCTGACTTTGTTTCCCCTGGCACCACCAAAACCCTGCCAGGACAGTTCAGGCCCCGGGGGGAGAAATTAGGGACCTGGTGGGGGTCTGGGGTTAGCACAGAGAGCAGAGCTGATGTTAACAACACCAGAAAGAGACACACAGACCCCTGAGCTGAGAACTTTGATAAAAGTTTATCGCTAAATGTTTATCATGTGGAAGTTTGCCCAGAAGTGTATTAGATGTGAAGTTAAGGGGAGAGGGGTGAAAGAAGTGCTGCTGCAGGAGCTCCCTGGGCGGGCAGGCTGAGCTGACTGTGTTCCTGGCCCCGCAGTGGACGGGAGCTGGGAGGTGTGGAGCGAGTGGTCAGTGTGCAGCCCCGAGTGCGAGCACCTGCGCGTGCGGGAGTGCGCCGCGCCCGCGCCCCGCAACGGCGGCAAACACTGCGAGGGCCTGAGCCAGGAGTCCGAGAACTGCACCGAGGGGCTCTGCATCCAAGGTGAGCTGCCACGGGCTGACCGCGGCTTCTGGGCTTGGCCGGAGAGCTGGGCTGGAGGCCAGGGAGCCTGCGTGCATGGGGCTCTTGTGGCTGATTCATTCTCCTGAAAAGGGAGGTGGTTTTCTGGTTTGTTGTGCAGAGTTTGAAATTTTACGGGTCTCTGGATTTGTGTTGTGCGTTGTCTGCCTGTGAATGATCAGGTGATGCTGAAATCCCAAATCCAGGGGGTTTGCAGGGTGGAACTCCAGCCTCCGTGTGCTCCTCCAGCCAAATGTGCTCCTCAGCCCTTCCTGGCGAGCAAACGGGCAAAGCGCCCCAGGAGAGCTGCGGGTGCCGGAGCCGGTCAAGGTCGGAGTTTTCTCTTTTTGCTGCCTTTAGCAGGAGTTAAACCCGGGCAGAGCTGCAGCTCCCTGGGAAAGGCTTTGCCCTTCACCAGTGTCTGGGAAGCGTCTGGCACTGGGAAACTGCTGCTGTCCCCAGCACGGGGAGCTGGGGAGAGCAGCCCTGCGGCTGCGCAGGCTCCGCACACGGCAGGAATTTGTGAGTTTCTCCCTGCCCTGAGCCCGCTCCTGTCCCTGTGGAGGGGCTGTCACCTCCTCAGGTGGAACAGCAGCCCTGGGAGTCGTCAGGAGTGCCAGGGCTGGGAGATATAAACAAGGATGTGTCTGTTTTCTGGGATGTTGTAGTCAACCAGCCCTCCGTCCTTGTTTCTATGGTTCTGCATCATCTTTTCTCTTCTAAACAAAACGAACTCTCTTTTTTTGCCCTGAGATTTCAATCCTTTCCCAGTGGCAGAGAGCATCCTGTGTATTTATTCAGGCTTCAGAGATACCTGAGCTGAAACCTTCAATCAGATTTTGCTGGGGTTTGGTGGGAGGGAACACTCAGCACTCTGCCTACAGAACAGCTCCAAGGTGTCCAAGGACAGAAATGTAATTTCTTCTTTTTTTCCTTCCCTGTGCTTTGAGAAAGAATACCCAGAGAGGGTTTGGGAGCAGTGCCATTCACTCAGCTCTCAGGGACTGTGCTGATCCTGCATTGTTTCCTGGGGTCTCTCTCCACCCTGTCCATCAGTGAATTCCTGTCCCTGCGACGGTTGGCTCAATCCCAAATCCATCCTGGTGTTCCTGCGTGGGGAGCTGGCAGGAGGATGTGTGGGAAAGGCGTGAGGAGCAGCAGCTGAGGCTGCACGGTGGGACTGTGACAGCAGAGGGGACCTGCCATCCCCCTGGCTCCATCTGTGGTGTCCCCAGGGTCTGTTCAAGGTGGCCCCACTCAGGTCATTGCCTGCAGGAACACTGCCAGTAGGAAATGCTCCTGTCCTGCCCCACATTCCCTGCTGTCAGCCCAGGGGGCAGTGCCACATGCCACCCATGCCTGGGGGCACAGGGACAGAGCCAGGATGGTGCCAGGAGCCTCTGGCACTGAGGGAGCTGGCTCAGCTCTGCCCTGCCAGGCCTTTGGGGTTGGCACAAACTCATTCCCTGCTTTTCCTGGAATGGTTTGGGTGGGAAGGGGCCTTAAAGCTCTGCAGTCCCACTCTCCTCCATGGAGACACCTTCCATGGACACCTTCCCCTGTCCCAGGTGGCTCCAAGCCCCGTCCAGCACCCCCAGGCTGTGCTCCAAGAGCTGCATTTCCCTGGACTGGGGCACTCCGTGGCTCCTGCTCCTTCCACCTCCAGGTGGATCCTGTCCCTCCTTCATGGCTCCAGCTGTCCCTGTGTCCTCGTTGTTTTCAGGGCTGTAATTGCTTTCTCAGCTAACAGGAATTGATGCAATTAGCCTATTTTTTAAAAAGATCTCTTCTCCCCTGTTCATCTTCCAGTGTGTGCCTTTCCTGCTCCTCTTCTCATCCCGTGGGGAAATGTGGAGGAAATGCAGCCCTGAGCCACAGCAAACCAATCTCTTGGAGTTTTTTTATCAGGCACAACTCGTTAACTTTGCTCCTTCTGTGAGGCAGAAATAGCAACATTCCTTTGGTTAACAAATCAGGACTGAGCTGAAGGGGAGGGTGGGAATGGAGGGTGCCAGGGAAGAGCCAGCCTGGAGCTGGCTGGGAAAATCCCAATCCTTGGGATGAGTGTTCAGATCGGGAGGCAGAAAATGGAACAGGGATAAAATGGATCAACTCTGGGGTTCTTTATTCAGTCCCTGACTGGAGAGTTTGGGAAGAACCCCAAGGCACCACCTGGGAACATCCCAGCACTCCCGTTAGCCTTGGGTGGATCCCAGTGGGCCAGCCCTCACTGAGGAGCAGCTGGAAGAAATTTTCCTTCAGGGAATTTCTCCTGGAACTTGCAACTCCTGTGTAGATCCAGACTTAGATGGAGGATCTTCCAGGAGGAAGATTCACGTGGGGTGTGACAGGGATGAAAGGTTTCCAGGGCTGCCAGATGGGTTCCCTGGGATGCAAAGGTGGCTTTGGCCCCAGCCAGTCCCAGTACCTCACTGCTGTGCTGCATGTTTGTTCTCCCAGTGTTCATTCCCTCCCCGTATTCCCAGCTGGATGCTTGGCCAGGGTGGATTTCTTTCTCTTTCCTGCAGAGGTGAAAGCTTTCTCTTTGCTTAATAAAAGAGAGGGTATTTTTTTTTTTTTGAGAGCTTTTTCTTTTACTTTTATCTGTTTGCTTTAAAGTTATTTCTCCTGACTTCAAAACCTATTGATTTCTTCTCCCAGTGCCCAAAACCAAAACAAACAAGTAGGGCCACAAGGACTGACCTGCAAACATGTTTTTACTAATGCACCCTGGATAATCACAGCACAATCACAAATCATTTTGTTTTCCATTTTCCAAGCAGCGCTGCTGCTGTTGCCAGGAGGCTCCTGGGTCCAGGAATCTCCATTTTCATGGGAAATGCTTTTCCCTTTGCAGTTTGGTGCAGACAGCCCCGTCCAGCAGCAGGGAAGGGTTTGCTCCACTGCAGGCTCCAGTCTGACCCTCCTCTCTGGGTGTTTTTGGGCCTCATTTTCCTGCAAAACCAAAACCAGCTTTGGGCAGGGAAATAAAAACCTCCTCCCACCAGGTTTTTGGTGAGGAGCCGAAAATCCAACGATCTTCTGGACTAAGTATTTCTAAACTGGTCATCCTCACAAACATGGAAATGAAGAGAAGGATTGGCCATAATCCGCCTGAGTCTCCCAGTTTTAGGGATTGCTTTGGCAGGTTTTAGGTTATAAATGGTGGCTCAAGTGCTTGGCATGATGGAGGCAGAGAAGGCTCATCTTTAAGAGCTGCAGTCCCATAGAAAACCCCTTTGGTCCCATATTTCCATCTGTTGGGGGCACATGGATGTGTGTGTTCAAATACACACAGAGAGGTGCTGTTATTTGGGGCGTTTAGTACAAAAATGTGAATAAACTGGGCATTTTTATATCTTGTAACTAATTTAAGTGCCCATCACCAGCCTTTCCATACATCAAACACACAAAGGAATCATTAATTCTGACCTGAGTCTCTTTGCCAGTGATCCACTGCAAGGTATTGAACTTCCTTCTTGCTGAGGTGTAAATAAACAACAGCATCCAATAGAGCCAACAAATAACCTGAATTAACCAAGTGAGAAATTGCTGCAAAGGAACTTCCTGATAGGGATTTAGGGGAAAAAAAAAAAATAAGATGAAGAGAAAAACATGGACAACATAAAATATTCATATTGTCAGCAAACGAGGAGAAAATGTTTCATTTATAGAGTGAGACAGAAGCAATATAGGAGATAGATATGCTCCATGTAAATTTATTAAGTGCAACTTTCTCGCTCTCTCTCCCTCCTTCTCAGATAAAAAACCTCTTCATGAAATAAAATCCCAAAGTAAGTTCTTTTTTTTCTCTTGTAAATATGATTTTCCTCATCTTCTCTGCCGTTTGGGTTATTTGTTTAGGAGCTAAGTAGGAGCCAAGGTTTTATGAGAGGCTTTAGCATCTGCTGAAAGCATCTCTGTGATCCCAGGTTCAGCGAGCCAGGGGAGTGCTCATCCTCAGCAATTTGCATCTGACAGGGAGCCATGCTCCGGAGCGCTTGGAATCAGGAAAAAAAAGGAATTTATGCAAGAGTTTGGGGTTCCTGGTGCAGACCGGGCTCTGCTGCTGCCCCTGGCCCTGCTCAGCTCCCTCCTGTCTCACCTGGAGGGTTTTTCTGTGCCTGGGATTGTCTCAGCGCTGCTCTGGGGCTTCTGTCCTGTGCCCACAAGCTCTGCCAACCCCAACAGGGCAGGAGATCAGGGGGACAGGGGACAGGGGAAGAGGGAACAGCCTTGGGCTGTGCCAGGGTGGGACAGCAGGAATTTTCCCCTGGAAAGGGCTGTAGAGCTGTGCCAGGGTTGGAAATCAGGAATTTCCTCATGGAAAGGGCCTTGACCTGTGCCAGGGTGGGACATCAGCAGGAATTTCCTCATGGAAAGGGCCTTGACCTGTGCCAGGGTGGGACATCAGCAGGAATTTCCTCATGGAAAGGGCTGTAGAGCATTGGCAGGGTTGGATATCAGGAATTTACCCCTGGAAAGGGCTGTAGAGCTGTGCCAGGGTGGGACATCAGGAATTTCCCCCTGGAAAGGGCTGTAGAGCTGTGCCAGGGGCGGCCCAGGAGGTGCCCACCCCTGGAGGTGGTGACCACGCTGGTGCTTGGTGGTCTCTGAGGGCTTTTCCAACCTTGGTGATTCTGTGATTTTACATTCCTGGTCCTTAGTTTTTTCTCAGGATGCCCAAAATCAGTGTAGGGAGCTGCAAAAGGGGCTGAGGTTCCCTGAACCTTTGGGTGTGTCTGGGTGCCCCCAGAATCAGCCCTGATGGATCCCTGCTCTGGGCCAGGCTGGGCTCTGACAGTGGGTTCACTGTTCTGTCTGTGCGCTTCCATTCCGCAGAGAACATGGAGAGAATTTCAGCCAAGCCAAGATTCTGGGATTTCCCCAAGAACGAGCTGCAGCAGGGATGATTTGGGCTTGGAGAGGCCAGAAGATGGAAAGGGCTGGGTTCCACCTGGGGCAGGGACACAGAGCTCATGGAGCTGATGGAGCTCATGGAGCTGACGGAGCTCATGGATCTGACGGAGCTCACAGAGCTCACGGAGCTCACGGAGCTCACGGAGCTGACAGAGCTCATGGAGCTCACGGAGCTGACGGAGCTCACGGAGCTCACGGAGCTCACGGAGCTGACAGAGCTCATGGAGCTCATTAAGCTCACGGAGCTGACGGAGCTGACGGAGCTCACAGAGCTCACGGAGCTGACAGAGCTCACGGAGCTGACGGAGCTCACAGAGCTCACGGAGCTGACAGAGCTCATGGAGCTCACGGAGCTCACGGAGCTCACGGAGCTGACAGAGCTCATGGAGCTCACGGAGCTCACAGAGCTGACAGAGCTCATGGAGCTCATGGAGCTGACGGAGCTGACAGAGCAGGAGCTGCTCCAGGACTTCCCGATTCATCAGGGATGCAAATCAAAGCCAGCAATGAAGATCACTGGGGTACAGCCTGTCCCACTGAAGGATCTCCTTCCCGAGCCCCTGGCTCGTGGTCCTTGTGCTCCAAGAGTGAGGAGAAGGACTTTGGGCTGTGGGAGGGATGGGGAAGGACCCATCACTGGGAAGAACTCAGGGATCTCCTGCCCAAGTCCCAGACCTCCTCTCGCTGCTGGAGCTGGGGAGGTGGGCCCTGCACAGCTCCTGCAAAGCGCTCCCTGTAAATGAGATAATTTAATCAATTACATCTCCTAATGCACTAAGCCAAATGTTTCATTTTCTGCTCCTGCACATCTTAAATTATCTTCAGGTGCTTTATGAAACTTAATCATAGTTAATAGAAACTTCATTACCATCAAATGTGCTTTCAATAAATGTTGTGTAACAGTGGCAGGAGGTGGAGTGAAAAATGGGCTGCAATTACCACAAACAGGGATCCTGGAGCAGAAAGGGATAAAACTGGTGGTGCCTGCCAGGGTCCCTCCCGCCCCAGGGCTGGGAGGATGCACCTCATTAAAGAGTAATTGGTGGACTATAAATGTTTGCTTTTCTAGTTTGTTTGGTTGGTTTCCACTTTGTTCCTTTCTGGGAAAAAATAAAAGCAGAACCTCACTCTGCTCCCCCAGATCTCCCACGCCTTCCTCCATCCCTTAATTTCTAATCTCCCATGGAAGGAATTCTCCAAAGGAAAAGATCAGAAGGTGAAGAGGTAAAAATTACTTTAAAAAAACCCCCAGTGGCTGTTTCTAAAGAAACACCAAAATCCCAAGCTAAAAAGAAAGGCTCCTTCCTCATGGAGTTGTGTTCCGTGGAATAATTCAAGGAATACTGAGTCACTCAGGGTTTGCCCTTTTAGCATAAAGCCGTTTAAAACCCCACCAAATCCTGAGAAGGATCCTTTGCCTCTGAGCTCGGCGTTCCCCTGAGGTTTGTGGAGGGTTTTCCTGGCAGTCTGGGCGACTTCTTCAGGTGCTTCATGGAACAGAGCAAAGACCAACTCATTCCAGGGAAGGAACCTCAGTGGGAATTCCTGTGAGATATTTTAATCATCACATTTATAGACCAGTGTCCAATTCGGGCTCTGGAGATACTTCAGAGTCAATGAAAAGAAAATTCTTCTCCTCAGAAAGATTTTGCTGGAGTCAAACTGCTCCCATTTTTTTTTTTTTTTTCATTTCGTGCCCTCCCTCTCATCTTCAAGCCACGTACAACCGTTTAAAGGTGGGAAAGCAGAATTGCCTGACACGGGAATCGATGGAAAAGGAGATGCTGAAGCACTTGAGGAGATTTAGAGCCAGAAATGGCAGTTCCAGTGAGCACCTGAGGAGTGCCTCACACTCTGCTTTGTGGAGCAGGAGATCCTGTCCTGGGGCTGGAAGCTTTTCCTGCCAGGATATTTCTGCATCTCTCAGGCTCGATCATTTATCATCCCGGCAAGGCAGGAGGGGTAATTCACATTTTCAGCACTTTCCTTTTTTAAAGCAGTGATCCAAGGGGAAGAGCTAGAGATGCTTTGTGCTGCAAAACCCACGAGCTCTCCATGGCTCCCTGGGAAGGGAAAGAGCCCAACTGTTCCCGGGTTTCTGGAGATCCATCCCCTCCCTCCTCCCGCCTCACTCATTGCTCTAATTACCCACAGAAATTAACTCAACAATAGCATTTCGTAATTAATTCCCTGTAACAACAAACCAACTTGGGAATAGGAAATTGGAAGAAATAGAAATGTAATTATTGCCTGTACTTCCCATTCTGCACCTGGTGCTGGGGAACAAAACCGAGCTGTGGGACTGGGGTTTTGGACTGGGCTTTGTGTGGTTTTGGTCCGATCTGAGACGTTTCCAGTTTGCCTTTGTGGCCCTGGGGCTTTGCATTTGCTTTTTCTGTCTGGCCTTTCCCATCTTTACATTGTCAGCCAGTATCTCACTCTCTGCAACCCCTAACTGAGCGTAAAATTCTCTTTACAGCATTTTTTAAGGGGGGGATCTCAGGGCAAAAAAATGGAAAAAAAAGGCTTCAGGAAAAAAAAAAGCTTCTCTTTTAGTGACTGATTTGTTCAAACGGTGTGGCAGTGGAATTGTTCTAGGAAGTTGAATTTTGTAACATTACAAGTTTTTTCAGTGTGGTTTCCTGGTCTGCCACAGAAGGTGGATTCCTCCTCAAAGCTGACGTTTCCATGCAAACCTGGTGATTTTTCTTTTTCCTTCCCAGCAAGCTGTGCATGTGTTAAAAGCAGAACCGTTTGTCATTTGCAGATTACTTGAAAATGCAGCAGAAATTTTGCAGGAGTATTTTCTTGGTTAAGTGGTTCTGGTAAATCTGATATCCAAGCACTTTGCTGGGGTCGAGTGGGATGCTGGAAGCTCGTGGTTGGGACTGGGGATGAGAGGGATGATTTCTGGTAAGAATGTTTGAACCAAACCTTTGATTTTACTTTTGATTGGAGTGCCCAGCTGAAATTCAGCCCCAGCCTTGTTCCCAGCACCTGGAGCAGGGTTTGGGGACTGGGGGTCCTGGTGCTGCCGTTCCTGGGGTGTTTCCTGCTGCGAGGGGGCTGTGGGTGCCCAGCCCCTTCCCAGGACATCCAGCTGGGGCTGGTGGCACTTTTCAGCCACTTCTTTTTTTGTAAGGAAGTGTTGAGCCACGGAAATGCTGCCCAGAGGTGCTCATTCCTCTCATCTCCACAGTCTGAACTTTCATGCTCAATTTCAGAACTCAGCTAAAATGAAATTACCTGACTTTCAGCAGAAAAGCACAACAGAAACCTCCTCCACTTCCCCGTGTCCCCCTGTGTCCCCATGCCTCTGTGTCCCTGACACAGTTCTTGCCCCCCCATGTCCCCCCATGTCCCCTGGTGTGCCCGTGTCCCCTCATGTCCCCACATCTCCCTGTGTTCCCATGTCCCCCACATCCCCCATGTCCCTGCAGCCCTGGCACTGTTCTTGTCCCCCTGTGTCCCCCATGTCCTTCCACATCGCCCATGTCCCCGTGTCCCTGATGCAGTTCTTGTCCCCCCATGTCCCCCACATCTGCTGTGTCCCCCATATCCCATGTCCCCATGTTCCTGACGCAGTTCTTGTCCCTCCATGTCCCCCCATGTCCCCATGTTCCTGACACAGTTCATATCCCCTGATGTCCCCACATCCTCCGTGTCTCCCCATGTCCCCATGTCCCTGATGCTGATCTTGTCCCCCTGTGTCCCCCACATCCCCCATGTCCCCACATCCCCTGTGTCCCCCTGTGTCCCTGACACAGTTCTTGTCCCCCCATGTCCCCAACATCCCCCACGTCCCCCCATGTCCTCACATCCCCCGTGTCCCGTGTCTCTGACACAGTTCTTGTCCCCCCACATCCCCTGTGTCCCATGTTCCCATGTCCCTGACATAGTTCTTGTCCCCCCATGTCCCCACTTCCCCACATCCTTGTGTCCCCCAAAATCCCCCATGTCCCTGATGCAGCTCTTGTCCCCCCTTGTCCCCCCTGTCCCATGTCCCTGGCACAGCTCTTGTCCCCCCATGTCCCCCTGTGTCCCTGACGCAGCTCTTGTCCCCCCACATCCCCCATGTCCCCCCACATCCCCCATGTCCCTGACACAGCTCTTGTCCCCCCGTGTCCCCCCGTGTCCCCATGTCCCTGATGCTGATCTCATCCCCCTGTGTCCCCCCGTGTCCTGTGTCCCATGTCCCTGATGCAGCTCTTGTCCCCCCATGTCCCCCCATGTGCCGTGTCCCTGACACAGCTCTTGTCCCCCCATGTCCCCCACATCTGCTGTGTCCCCCATATCCCATGTCCCCATGTTCCTGACGCAGTTCTTGTCCCTCCATGTCCCCCCATGTCCCCATGTTCCTGACACAGTTCATATCCCCTGATGTCCCCACATCCTCCGTGTCTCCCCATGTCCCCATGTCCCTGATGCTGATCTTGTCCCCCTGTGTCCCCCCATGTCCCCCCGTGTGCCGTGTCCCTTACGCAGCTCTTGTCCCCCTGTGTCCCCCCATGTCCCCCCGTGTGCCGTGTCCCTTACGCAGCTCTTGTCCCCCTGTGTCCCCCCATGTCCCCCCGTGTGCCGTGTCCCTTACGCAGCTCTTGTCCCCCCATGTCCCCCCGTGTCCCATGTCCCTGATACAGCTCTCATCCCCCTGTGTCCCTCCGTGTCCTGTGTCCCATGTCCCTGATGCAGCTCTTGTCCCCCCATGTCCCCCCATGTGCCGTGTCCCTGACACAGCTCTTGTCCCCCCATGTCCCCCACATCTGCTGTGTCCCCCATATCCCATGTCCCCATGTTCCTGACGCAGTTCTTGTCCCTCCATGTCCCCCCATGTCCCCATGTTCCTGACACAGTTCATATCCCCTGATGTCCCCACATCCTCCGTGTCTCCCCATGTCCCCATGTCCCTGATGCTGATCTTGTCCCCCTGTGTCCCCCACATCCCCCATGTCCCCACATCCCCTGTGTCCCCCTGTGTCCCTGACACAGTTCTTGTCCCCCCATGTCCCCCCACATCCCCTGTGTCCCTGATGCAGCTCTTGTCCCCCCATGTCCCCAACATCCCCCGTGTCCCCCCATGTCCTCACATCCCCCATGTCCCGTGTCTCTGACACAGTTCTTGTCCCCCCATGTCCCCACATCCCCACATCCCTGTGTCCCCCCGCATCCCCCATGTCCCTGATGCAGCTCTTGTCCCCCCCATGTCCCCCCATGTCCCTGACACAGCTCTTGTCCCCCCGTGTCCCCCCGTGTCCCATGTCCCGTGTCCTTGACACAGCTGTTGTCCCCCCGTGTCCCCCCGTGTGCCGTGTCCCGTGTCCCTGACACAGTTCTTGTCCCCCCATGTCCCCCACATCTGCTGTGTCCCCCATATCCCATGTCCCCATGTTCCTGACACAGCTCTCATCCCCCCGTGTCCCCCCGTGTCCCCCCGTGTCCCTGACACAGCTCTTGTCCCCCAGTGTCCCTACGTGTCCCCCCGTGTCCTTGACACAGCTCTCTCCGCAGACGTGGAGCGCGGCGGGGACATCGCGCTGTACTCGGGGCTGGCGGCGGCGGTGCTGGCGGTGGCCGTGCTGGCGCTGGGGGTGACCCTGTACCGGCGCAGTCAGAGTGAGTACGGCGTGGATGTCATTGATTCCTCTGCACTCACGGGAGGCTTCCAGACTTTTAATTTTAAAACAGTCAGACAAGGTTAGTGCGGCGATTTCCTTCCTTCTCTGCGGAGCTCCCGCTGCTCAGGCTCACCTGCCTTTGGGGAGGGGGTTTGGGGCAGCCGGGGCAGGGACGGGGACCTGGAACTGGCTCTGCTCAGTCCCACAAACACAGGATCCTCCTTGGCCACGCTCCAGATGCTTCAGGAGTGCTGTCCAGCATCCAAAATCCCCATGCCCATTCCAAAATCCCCAGATCCCACACTGAGGTAGGAAAAGCTCAAATTGAAGCAAAGCAACCAAATCATGGCAAGCCCAGGCCCCGCAGCTGGAGCTCCTCCTGTTCTCAGTTACAGAGCTCTCTTCCACTCCAATAAAAGGAATTATTCTTTTCCTGACAATCTGAGAGCCCCAGCTGGAAGGGTTTTGTAACCTGCTGTAACACAGGCACTGAGGGAAATCAATGTGTGTAAGACTGGACCCCTAAAGCCTTAGAAAAAACCACCAGTGCCACAAAACATGGACAAAACCTTTACTAAAAGCAGCGCTCAGGTTTTCAGGAACGTTGTTCCCTGTGAACAGGAGGGTGGGGAGGGAGAGAAACGAGGATGAAAGCAGGATGTTTATTGATTCTGTGCTGCCACTCTACCTCAGACCTGCCTGATTGTGGGTGGGTGGAAGCGTGGGCAGGGTGTGAAAGTGTCCCCATGTCTCTGTTCTCTCTTCAGAAAAGGGAAATATGTTGCAGAGTTTGTTTGGGGGGGGGTTGTGGGGTTGTTTTTACAGTTTCTTTATTTCCTGGAGACGTTCGTCACCAAACATGACTTGCAAGAAATTGGCAAAAGGGCTTGGCAGACAAGGACGTTTGAAGGAAGTTCATTCATCCATTTCTAAATCCAAACCTTTAATTAGGGCTGTGTAAATCTCAATGACTGTCTCAAACAAGAACATTTTCCTTTGTGGTTCAGTTTGAATCTTGTTTTGAGTCTGGGGAATTGTTTGCTTGGCTTAATGCTTAAAACCTTTCATTCTGGATGCTCTGAAAATACCCAACTAAACAACCAAAGAAAAAGACCCCACCACAAAACCAAACAACCAGAGGACCCAGGCCCTAAAGCCATCCACTCCTCATTTTTCAGAGTGTTTTCTGAGGTAAAACACATCCAGATTAATAACTGTGATGTCTTTCTGTGTATCACTCCTGTCCCACCTCCCTTTCAGCCCAGTTCCCCTCAGGCATGAAGTTGTGGGTTTGTGTAAAAGGTCTGCAGGAAGATGTTGTCACCCAGTGGGGTTTAATGTAAGGAAAGAAAACAACAAGAGAGGGAAAAGGGCAAACACAAAAACGTGAATCCAAAACAAAGCAGGTTCTTCCTCAGGTTCCTGCGCTCTGGCGCTGCCTGAGGCGTGGTGAACATGAAGTGTCAGGTCTTGGCACCAGTTCCTCGGCTCCCTGACGTGGCCCGGTGTGATCTGGGGCTCTGAGAGCTCGGGGAGGGTGGCAGAGGGGACGGGGAGGATTGCTGAGGTGACACTGCTGAGGTGTCCCCTCCATCCCTGCTGCTGTCCCCACAGGTAACTCCCTGCTCCTGAACTCGTCCCTGCAGCCCGAGCTGACGGTCAGCAGGACCTACAGCGGCCCCATCTGCCTGCAGGACCCCCTGGACAAGGAGCTGATGACCGAGTCCTCGCTCTTCAACCCCCTGGCCGACATCAAGGTCAAGGTGCAGAGCTCCTTCATGGTGTCCCTGGGCGTCACCGAGAGGGCCGAGTACCACGGCAAGGCCCACCCCGGCACCTTCCCCCACGGCAGCCCGCGGCCCTTCGGGACCCTCCAGGCCAGGAACAAGGCCATGTTCATCCAGCACCTGGCCTCCATCTCCAGCAGCAGCGAGCTCAGGAGCTCGGCCCTCTTCGGGCACCTGGGGGGCCGCCTGGTGGTCCCCAACACAGGTGGGTGACGGCTCCTTGCTCGTCCAAGCACGTAGAGGAGTTTGAGGTTAGGCTGCCTGATGTAGTGTTTTATTACTGAATTCTTTAAAAAATGCCAGGGAAGAAGAAGCAGGGGCGCCGTTAATGCGGATTTTGGAAGTAGGGCGCGTTGCCCACACAGGACACGAGTGATCAGAGGGAAGCCTGGGCTGAGGACTGAAGAGGCATTATGCCTATTTGAACTGTTTTAAATTACAGCCTCTCTTGATGTCTTCAGCATGAAAGTCACATTAATCAAAGCTGTGCCTTGCTTGGATCCTGCTCCAAAGCAGAGGCTCCTCAGGAAGGGTCGATGCTGGATCTTATGTGAGGGGCTCACGTCCCAGCCCCACACCCCCGCCCCACTGGGGGACACAGGGACAGCAGCCAGGCCTGGGGGCAGCCCCACTGCTGCCCCACCAGGCTCCTGCCCCTCCTGCCTGCCTGTTTTCCCCTTTCTTGGAGCAAAAAGCTCCCAGATTCCCACAGCGGGTCCTTCCCATCAGCCCTGTCCCGGGCTGAGCTGCTCCCTCTGTTTGTGTCAGGAGTTTGTGACCTCAGGTCCCTTTGTGGGACATGTTGGGGACCTGCAGGGCTGTCTGTGGAATGAGCTGAACAGCAGAGCAGAGGCTGGCAGGGTCACAGCCCTGCAGCTGCACCCCAGGGCTGTGTTTGCATCACCCCAAATCCCTGCCCTCACCCTGGGTATTTTCTCTCCCCAAAAGGCAGCACAAAAAGCACAAAAAGCCAGATACCCCACTGCCAGCTGAGTGTTATCATCCTTCAACTCCAGTGATATTTATTCACTTTCAATTCAGCTCTGCTTTCGTTTGAGCGGTGGCTCCAGGATTATCTGCTGCTCTCTGGTTGAACTGGATGATTTAGAGCTTTATCCTTCATGTCCCACAAAACGGGTGCTTTAAAGGTTACCATAAAAAACGTGGTTTGTGTTTAGAGAGGATTGATAGCAGTGACAAGCCAGGCATGCACAACGTGGGGAATGTTTTCATTTCTCCACAGACTGGTTTTGTGCTGAGGAAGGAACATTGCAGAGGCACAGAGTTAAGGCATGAATTAAGAATTCCCTCATACTGTATATTTAGCTACTTTATGTAATGATAGTCCCATCAATTAGATTATTAAAATATGTATTTGGTCCACTTGAAATTTATGTAATTCTTGCTGCCTTTATGTAAGATCAGCTGTGCCAAGCAGTTGTGAATTCCAGTGTGATCGAGGCAGTGCCTCACCAAGGCTCTGCACCGTGTGACAGAATCAAAGCCAAACACATTCCCCCTCTCCTGAGAGCGGGATAAAGCAGTTTCTTTCCACTGGTTCCCAGGGGAAACTCCCCTGTTAACTCCTGGTCCACTCTGGTGCTGTGGAAGGAGAATGGGATCACACGGGTGCAGGAACTGGGTGTGTGGGGACAAAGAGGGGATCGCCCTCTCCATGGGGAGATTCCATTGGATCCCACAAGGATCATGTCTGATTTCAAAAAGGAAAGAGCTTCCAAAAGGCTTTTTGGGAAATAAGACGTCTTTTCCTTTAATGGAACAGCAACAGCTTTATTTCCTTTGATAACTGATGCTCCTTTCTTCTGATGAGGCTGCCCTGAGGAGCAGGAGCTCAGAGGAGCATTCCCTTGGGGCTGGTGCTCCCTTCCCCTGACATCCCTGACATCCCAAGGCTCAGTGCTGCCCTTGCTCTTTTCCAGGGGTCAGTCTGTTGATTCCACACGGGGCTATTCCTGAGGAGAGTTCCTGGGAAATCTACCTGGCCATCACCCAGAAGGAGTCCAGGTGAGAGATCCGGGCTCATGGACCTGCCTCCGTGTGTGGCTTTGGGGTGGAACATGGGGAGACACTCCCTGCTGGGGTGACCACCCTGAGAGGGACCCAAAAATGGCCTTGGAGTGCTGCTCCTGTGGAATTCCTGTGCCTGCTGCTCCTCTCCCTGCTCAGGAGGAGCTCAGCACCTCGGGTTCTGGGGGAGCTTTGATTTTTTTTTAGCCTGAGAATCCTACAGACACTTGGAAGCACCGAGGCTTCAGCAGAATTTATTATTGTGACGCTTGAGAAAGGAAAAAAAGGAATTGGCCTTTTTTTTGTTACCCTGTTGTGGCTTTTTTTCCTCCCCTGCAGTCTCCCTCTCAGCAACACTTGTACCCACAGGCTGAGGGGAGGCTTGGAACATTCCAGCCTCTCTTGAGCAGGAATGGGGTTTGGAAAGGGCATTTTCTGAACACCCACAGCACCAGCTCCACATCAGGGTGTCAGCACAGACACTGGAATGGGGTACCCAACCCCACTTGGGCTTTTCCCCTTTTTATTCTTGTATCTTCTATTTTTTATCTTGGTTGGGGTCCTTTCCCTAATTTTTGCCTTGGTTGAGGTTTCTCGTCTTATCTTTTACCCTGGAAACACCATTTGCTTTAATTTGAAGAGGGAACGGTAATTTAGAATCCAACCATGGGGATCACACCACTCAAATGGATGAAAATACAACCAAACAGCAAAAAAAACCACCAGGGCAAGAGGTTTCAATTGCTGGTTCAGTGTTCAAGGGATTCTCCTCACTCTGGCACCGTTCCTGCCCGAGGATTTATTCCAAGAGACACAAAAAACACGTGCGTGGGGGGGGGTGGGTCCAATTTGTTGGAGTGGGAGAGGAGAGGAGCAGGTCACACATCTCTGGAAGGCAGCAGACACAGGGTGCAGCCATTACCTGAGCCCAGGTGAATCCCTGGAGCTCAGGTGGGATCTCCCCTGCCTGTCCCGGGGCCACAGCCACGGCTCCACCTGGCCCAGCCCTAATTCCAAGCACAGCCCTGACCCTGGGTCTGGAAAAGTCACTGAGTCCTCCCTCCTGCAGAATATAAACGGGTTTTCAAAGCAGGGAGATCACACTCAATCAGGAAGAATTTATGAGCCTGTGTTTTTTAAGCCATAATTTGTTTTATCTTTGCTCCTGTGAAAATATTGTTGATGGCAGCGTTTGAAGGCAGAGCACGGTGGGGACGGGACCAGCTGGTGCTCGGAGCTGGGCCGGCTGGCACAGAGCAATTTCAGAGCTGGATTTGGGTTAAACAAATTGAAATGTGCTTTAAATACCAGAGCCCTAAACTGACCAGGCACTGATTGGAGTTAGATGGGGTCTAATGGGTTTGTTTCATCTCCAGCTGCTGCTTCCACGTGAAAGGAGCAGAAATGAGCAGATGAGGGAGGTGCTTGGATTTGAAGTGAAATATTTTCAGTGAATTCTCACTCCTGACAGCCACTCTTGTCTTTGCTGCCCCAAGCCTGGAGCCGGAGGGCCCCGAGGTGCTGCTGGGGCCCGAGGTGAGCTGCGGGCCCCCCGAGCTGGCGGTGAGCACCCCGTGCGCCCTGAGCATCCCGCACTGCGCCCACGCCGACCCCCAGCACTGGAGCATCCGCCTCAAGAGGAGGACGCAGCAGGGCAAGTGGGAGGTAAGCCCAGCCCCAGCCTGTGCCACCATGGACATGGAATTAGCCCCTGGTCGTGCAGGGACAGGCAGAGGGACCTGAGAGAAACAAGCACAGTGAAAAGATTTTGCCTTTTGTGAAGAAGCAGCAGGATTGGATTTGGGTGGTTCACCAATGCAGTTCATGGCTCCAAGCCCAGCCAGGACGCCAAGGCTGCCGCCTGTCCTTCTGTCCTGTCCCTCTGAGCCCCTGCCTGGGTTCTGCTCTGCTTTAATCCATTCCCACTCCCATTTTCCTCAGCCAGATTTACTCAGTCCTTGGGCAGCTCCAGCAGGGCTGGCCTCAGACAGCTGGGCCAGGGAGAGGGACAGAGGGACACAGGGACAGATGGACAGGAGGTCACAGAGACAGAGGGACATGGGGACACACAGACACAGGGACAGAGGGACAGAGGGGCCAGAGGGACACGGGGACACACAGACACAGGGACAGATCAACAGAAGGACACAGGGCACAGAGAGGGACATGGGGACACACAGACACAGGGACAGAGGGACAGAGGGGCCAGAGGGACACGGGGACACACAGACACAGGGACAGATCAACAGAAGGACACAGGGCACAGAGAGGGACATGGGGACACACAGACACAGGAACAGATGGACAGAGGGGCGTGGGGACACACAGACACAGGGACAGATGGACAGAGGGACATGGGGACACACGGACACAGGGACAGATGGACAGAGGGACACACGGACAGAGGACATGGGGACACCAGGCAGGACTGAGCAGCAGAGGCAGAGCAGAGGGAGTTTTTGAGGGAGGGAAATGTGGCTGTAATGGGTGTTCTGGAAGGAAGTCAAACCCCAGCCATTGTTCAAGGTTTGCTTATTGACTTTAACCTTCAAGGTAATTTTTTAACTTGACACTGGGGGGAAAAATTAGCCAGAAAGTCAAGAGCACTTGAAAAAAGCTGCTAAAATTGCTTAGGCATCATCATTATTATTGTATGTACACAGCGAGCTCGGCACAGGGCATGGCCATAAATCCTCCTGCTGACTCAGGGCTAAATTGGGAATATTTACTCAGGGAAGCAGTCCCCCTTCTCCCCTTTCCTGGGAGTGCAGCCTGGCTCCCAGCAAACACCCTGCATTCCAGTGAATAAAAATAAAGTATTAATGCCATGACTCCTATTGTCGAGGCCTATTGATTCGACTTCGCTTTATTCTTTTTAAACCTGAATTTCGTTTTGCAGGAAGTGATGTCTGTGGAAGAGGAAACTACTTCTTGCTACTGCCTGTTGGATCCTTATGCCTGTCACATTCTCTTAAACAGCTTTGGAACTTATGCCCTAATTGGGGAACCCATCTCAGACTGCGCCGTTCGACAGCTGAAAGTCGCCGTTTTTGGCTGCCTGTCTTGCAATTCTCTGGATTACAATCTGAGGGTTTATTGTGTGGATAACACCCCTTGTGCATTCCAGGTAAATGGTTTCGCTTTGCTCCTCTGGGCTTGCTTTATTTTCCCATTAAATGCTGGCATCCTTTTACTCCCTGGGCATCCCCAGCCTTAACCCAGTGAGAATACTGGATTTTTGAAGCACTGCTGCACCGTTAGAATAAATCCCTTCAATTCCCTGCAGTTGTGGATTTACACTGAGAGCTTTAGGGCAGCCAAACTCTCTTGTTTGCTCTCTCATTTTTTGTCACATTCTCAACTACCCAAACTCACCCAGCCCTGGTTTACAAAAATTCAATTATCCTGCACTTCCTCTTAGTCAAAAAAAAGCCCAATCCCCACATGGCAGTTGGGGTGAGAATGATTTTCCTGCACCGTGTTCCAGGACACAACAATGACATTCTCTGGCTTTTGGTAAACTCAGGGGCTTTAACAAAATGCTGTTCTTTGGGGAACCGAAATGCAAACAGTTGTGAGGTGAATTTTTCCTTCCCCTTGCCATGGCACAGGAATGGAAACACGGCTCTGACTGGAGCTGCCTCTGTGCCTCTAATAAAAGCCAAGGCACCAAAAGCATTGTTAGAGGCTCACAATGGCTCTGTAATTATCCTCTTTATAACACTTAGGCAATTAGTGGGTACCGGTGTCTTCCTGATGAGTCTGGAGGAAATGATCAGAAGAATAATTACCAGTTCTCTGCCTTCCCAGGAGTGAGAGCAGGGTGTGTGGAGATAGTGAGACAACCCTGCGTTTATGGAGTGATGCAGCCCTAAAAGCAAGGAAATATTAGTGGGGGAATTAATGGATTTGGATTAAATATGGGGAATTACAGAGGTTTTTGGATAAAATATGGGGAATTACAGAGGTTTTTGGATAAAATTTGATGAATTACAGAGGTTTTTAGATAAAATATCAGAGTTGGGTTTGCCAAGTGGTGTTTGACAGTTAATCCTGCACAGTGCGGGTTTATGTAAGAGACAGAATTCTCTTGGTTTTGACTTTTTCCCTGGCTGAAAACTCTCCTTGCTCCTCCAGCAGTGGATTTGGGCCTTTGTGAAGTTCTGAGTGTGCTGGGAGACTCCTGGCTCTCAAAATGGAATAGACTCAGGTCCTTCTGGTGTTTTGCCCAAATGCTGCTGCTGTGGGAGAAGTCCCACGTCTGTCACTGAAGGCAGAGCAGCACTCACAGAACATTCAAAAATATCCAAGATACTCCAGGAATTTTGAGGATGGTTAAGAAATAATCTTCTCCCTTTGTGTCTGGAAGCCAAAAACTGAAGTCTCCCAATTTCTTCCTTCGGGTGAACCCAACCAGCAGGGGTTAAACCAACCCAAATGCCTGGAAAAACAGGTTTATAATAGAAATCCATTAGTGCAGTTTCAGAGAGCTTGAGCATTGAATTTTCAGAAGGTCACAGTGATTCCAGGAGCTCCTCTAACGATGACTTTGGTCCTGACAAGCACTAAACTCCTTCTATGGACACACATTTGATATAATTTATGTGGATTGAGAAAGGTAATTTGGCAGCACTGCTTGCCTGCTGATTTTTAAAGACTTCTGCAACCTTTCCTCCCTCACTGGTGTTTTTACTGCAGCAGCACAGAAATAAACATTGCTTAAGTACCGGCAGGGGTGATTTTTTTTTTTGCCATTATGTTTTAAATTCACCAAATTACATAAAAATTTCTCTTGGAACAGAGCTCTGGAGGGCTGTAGTGCAAACCCCTGCCCAGATTTTGCCCTTCACACTGCTCAGGGTCTTGTCCAGTGATTCTGGAAGTGCCCCAGAGGTGGGAAATGAAGTGAATGATTTCACCTGAAGCATTTGAGGGCTCTGAAAAGCCCTGAGAGAAGTTCCCCAGCAAAGCTGCTCTGGAGTCCAGCTGTGCTGGGCTGCACTGGGTCCAGTTTGGGCAGTGCTGGGCTGCACTGGGGGTGTTGGAGAGGGGAGACAGCCGAAAATTCAGTGTCCAGCAGCATTATCTGCCCAGAGATGGGGCTGGCAGTGTCCAAATCCAGCCTCCTGGGAAACAGCAATATCGAATATTTATATTTATAAATACCATCAGCTGCCCACGAGAGAAACTCCACTGTGCATCCGACACTGCAGGGGACCCCGGGACCCCCATGGAGAGGGATTTTCACTGGATTTGGGGTTTGTTCCTAATACTGAAAATATTCTTTCCTCCTCCCTTGCAGGAAGTGGTTTCAGATGAAAGACTCCAAGGGGGGCAATTGCTGGAGGAACCCAAACTTTTGCATTTTAAAGGCAACACCTGCAGCCTGCAGATCTCAGTGCTGGACGTTCCTCCTTTCCTGTGGAGAATCAAACCCTTCACTGCCTGCCAGGTACCTGCATTTCACCTGCCTCCCTCTGCCCTGGGGGCAGAGCCCAAATGAACCAAGGTTCCTTTTGTTTAAAAAGCTTTAAACCTCCCGAGCATTTAACAAAAACATGTTGCCTTTTGGTTCCGACAACCACAGATTTCGTTTACACCAGAATGCTGTAAATTTGTCATTTTACAGAAATGCTTTGCTTTCCCTCCTTTCAGTTGCCTCCAACAGAAGGCAAATATTCCTGCTCAAACTTAACCACTCCTCAAGATGTTTCTAATATCTGTCATTCCAGTTTTGATATAACTATGGAAATATGGCTAAAAATGGCATTTAAGTGTAACCATGAGTTCAAATCACAGCACGCAGAGAGCAAGCATTAGAGCTGAAGAGCAGCAAATTGGTTTTTCTCTTCTCCATTAATTAAAGAGGCTGTTGAAAACTGAAAAGGAAAAATCAAAACAAAAGAAGAATTTCCAAGGATTTTGATGACTGAAAGTCCTAAGGAATGTGCTGGCACATGGAGTGGGCTGGTTTTAAAATGCAGCACTCAATTAGAATGTACAATTTCCCTTCTCCCAGAAGCAGAGACACAGTTATGCATCCTCCAGGATTTTGGCAAAAACCCTGTTTTAAATGTGTTGCCATGTTCCCCAAAACATGAGAGTAATGGGCTCTGAGAGTTATAAACACAGACCCAGAGCCAGAGCAAGCCTCTCCTCGTTAACAACGTGGGGATAATTTGGGCTACAACTTAAGAAATGAAATAAATGAATCCTTTTCAGCTTCTTAGGGAGAAGAGCTTTTCAGGGTTTGTTTGTTCTTCTCACTCACCTGTGTTTTGAAAGCCAAACCAAGCAGGGTTAGGATGTCCCAGTTCTCCAGCAGAGACCTGCCCGTGTGTGCCCAAAAGAAAATCAAATCAGAGGAGTTTCCCCTAGACGCAACAAATTCACTTCTGCTCTCAGCAGATTAGAGAGGTCCATACTTTGATTAATTTATTGTCACCTAATCCCTTATCCAAACAGAAAGAATAAATGTCTGTGACAGACTGGAATTCAACCTCCAAGTGCCACTTAGAGCCTGACCAGAGCAGGGGCTCAGGGCTGGAAAAAGCCTGTGCCAAACCTCTGCTGCCAGAATGGGCTGACCCAGGGCTGCCCTGACCACAGGAAAATTTACATTTTATACCTGGTGTCACTGGAATGGCTTGGGCAGCTCAGAAACACAATCACTGCTCCTCAGAGGAGCTGCAGAACCTCCCCTGGCTCTGTGCTTCCCTCGCAGTGAAGAGTCTGGTGACAGCTCTGGTTTGGTTCCAGCCTCTTTATAGAGAAAAGAATCTATTTTTGCACGTGGAGTTTCTTCCAGTGTTCCCTGGGTTCCTCTCCTACGTCCCACCCTGTGCGAGCAGCTGCTTGTGCTGCCTGGCAGGAACAACTGAGCGCAGCCTGTTCCAGGAATGTCTCTGGTCCAGCACCGGAGCCTCCCCGGGCAGTGGGGGAGGAAGGATTTATGGAAACGATGTCTCAGACAAGCAGGGTTCTCCTCTAAGGCCGAGCAGATGAATCCATCACACTGAGAAGCTGCTGGAAGGCAGCTGATGGCAGGTGGCACCAGGATTCCTGCAGATCCTGCTCAGAGCCGTGTTTGTCCCGGCCTGGCAGGGGCAGCTGCCCGGGCTTGGCTCCCCTCCCGCCGGGGATCCCCACGAGCCGTGGGTGGTGCAGGCAGAGCCGGGATGGGCAGGCACCTCTGGGTGCTCAAATTTGCCTCCTACCCTGCATCTCCTGGAGGATCCAGCTCTGCCTGGAGCCATGAGATGATTTACAGCCCCTCTGTCTGCAAGGAGCTTAATTATAAACGCAGAGTGGAGCTGAAAGCATCGCTGGAATACTCCAGCCACTCATTGTTCCAGCACTCCTCGCTGCTCTGCTTTGTTTCACACAACTCCTTTCAGCTGAGTGGTTCTTCCACTCCGAGTGAAAGCAGAGATGATCACCCTGGAAAAAATCTAATTACAGTTCCTCCACTTCTAACATTTTGCTAATGTTTCCTTTACCACTGTGAGCATCTTACTACTGCTGCTGCTCCCAGCTCGGGATCCAGCCTGGGGCTGGGGACAGGCAGGGAGCTGGGGCAGGAGAAGGGAAGGGCGGCAGGGCCAGGGCAGTTCTCAGTGGGAAGTTCCTTTCCTTGGATTCTGGTTACAAGGTGATTTCAAGGAGACTCAGAGAGGAATACTGATCCTGGCAAGGGGGAGGAAGTGAAACGCACCTTTTTTAAGTGTCATTAAATATCTTTTTTAAGAGTCTCCCATTACTTGTTCCATTGAGCTCTCGGTCACTGCCACACCTCAGCATCCATCAACGCAATTGTCATTTTTTGGCTTTTCTTAGAGCTGGAGGGGAGTTACTGTGCTTGCCCCAGCAGAGCAGGAGTGGGTGTGTCCCCCCCGGCCGTGTCCCCTGTCCCTGACGTGTCCCCATCCCACAGGAGGTGCCGTTCTCCCGCGTGTGGCGCGGCAGCCCCCGGCCCCTGCTCGGCGCCTTCTCCCTGGAGCGCTTCAGCCCCGCCACCACCCAGCTGTGCTGCACCGTGTGTGTCAGGCAGCTGCAGGGCCACGAGCAGCTGCTGCACGTCCAGACCTCTGTCCTCGAGGTACAGCCACCAGCACCCCCTGGTCTGCAGGGCGGGATGGTCGTGGAACGGAATCCTGGGTGGGGTGGGGTGGGTTGGGTTGAGTTGAGTTGAGTTGGGTTGAGTTGAGTTGAGTTGAGTTGAGTTGAGTTGAGTTGAGTTGAGTTGGGTTGTCTTGGGTTGAATTGCGTTGATTTGGGTTGGGTTGGGTTGAGTTCGGTTGGCTTGGCAGGACCTTAAAGCCCATCCAGTCCCACCCCTGCCATAGGCAGGGCCACCTTGCACCATCTCACCCCTTGGACCCTTCCAGGGATGGGGCACCTCCTCTCTGCGTGCCGCTTCCCTCCCCAGTTTTGTCCTTTCCCCCTGTAGGTTTTGCTCAAAGCTCGAGTCAGTCTCTAAAGCCTTGCAGATCCCATTTCCAGCAGAAATCAGGGCACAGAGACTCTGCAGCACTGACAATAATTTATCGATAATTTCATAATTTATTGCTGGGGTTGGTGGCTGCAGTTTCCTAGCAAGGAGCCCTTGCAGAGCACTGAGGCTTGGGGACAGGGTACAAACGGTGTCTCACAGTGACTGGGCCCTGCTCATGGCTAAAAGAAATCAGACCTAAAAGCAGAAATTCTAGCTTGTGGCTAAAAGAAATCAGAACAACTAAATGGCTAAAAGGAATCAGTTGAGCAAGCTGCTGATGTGTCCCACAGCCATGAGAACTTCAGCAGCTGCCTTTTTTAGATTATTGAGCATCTTTGTTGATTAATCCAGATTAATACTTCTGGATGAGAGCTCTGCACCCCTAAGTGCTCTGAGCAGAGATTGCAGCAGCTGGACAGGAGCAGCACGAACATCATCCTGTGTAAACACTCCTCAGGACTGGCCGAGTGTTTTCTGCTCCTTTCCTGTTATTTCATAAAACCCCTCTGTCACTCTCTGTGTCTCCAGCCCGTGTTGCTGCTGCCTTGTTCTCCCCCTCTGCTGGGTTTTTAAGGGCCCTGTCTGTTCACAAGTCCCCAGAGCATGTTCCCGTTCTGCTTCAAGCAGATTTGCTGCTGTGGAAGGCTTTCTCATGCCTATCTCCAGCAGTGATTGAAGAGGGAGGATAATTTGACTGCAAAATAAATCTGTGAGTGACAACTCCCCCCCGAGCCGCTCCGTGCGTGACAATCCCCGCAGCGCCCGGGTCGCTGTGCTTATCTCACACGTGCAGGGCAGGAGCTTCTCCTGCTCTGCATCTTGAGCAGAGCCCGGGGCAGAGCTGCAGCCCCGGTGCTGAGCCTGGCTGGCCCTGGGGACCTGTCACAAATGGTGGATGGAGGCTGCACCATTGCTGCTGCTTAATATTGATGCTGTGTCACTCTCAGATGAGTAATGCACTGAAATTTGACTCTGTTATGCAAGGCTGGTGTGATTCCACGGGAAAAGAGGGGCCAGATCCGCAAAGGACCTGGATTCCAGAGAGGCTGGGAGAGCTGAGGTGCTTACGGAATTCAGGTGTTTAAAAAACCCAGAGAGAGAAACAAACACAGATTTCTGTGTCCATGTTCCGGGTTTGAGCAATTAAAGATTCAGAAACCCAGCACTGATCTGTAACAGAAAAATCCCCAAAAAATAAAACTTGTGGAAGGGAAAACCACCATTTTAAAGGTTTTTCTGCACAAGTCCTTGTGATGTTGAAGGAACACCTTCCAGGTGCTCTTTCACAATTCGCAAAAGCACCTCTCAGCTCAGCCATTTTCTGTTGTCAGTTCAAGCGACAGCAGAGATCTGAGGAGGTTTGATTCTCCTTTCCCTGCAGACTGAGAGAGAAAACATCACCTTCTTTGGCCACGAGGACAGCGCCTTCCCCGCCCAGCTGGGCCCCAAGGCCTTCAAGATCCCGCGCTCCATCCGGCAGCGCATCTGCGCCACCTTCGACGCGCCCAGCGCCAAGGGCAAGGACTGGCAGATGCTGGCCCAGAAGAACAGCATCAGCAGGTGATGGCAGCACCCTGGCAGGGCTTTGGCACCTGGAACGGGCATTTTTGGCCGTTCAGGGGTTGTTGGTTTGCTGTGGAGCCAGGGGTGTGGGTGGGAATTAGGGGCTGAGTGGGGCTCACTCCTCGTTTCAGCTCCCTGTCCTTGTGTCCACCCACAGGAGGATTTTGTCCATCACTGAACAGTTGTTCAAAGCCCTTTGGAGGCTGCACATTCCCCCAGACAAATCCCCTTGGCTCTCATGGGTGCCTTTCCTTTTCCAAAATGAATCCTGTAGATTTTTTTTTGTTTAGGGGAAAGACATCTTTAAAAGAGACAGTCATGCTCTACTGTTAGGAGTAATAATATTATGATTATTAAAACTGAAAGATGCTGTAAAAACCAATTTACTTCTTACTTTGCTTTTTCTGCTTGGCTAAATTAAATTGGCGGAGGCAGCTTCCTCACAAAAATATTTTCTGATTGTCACAAACTCTATAAATGCATTCCCAGGAGAACAGAGGAATACTTAAATCAAGCAAAGTAACTTTCCATTGGCTCCCTGCTTTGCGTGGGAGCCTCAATGAACCACATCTGAACCAAAGGAAAAAGAGTTTTGGATAAACACTTTGTTTAACCAAATTCTGTACAAATCACCCCTGCAGAGTCCTAAAACGGCACAAAATAACAAAACGAAAGGCTCAGATAAAAGGTGTTGTGTCTTTGTTCGACCACAAGCATCAGCTGCTGGAAATTCCTCTCCCTGTCAAGTCCTTGCTGCATTTCCTGGTGATGCTTCCCAGAGGGGATTTGTTTGCCCATGCCAGGGGCAGCACTGCTGGGCCTGGGGACACGCTGGGCTGGAGGTCACAGTCCCTGTGCCAGGCTGGGCAGGTGCCACATGAGGAGCCACCAGCCCCCGGGGCTGCTCAGCTCATCCCCCAGCCCTGCTGGAGGGGTTTTATTTTCCAGCCTTGTGGATCATGCTGGGCACAGGGCACAGCTGCAGCCCAGGCTGCTTCTATCCCCTTTTTCCTCCTTTCCCTGCAAGAATCTCCCCTCCTTCCTCACCCTTTTTCCTCCTTTCCCTGCAGGAATCTCTCTTCCTCACCCTTTTTCCTCCTTTCCCTGCAGGAATCTCTCATTCTTCCTCACCTTTTTCCTCCTTTCCTTGAAGGAATCTCTCCTCCTTCCTCACCCTTTTTCCTCCTTTCCCTGCAGGAATCTCTCCTCCTTCCTCACCCTTTTCCCTCCTTTCCCTGCAGGAATCTTTCATTCTTCCTCACCCTTTTTCCTCCTTTCCCTGCAGGAATCTCTCATTCTTCCTCACCCTTTTTCCTCCTTTTCTTGAAGGAATCTCTCCTCCTTCCTCACCCCTTTCCCTGCAGGAATCTCTCCTCCTTCCTCACCCTTTTCCCTCATTTCCCTGCAGGAATCTTTCATTCTTCCTCACCCTTTTTCCTCCTTTCCCTGCAGGAATCTCTCATTCTTCCTCACCCTTTTTCCTCCTTTCCCTGCAGGAATCTCCCCTCCTTCCTCACCCTTTTTCCTCCTTTCCCTGCAGGAATCTCTCATTCTTCCTCACCCTTTTTCCTCCTTTCCCTGCAGGAATCTCTCCTCCTTCCTCACCCTTTTCCTTCCTTTCCCTGCAGGAACCTCTCCTTCTTCGCCACCCAGAGCAGCCCCTCCGCCGTCATCCTGGACCTGTGGGAGGCTCGGCACCAGCACGACGGGGACCTGGACTCGCTGGCCTGTGCGCTGGAGGAGATTGGCAGGACACACTCCAAGCTCTCCGAGGGGGCAGAGCCCGAGCTGGAGGAGCCCGAGTTCCCCTGCAGCAGGAAGGGCCTTTAGCCCCCCTGAGCCCGGGCCGGGGGACAGGAGGGTTTGTGGGGATGGAACCCACCCCACAGCAGAGCAGCGGGAGGAGCAGAACCAGCCCTGCTAAAAACCCCTCTGGTGATGAGGAAAACGAGCTTCTCCCTGCCCTCCTCCACTTAAAATCCATCTTTTGGTGCCCCAAACAAACCTGCACTTGTGTCAGTGCCGGGGCAGGAGGGAGAGAGACACAGAGCCATAAGAGGTAAATGTTATTCTGTATTTAGGAACAGTCATGTTCGTGTACTGCCTAGTGAAAATCAACAAATAATGTTGGATATTTCGAGCCACTGGAGGTTGGTCCTGGTTAAAAGGTTTCTCGCTTCGAGAGTGGTTTAAAATCCCATCACGTTGTCACTTTATGTCTGCTACAGGAAAACTGAAAATTTGGCCTTATCCTGTTCAGATGTTTGAGGAATTAGAAGATCTCATCATTATTTCATATCATGTGTATTCCAAATAATTTGTTTTAAAAATTCAGCCCCTTAATGAATGTATGTTTGCTGCAGAGCTTTGCTGCCTGCTCTGTTACCAAAATTCCAGAACAAACCCTTTCTCTCTGAGACTGGGGGGTGTGCGCACGCCAGAGGAATTTTCTAATTTTCTACGTCTGCAAACTTTCTTAGTCAAAAAACTGTCTTTGGGGGTGGATTTAAATAACCAAATAACACAGGGGAAATTTCCAGCCCTATTTTAGCACGTTGAGACATTCATTTTTATTACTTCATGCTCTGTGGCTGAGCTGAAGGTGAAGGCAACCAGCACAGCTTCATTTTGGTTTGGTCTGGTTTCAGACTGAGACCACAAACCCTACACGGCACTGCCAGCACTGGCCTTGATTTCATTGCACAAATTGGGAATTTCATGGGGTGCAGAGCTGGCTGTGTTACCTTGGTTTAGTTACAAATTGCATTTACCCCCAAAATCAGAATCTAACTGGAGAATTCGCCTCGTTTTTTACCCATTCCATACAAATATGATTTATGACTTCAACCCAACAGAAAAGAGTGAGCAAGGGCCTGGTGGAGCTGGTACTGAGCCAAATGTCACCGTTATTTTGACCATTCTTTTCACTCCCATCCTTCACCATAGCCGAGTGCTCCTCAGCCCATGGGGCTGCCAGGGCACAGTCAGGAGAAACAGGAACAGAAATGAGGCTTTGGGAGCTTTGTGGAAATGCAGGAACCCCAAACCAAAGACTTGGGAGCTGTTTTAGCCTCGTGTTTGGCTGAGAGCAGCACCACAGCCCCCAGGGCAGGTCCAGCCTGGAACTCCTTCACTCAGGACTGTGAAAATCTGAACAACAATGAGATCAACAACAGCAACACCAGCTCTGTCCTTGCTCCTGCTGCTCTGAAATCACCAATGTTGCTGCCTGTCTGGCTCAGGAATAGGTTGAGACTTGGAAATCCTGGGAATCCTGAGATCCATGCAAACCTTCCCTGCAGCTCAGCACCTCCCGCAGCCCGGCAGAGGCTCCTGGCGCAGGGTTAGGGGCAGACAGAAATACCGGCTGCAAGCTGTCACTGCTTTCAGCAGCACACGCTCCCCCAGCTCTGTCTCAGTGACTGCCAGTCCTCCTCCTCACAAACCTGTTCTTCGCCGGACAAAATGTCAGGCATCAGAAAAACAAAACAGGAGAGGCACCCAGGGAAGGAGCGCTGCGAGCTGCTGCTGTCGGGGAAACCAGCCCGCTCTGCCTGCAGCAGGAGCTCCTTCCAGTGCCCAAGCAGCTCTGCCCCGGGCAGGCTGGATTTGTGTGCCCGGGGAGCTCCAGGGCATTCCTGGGAGCTGCAGGGCATTCCCAAAGCTGCAGGGCCCTCCTGGAGCTGCAGGGCATTCCTGGAGCTGCAGGGCCCTCCTGGAGCTGCAGGGCACTCCTGGTGCTGCAGGGCATTCCCAGAGCTGCAGGGCACTCCTGGTGCTGCAGGGCATTCCTGGAGCTGCAGGGCATTCCTGGAGCTGCAGGGCATTCCTGGAGCTGCAGGGCATTCCCAGAGCTGCAGGGAATTCCTGGGAGCTGCAGGGCATTCCTGGAGCTGCAGGGCATTCCTGGAGCTGCAGGGCATTCCTGGAGCTGCAGGGCATTCCCAGAGCTGCAGGGCACTCCTGGAGCTGCAGGGCCCTCCTGGAGCTGCAGGGCATTCCCGGGAGCTGCAGGGCATTCCCAGAGCTGCAGGGCACTCCCAGGAGCTGCAGGGCATTCCTGGGAGCTTCAGGGCCCTCCTGGAGCTGCAGGGCACTCCTGGAGCTGCAGGGCATTCCTGGGAGCTGCAGGGCACTCCTGGTGCTGCAGGGAATTCCCAGAGCTGCAGGGCACTCCCAGAGCTGCAGGGCACTCCTGGAGCTGCAGGGCATTCCTGGAGCTGCAGGGCATTCCTGGGAGCTGCAGGGCACTCCTGGAGCTGCAGGGCACTCCTGGAGCTCCAGGGCATTCCTGGAGCTGCAGGGCATTCCTGGGAGCTTCAGGGCACTCCTGGAGCTGCAGGGCATTCCTGGAGCTGCAGGGCACTCCCGGAGCTGCAGGGCATTCCTGGTGCTGCAGGGCACTCCTGATGCTGCAGGGCACTCCTGGAGCTGCAGGGCATTCATGGAGCTGCTGGACATTCCAAATGCTGCAGGGCATTCCTGGGAGCTTCAGGGCACTCCCGGGAGCTGCAGGGCATTCCTGGGAGCTGCAGAGCATTCCAGGAGCTGCAGGGCATTCCAGGAGCTGCAGGGCATTCCTGGGAACTTCAGGGCATTTCTGGGAGCTGCTTCCTCCTCTCTGCTGTCCCAGCCCCCAGGAGCTGCCCCCACGCCCTAGAGGAGCCGCAGGAGCTGCCGGGCTCTGCCCCTGCTGCCTCTCCTCGGGGCACAGCCGGGTTCTGTCGGGGCCTGGCAGCTCTGCAGAGCCTCCCAGGGCAGCACACCCCGCTCAGAGGGACCCCAGCCTGCCCCACACTCCCCAATCCACCCAGAACCCCATGGATGTCATGTCCTGGAAGGGGATAAATGTCCAAAGTGGGCAATTCCAGAGGGAAGCTGTTCCCCGTGCCTGGGGCACAGCTCAGTTGGATGTTGCCCTTTCGGTTTTTTCCCTGGTTTTTCTTCCCTTTGCCCAAAGCAGGTTGCTTTGCAGCTGATCTCACTCTTTGGGAACCTGAATCAACAACTCTCGAGTTTTCCTTCCTATTCCTGACTGCTTTGATGCTCTTGTGTTCTTCAAATGAACCAGAAATGCCACAAATATTTATTTCCTTTCTCTCTTTCTCCTAAAAAGACCTTTTGGAAATCTGTGCACGTATTCATATGGTTTGACCCAAAACACAGATGTGGAGGAGCACCTGGAAAGAGATTAGAGGCCAGAAATTAAAAATTCATTCCTTTCTTCTGTTGTATAAATTATGATAATTGAAAAACAATTTTCCCGAGGTAGAAAGCAAAAGAAAGAGAAATGTGAATTTTGCCTCTGTAGATTCCACATGGCTGCCCTGGCTCCATTCAGGGGAAAGAGCCATTCTGATTTTACATCACCAAAGAATCTGCTTTAATAGATTTTCATCTTCCTGAGCACTTTGCCCAGGTATTTCTGTGCCATGACTCATTGCAGACTAATGGCTGCATTTTAAAAATGACTCCCAGCTCCGCCAGCACCATAAAGCTCATTTCCATTTCGTACCGCCCTGCACTCCCACAGAAATTTTATTGGGATTTTTGTAATAGATGAAGAGATATCAACACAATTCTCTTACAATCCAGCAAACTGCTTTTGTCATTGTTTTTATCTCTGGCCACAGCTGCTCTCCCCCTCTCTGGCCTGGGCTCTGCTGCTTTCAGAGAATCTTATTCAGCATAAATCACCAGAAAGGGATCCTGCAGGGCCCAGGATATTCACATCACACTGCAACTCCATTCTTCCTTTCCACCTGCAAGGCAGTGCTGTGTGAGTTTTAAAGCATTCAATAACTGATCAATTCCAATTTTCCACAAAAGGGAGACACAGCTCAGGTCCACGGGAAGTTTAACAAGGGAGGGACCAGGCTGGGCTTCTGGTCACCACCTGAATCTTCATTTTTCAGGCTGTTTCTGCCTGTAAAACACAGATTGCAGCAAAGAGCTGTGTTTGTTCTTGGCTGGTAATTAACTGAGAGGAAAACGGGAAATGAGATTTGAAGTCCTTGACAACCGTGGAGGATCTCCAGGGCTGCGTCTCTGGCCTTTCCTTGGCTGATGCCCCCAGGGTTCTCTCTCACCTGTGGCACAGCAGGAGAGGGCGAACATCCCTCACCCAGAGCCTGCCCATGGTTTCCCAGGGGTGGCTCATTCCTGGCATGAGCTTTGGTGAAATTCCTCCCTGGACACTGTTCCAGCTCCAGCAGGGGCTGGGGCGTGCACAGACCTCCCTGCCCAGCCCCAGGATTTGGGTGGAATTGGTGAAGTTTGGGGTGCCCTGCACCCAGCCTGGCAGGGCAGGAGGGGAACATTTGGGGGTTCCTCCCTTGGCCCTGGCAGAGTGGAACATCCAGCCCCTGCCAGCCCTGTGCTGGAATTGGGAATATTGACCCATGGCTGGGATAACTCCTCAAGGAATTCCTTCAGGTGTCCCTTGTCTGGGCACTGGAGGGGGAGGGAGGAAACCCCAAAGCCCAGCCCCACATTTTTAGGTGAAGCTGTGATTTTTCCATCCTTTCCCCTCTCAGCCCCAACCCCGGTCCCCCCAGGGCTCCGGAGTGCCTGTCCCAGCTGGGCAGGGCACACACAAACCTGGCTCACAGACTCAGCTTTGGGAACAGCAAACTCCATCCCATCCACCTCCCCGTCCTGCTGTGGCTCCGTCCCAGCTGATAAAAGCTACAAAAATGTGAAGTGTTCTCCTTCTGTCCATTTGGAGAAGAAAAAACGTGGTGCTGGTCAGTCTGGTGAGACTCTGAGCCGTGTCAGACAAGAGATAACAAAATTTGCATTGCATTTTCAACTCCCACAACATTGGACCAGCTCTTAGGTGAAAATGGGAGGAGGAACTTCAATGCAGTTCAACACAAAATAGAAATAACTCCTAAAAAGAGAAAAAAAAAACCCCAAACCCACAAGTATTCCTCTAGAGAGAGCTGTTTTCTCTTCTGCTCCTTTATTTGTGCAATGAATAGGTTGTGAAAAGGTCTCTGCCCGAGCATCCCCCCCTGCCCGGGCTCGGCGTGTTTGGGGTGAAGGAGGGCAGAGCTCCAAACCCTTTGTAGGATGAAGCTGAAGCAGGGGGGAAGGGAGACAGAACATGGGATCAAAAGCATGGCCTTGGCTTCATACCACACTTTCTGTGCCTTGTTCTATCAATGTAAATTCTGAATGTTGTACAGTGAAAATACTTGGGAAAGACTCCTTGGAAAAGGCTGCACTGGCTTCTTTTTTCAGCACATGTACATATATAAATAGCTATACATATATATATATTTGGTAATGCCAACCAGCTGTGTTCTGTTGTCCTGGAGAAGTCAAAGTGGACCCTTTGGGTGTTTTCTGTCGAGTTGCAGAGCTGTGCGGCCCCGTTGGCGAGAGGTGTACAGGTGGGAATGATGGATATCAGCTATTTATGAATAAAGAGTCTTTTACTGACCCTTGAGCCTGCTGTCCTTTCACTGCCGGGGTCAGGCCAGGCACGGGGAAGGGCGACTCACATGGAGTTTTGGGGGCGGCTTTTTGGTTTTAGTCGTCCAATTAATTATTTATTAATTGTTGCGGTGTGCCTTCATGGTTTACCCCCAAACCTGAGCTCCAGCTTGCCTGGACTTGTCCCCACGTGCCCAGCTGCACCATCCAGCTGGCCAAAGGTGGCTCTGGGGTGAAACACCACCGTGGCCACCATTGGGTTCAGCAGCAGGGCCAGACAAGCCAGGGCATGGGCCCATTCTCAATATTGGTAACTCCAACAATGAATCAAATCTGTGTTCAGATTTGAACGGCCCCTCCGTTTGGGAAAGACATTGAGACACTTGAGCGCGTCCAGAGGAGGCCACGAGGCTGGAGAGGGAACACAAACCCTGTGGATTTCTCTCTCTCTGGGTTCCTAGGTCAGGGTGACCGCGAGAGATCATAAAGAGTTTTTGCTCCCCTAGCCCGGACGCAGCTGAAGAAGGAGTCTGGAATGTTTCCGATTGTGCTTTCAAGGTTGTTTATTTCTTCTCTTATCTATAATATTTTCTCTCTGACCCGCTGTGGTCTGCCTCATACAGAAGCCATGGCAGTCTGGCCTCGAGTCCTGGGCAGCTCCCACATTATCTACTCAACGCTACGTGTGCCATATTTACAGTTCCGTGCCAATACCTAAGATCTGTGTTAGACTGTGAATCTCTACTTTAAACCAATAGAAGAGTGCCACCATCACAACAAGACTTGGAGGACAAGAAGAAGGACAAAAAGGCCAGGACATGCCCAGATTCCTCCATCTTGTACCCCTGAATTGCATTCTAAAAAACCCCAAAATTTTACTTTTCCACCGGGTGTTAGTTCAAACATCCCACTACTCAGACCTTTGTGGCTTGTAATTCCTCATACAGAGCTGGCAGCTTGCCACAGGCTAAAATCGAAGCCACGGGTGTTTTTGACTTCTTGCCAGGGTCTCTGAGCCCCCTGCCAGGGTCTGGAGCCAGCCAGGGCAGCCAGAGGGGTGTCCTGGACCCAACAAAGCCCTGCGAGAAGGTTTGGAGGAGCTGGGGTTGTTCAGCCTGGAGAAGAGGAGGCTCAGAGGTGACCTCATTGCTCTCCACAGCTTCCTGAGGGGAGGTTGCAGACAGGTGGGGTCGGTCTCTTCCACCGGGCAGCAACTGACAGAACCAGAGGACACAGCCTCAGCTACGTCAGGGAAGGTTCAGGTTGGGTATTAGGAAAGAATTTTTCACTGAAAGAATAATAAAATTCTGGAATAAAATTCCCAGGGAGGTGGTGGAATCACCATGCCTGGATGTGTTTAAAAAAAGACTGGACGTGGCACTTGGTGCTACAGTCTGGTTGTGGTGTCAGGGTATGGGTTGGACTTGATGATCTTAGAGGTCTCTTCCAACCTCATTATTCTGTGATTCTGTGATTCTGTGAATCTGTGATTCTGTGATTCTCTGAATCATTCCATTTATTATTCCACCCTCCCAAGAGCAGTGGTGAAAGGCTCCCCAACCCCTCCTGCACTTCACAGGGACGGCGGGAGGGACAAAGCCCCAGCACCAGAAGCTCAAGGAGCTCCTGAAGGGCCAGGTTTGGGTCCTGGAAGCACAAAAACCCCAGGGGACATTTCCAACAGCAGGGAAGCCCCAAACCCCACCTGTTCTTCAGCATTCTAGGGATTCAATATTTTATTATTTCATTTTTTATCATTTTATTATATTATTATATATTTTTAATTTTTATTTATTATTTATTGTATATCTTTAATTTTCTTGTTTATTTTTATAAAAAGGACTCACTTTTCAAACAACTCTGAAAGGCTGCACATAATGAAGTATAAATTAAAATTTGTCCACTTCAAGCCTAAATTCATCAGCAATAATTGAACTGACATCTCTTAAATGAGCCTGAGCATCAAGCTAGAATGTTTTGCTTTTTTGTCCTTTTTTTTTCCCTCTTCTACTCCTGAGATATTGGCTGGATTTTATTTATTTATTATTGTGTTTATTATTTATTATATATTTATATTTTATTATTTTATTCATTTATTATTAAATGTATTATATTTTTATGATACCGCATTGGTTTTATTATTTATTATTGTATTTATTATTTTATTCAATTATATTATATTTTGCTATTTCATATTTTATTTATTTATAAATTTATTTTTATTTATTATTTTATTCCAATATTTACCACCACTTCAAGGCTCTTTTCCCTTATTTTGTTTTGCTGGTGTCGTTGTTTGACACAGAAAAAGAATTTTTCCGGAAGGAAGAGGTCAATTTGGACATTGACCAATTGAAGGTGGACACGCCTCTGAGAACACAGAGGGGTTAAAAAAAAAGAGGAAGAGAGACAGCTTGGACCCTGGGATGTTAGGAGAAATTCTAGGTGGGAGGAGATGATGGAGTGGCTTTTGGCTGGACTTTTTCTTGGTAGCCACAGACTGAACTGATTTTCTCCTCCAAGAGAGACTGTATTTTAGGAGGATGCTGGTGAGCCAAAGAGACCTGCTGCAGCTGGGAAAAGACAGAAGTGGAGCAAACAGAGAAAAGTTAGGGAGGTTTGTGGTGGTGCCCCCTGTCTTTGCAGAGGAAGAAGAGAAGAAGAGCTCTGTTCGTGGATCCTCGGCCCCAGGGGAAAATGGGGGGGACTGTTGGTCCCAAAAATGAAAAACTGAACTGTTGTTTTTTCCCCTCTTGGCAGGGCATCCTTGAAAGGAAAAATCCCAAAAGCAGTCTGTCCATCCATGCATTGGTGGTGAGAGCACTGTGCATGGAAAGGAGAGGGTCACCATGGGAAACTTTTTCTCCAGGCGGTGCCGTGTGTGACATGGAAGCACAGGATGTGGCAGCTGTGTTTCCTGGGGGGTCTGTGGCACAGGAGAGGCTCCTCTCTCCCTTGATGGACTGGGTGTTGATTATCTGGAGGGTGGAAACCTGATTGGGGTCAAGGTTGTGTCTCACTGTGGTTTGTTGGAGGTGGGTGGTGGGAGGAGGAATGCTTTGGAAGGTTTTCATTTTGATTTTTGTGTGTGTGTTTTTTTCCTTTCTTTTTCCTTTTATAGTAGTATAGTAGTAGTAGCTTAATGAAGTTTTTTCTTGTTATTAAGCTTGGGCCTGCTTTGCTCTGTTCTTGATTGCATTTCACAGCACTCAATTGAGAGACTGCATTTTCATGGGGGCACTGGCATTGTGCCAGTGTCAAACCATGACAGCTGGGTTGTTTTTTTCCCTCTTTTTTCCCCCTTTTATTCACTAAATACCAACAGATTGAAACTTTAACTCATGGTCAAGTCCCAAAATCCGACAGAAAGCTTTAGAAAAACAACCAAATAAATCACAAGCTCTTAAAAATGCACTCAGAGTTCAAGCCCAGCTTTGAAGCAGCTGCTAAGGGAGGTGGGTTCCAAAATCCCGAGTCTAATCTGGGATCTGTGGAGGGACTGGCTGGGCTGAGCTCGGAGCTCCCAGCGGGATTTTCCTGCAAAATTCGGGAGAAGGTTTGAGAGCAGCCCAAAACCAGGGATGGAGCCGTGAGACTCCCACGGCGGGGAAAAGGAGCCCCGGCTTTGAGGGAGGGTGAAAAAACCAAATATTGGCGGTGGAGGGACAGGGGTGGCAGTGCCGGGCTTGGGGACATCCCGGGACATCCCAGGACATTCCAGGGACATCCCGGGACATTCCAAGGACATTCCAGGACATTGCAGGGACATACCAGGGACATCCCCAGTCAGGCCTGGCAGTGCCGGGCTTGGGGACATCCGGGGACATCCCAGGGACATTCCAGGAACATTCCGGAACATTCCAGGGACATCCCAGCGCACAGACATCCCCAGCCATGGCCGAGCTGCGCCCACATTTGGGGACATCCCAGGGACATCCCAGGGACATCCCATGCACACAAACATCCCCAGCCAGGGCCGGGCCATGCCTGCAGCACTCAGGGACATCCCAGTACATCCCAGAACATCCCAAGGACACTCCAGGGACACCCCAGTGGCATCCCAGGCACACGGACACCCCAGGCAGCATCGAGCCGTGCCTGCAGCACTCAGGGACTTCCCAGGGACATTGAAGACACAGTCCAGGCACACAGACATCCTCAGTCAGGGCTGGCTGTGCCCACATTCAGGGACATCCCAGGACATTGCAGGGATATCCCAGGCACACAGACACCCCAGGCAGGGCCGGGCCGTGCCCTCCACCCAGCTGGACCCCCGGGCCATGCGGGGTGCCAGCCCTGCCCCTCAGCAGTGCAAGCAGCCCATTCCACCATCCCATTCCACCATCCCATTCCACCATCCCATTCCACCATCCCATTCCACCATCCCATTCCACCATCCCACTCCATCACCCCACTCCATCATCCCACTCCACCATCCCATTCCGTCATCCCACCCCATCATCCCACTCCATCACCCCATTCCATCATCCCACTCCCTCATCCCACCAGGTGATTTTATCAGCGGCTGCCAGCGCCGGGATTTACCGCCCCATTCTCCAGCTGCCCTCTCCCTGCCGCTCCTTCCTTTATTTGTTAATGGCCTTTTCCCTTGTTATATCATCCTGTCAGCAGTGTGAAAATGTCTCTCAGGATCGCTCAGGGGTGTAAATCTCCCGCGCCTGGCGCTGACAGTGCTGAGTGCTGGTGGCAGGAGCCCTGGCCTGTCCTCCAGTAATTGTCAGCACATGATAGGAAAGTGTAAATTTAATAAGGTCATAAAGCAGAATGGCACCAGCCCGGCTGATGGGGTTTTTTCCATTAGCATTCAGAAGATCTGGATTCGGTGGGACAATAAATTACAGCAGCCGAGCAGAAATGACCCATTTGATTATTCAAGGCTTTCCAGGAATGCGGGGAGAGTGGCAGGGCCGGGACAAAATTCCCACAGCAAAAAGAACTCCTCTGTGCCCTCAGAGCTCTGCTCACCGAGCTGAGCTCAGCTCCAGGACCACGCTCGGGAGGGGTGAGGAGTGGCTTTGCAGCTAATTTAGCTCTGAGTGGAGTAAAATCAAATATTCCCATCAAATAGAGCAAAGAGCTCCGTGCTGATTGCAAGTTCCAATGCAGAGCCCTAAATCAACACCAGTGAAGTAAAACCTGAAAAAAAAAAAAAATAAATTAAAAGAAGAAAAATAGAAATGGTGCCCTCCCCACCGGAGCATTTTACCCTCGGAGCAGCACAGCTGCCCTTTGACCCCACGTCCTCAAGACACAGATCCTGACACCTCACCTGGAACACAAACTGACCTTAAAGCCTTTCCCAAAGCCCAGACCCAAGAATTCCCCTCGAGAATCAGCACTGAGAAACACCTGAAGCACCGCTGGCCCTCCTGTGAGGTCTGCGAGCTGCTGGCACCTCTTGGGCTAAAAAATCGGATTTTTAAAGGTTCTAATTAGCAGCTGAGCTCTTCTGAGAAATGCCAGCCCGTTTGTGGGTGACAAACACCTCGGAGAGCAGGACGCTGGGGCTCCCCAGCCCCACTCGCTGGATGTGCAGGTGAATTTCCCCCTCATTACCTGGAATGTTTGGGCTCCTGCTCAGAATAACTTGCCCATGGCTAGTAATTATTTACTGCTCATTTTCACGGGCTCCTGTCAGCTTCAGGGAGGCGGGAGCGAGCAGGAAACGAGGAACAGAGATCCGGACTTGTGGAAACACCAACAACATTAAAATGCATGGCAAGAAAAAGTACCTTGAGCTGCGACTGACAATTTACAAATTCGACGAGGAGTGACAAGCGTTCCTGAAAGGATTTGTCACCATCAGAACCATTTAAGGGGCTGTGACAGCGCTGAATTCCACATTCCTGGGGAGAGAACTTCCCCGTTTGGCTTTGGAGAAAGTCAATTCAAGTTTTGACTGTGGGAAAGGTGCTGTGCTTTCGCTCCCCGCACGCTGCCCTTCCCCAGTGGTTTCTGTTTCGTTCTCCCTTCTGCGGGGGCCACTGGGAGCTCTCTGCAAACACCAGGCTCATTAAAGCCCTGCTCCAGAGTTTGCAGAGCTCACAGCAAAAGCTTTACACCCAAAAATGGATGCTGCTCTTCATAAAGTGCATTTCCCCCTGATCTCCTTGAAGGATGAGTTACACCCCGGTTCATTTTCCTGAACAGCTGCCGGGTCCTTTAGGAAATATCCCGGACAGGCAGAGCTCATTTTTTCCACACTTATTTTAATCCAAATACCTGGGATTATTTTATTATTTATAATTTTATTCTATTTATTACAGATAAAAAGAGGAAATGAGGCAGCAGAGGTTGTTACTGGGGCCCTGCTGGAGCAGGAGCCTCACCTGGGGCTGGCTGGAATTGAAATTTTGGGGCTGAATTAATAACGAGCCCAGCTGGGAAATGCTGCCTGTGCCCTGCAGGGCTGGAAACATCTTATGACATTAATAAAAAAGGGAGGGGGTGGTACCTGGGCAGAGAAGGGAACACATGGAACAAAAACCTTCCCGAGCTCCTGACAGGCCAAGGGACGCTCCTGCTGGCTTTGACACCTTGCAGGAGGAATTTCACAGCTCCCTCCATCCTTCCCAAAACTTCCAGGGATTTTTCTTATCTCTAACCAGGGAAATTACCTCATTATCTCCTTTATTCTCCTTGCCTCGGTGCCTCAGGAGCACCAAAAAACACCCACCCCTGCCTAGGGAGCACCAAAAACATCCATCCCTGCCTCATTCATCCCTGCCTTGTGAGCACAAAAAACGCCTATCCCCTGCCTCGGGAGCACCAAAAACATCCACCCCTGCCTCGGGAGCACCAAAAATCACCCAACCCTGCCAAAACCACCCACCCCTGCCTCGGGAGCACCAAAAAACATCCACACCTGCCTCGGGATTACCAAAAATCACCTGCTCCTGTCAAAAACATCCATCCCTGCCTCAGGAGCACCAAAACCATCCATCCCTGCCTCGGGAGCACCAAAAAACATCCACACCTGCCTCGGGATTACCAAAAATCACCCGCTCCTGTCAAAAACATCCATCCCTGCCTCAGGAGCACCAAAACCATCCATCCCTGTCTTGGGAGCACCAAAAAACACCCATCCCTGCCAAAACCACTCATCCCTGCCAAAACCATCCATCCCTGCCTCGGGTGTACCAAAAACCACCCACCCCTGCCTCGGGTGTACCAAAAAACATCCATCCCTGCCTCGGGTGTACCAAAAACCACCCACCCCTGCCTCGGAGCGCCCAGGGCGCTGTGGAGGAGTCTCCTCCAGGTGGGATCCAGCAGCTCCTCCTGCCCTTTCCTAACCCTGCAGTGTTCCAGGAGCTGTGGCTCGGCCAGGAAGAGAGGGAAATCCTTCCCGGAGATAAATTCACTGCCCAGAGAAAAAGGGGAAGGAGAAAAGGGCGAGGAGAGGCCGCCAGGATGCTGTGAGGGGCTCCTGGGCAGGGCTGTGTCCGAGCAGGGGATGCACAGCCTGGCCCAGCCCAGCCTCTTCCCCCGATAAACGCCTGAAAAAGAGCCCGGCTCTGTTTCGCCAGTGTGAGAAATGCAGATTTTATCATTGGCTCCTCGCAAATATTAAATTGGATACTGTATGTATTATGGAGGGTTGTTTTGTAATACTGTATTAATCCTTTTTAAGTAGTGTGTTAAATGTAGTTTTAGGTTACAACATAATGTTAAAATAGAAACTCTGCGATGTAAGATTTTTTTTTCTAGCTCAAGAAAAGGATGAGATAATCAAGAAACTCTTTGCACAGAGATAACACCCAGCGAAAGGGCACATAAAGAGTTACAGCTCCTTATCAGAACAGACAAACATCCTTCCATCTCCTCTCTGTCCTTATGGAACCACCAGGATTAAGGGGAAGAAGTTGACAAAAACCAGAAAAATTCTTAATTTGCAAGGAATTTATGCACCATGTATGAGGTATATTAATATGCAACAGGTGTTGATTTTAAGGGTTGTTCTTTTGTTCACACAGCATGTTTTTGTCAGCTCAGTGCCCAAAAACATCCAGACATCCGTAATTATTTGCTTTTTATTGTCTCGTAGTGTCCTAATCCTCATTGTCCGATTTTTTTCTTGCTCTAATTTTATCACTGTTTTTTTATTACTAATAAACTTTTAAGATTTTTAACAAACAAACAAGTGATCGGTGTTTTTCACAGCAGGGACATTTCTTTTCTCTGCTCACAGCCCAAGGACAAAGAGCTGCAGCGTCACCTCAGCCCAGCCGGGGGATGCTGAGCCCGGGACCAGCTCAGCGTTTTGCAGAGCAGTTAATTCAGCTGGAAAACGGACACGGCTTGGGTCACTGAGCGCCAAAGTCGGGCTGCTCACAGCACAGCCACCATCATTATCGCTGATTGGGGCTGGGAGGAAATAACAGCAATTTAATACCACGCACCGTGCAGAGGAAAGCGTTTCACCTACACACAATAGCACAATCCCAGAAAATCCCAGAGGATGGTACCTCCGTGCTACCCCACACACAGAAAATGTTTCTGAGGTGCTCAGCAGCCTGGAGCGGGTGGGAAAGTAGCAGAGCTTTAGCAAACAGGAGTGTTATAAGTGAAAATTTGTCCAGACAAATTAGAAATTAAATAAAAAAAACTTTATTTATGATTAAAATCTATCTCGCCAGCCACAAGGAAAAAGGCAGTGCCGAGCCGGGATCGGCGCAAGGTGAGTGACTGACAGGACGCCTCACAGCAGAGGTTCCCCTGGACACCCACACCACTGTTATGTGTAGTAGATATAATTCGCGCCATTTCTAATATGATAGATGTGATATTGAATATTTGTTGGAGTATACACGTTTGTATTAGGACTCCCCCCACCCTCGCAGGCAAGACCTAGTGTATGTTAAAACCCGATTTACGAGTAAAAGGATGTGGCTGGGCCAGGAGATGGGAGATGGGCCATGGCTGGGAGATACGGGACACCCAGGCACTGATCATCGCGTGAATGACCCGAGATGGAAATGATGGAAATCCTCGGGCAGATCCACGTGAATGCAGCGTTCCCGTAAATTTCATCAAGGGATTCACCAACTCCAGACACTGAATTGTTCCCCCTCATCACCAAAAAAGAAAATCTTATTAACATATGGACTCTGAATAGAAGAAAAGCCTGACTGCTGAAATCTTGACCTCAGGTGGAATATTCCCTATAAAAACCGCTAGTGCCAGGATGGAGGTGTGTGGGCATAGAGGAAAACCTCTGCTGAGGCTGACTTCTGGTGCTGACCCCGGGCTCAGCACTGTTCTTTCCTTGTGACAGGCTAGATAGAATTGAATTGCAAAATAATTTCTTTTTCATATTAATTTGGCTGGACAAATTTTCATTTATAACACCACCCTGTTGGAAATTTTCCGCCCGGGGCGAGGATTTCAGCCATCCGCCTATTCTTTCCATTCAGAGTTCCCCATATTCATAAAGTTCTTTTCTCTAGGCCAAGTCCAAACAATCCAGGTCCAGGTGTGGACGATCTTGCTGATGAAGTTACAGGAACTGTGGCTTTCAGATGTATCAGCCTGGAGGTTTAAATGAGACATTGTTTGGCTTAGGTGGAACCCAAATATGGGGTGGTGGCTGGCTGCAGCATCAGCGTGTGCTTTTACATTAAACGAAGCATTTTATATAGTGAACCATATTTAATATAACAACATTTCAGAGGTGCAAATTATAACCATTTATATCAAGGGCATTCGACAGCTAACGAGGGATCTCTGAAAGGAGAGCTGAATCCGGACAGGAGCACGGGGTTTGTAAGTGCAGAGCTCTGCTTGGCCGAGGAATAACCAGGATGTGATTCTGCTCTGCCTTGGAGCAGTTCCAAGGGGGAATATCCCAGTCAGGCTGAGCAGGACACAGGTCACAGGGGGACAGCAAGGATTTCAGGAGTGGCATCTCCTCCCTGCCCCCAAATTCAGATCAAATCGTTGCCCTGCAGAGGCTCAGCTGGGTCCCTTCCATCCTTGTCCCTTCCCTGTCCTTGGGTTTGTCCTTACAGGTGGAAGTCAGGAGCCTGAGAGAGGCTGAGCTTTGCAGACCGAGCCCGGCCCGAGGCGATGCTGCTCCGCACGCAGCAAATGCCAAGAAAATTAGAACTTTCTTCCTGAATTTTCTCTTTTTTCCTCCCCACTGGAATTCAGCAGCAGCTCTGTGCTGCCAGGTGACCTTTGGGTGACATTTGCTCTGCTCGGAGCAGCAGGAGGGACGAGCCCAGCCCCGGGCAGGCAGGGGAGGGCTGGGGTGAGCTGGGCTGGGGTGCAGGGAGGACACTGAAATCCCAGCCAGGGCACAGCACTGAGATCACAGCTCCAGGTTTTACTGATCATTTCTGACCACGCGAGCTCCTGGGATCAGAGCACCTCCCTGGTGGCACCAAAGAAAAGTGACAATGGGCCAAAAACCAGTTACGTCAGAGCTTTGTGTATTTCATGTATTTAACCTGGTTTATTCTGCTTCCAGACTCTTAATGCCAATAAGTGATTCCTCCTGCTCAAAAGAGGAAAGAGGTAAAAATCACATGAGAGATAGAGCAAAGCCCAGCACAGCCATCCAGGAAACAGCAGAGAAGAATAATCCACTTTCCAGCCTTTTATAAGTCATAAATGGGTTGGTGTTTGGGTAAGTTCTGCAGGACTCTTGATTAAAAAAATACATAATTAGAAAATGGAACCTTTCTACCAGTTAGCTCGCACAGTTTGGGGGTTTAAAACACTTCTGTAAATAGAATTATCTGCTTCAGAGACATTAAACCCACCAGTGAAATCTCTTATGTTACCACCTCATGAACATCTGACCTCCAACACGGGGAAATAATGAAAAATTAATGGATCCAGATGTGCCAGCCCTGCTGGTGGCAGATGTTCATTTTACACACCATTTAGAAACCCCCAGTGCATCGGAGTGCACGAGGATAAAACGATGGAATAATGGGGAGGAAGGGAAGAACGCCGGGAGTGAAACCTGCACCTTCCCAGGGGGTGGAAATGCAGACAAGGGCAGGAGATCACTCCGAGAACAGAACGTGTTCCTTTCGTGTCCCTTTTGTGTCCCTTTCGTGTCCCTTTCATGGCAGCTGCTTTAATTCAGGGACCTCTCTCGGGGCCTGCTGGGGCTGTCCCCAGCACTTCACCCACCCATTCCTGAAGGTGCCAGACAAAGAACAAGTGGCAAAGAGTTTGAATTCACAAAACCCGCTCCAGACTCACCCCCAGCAGGGATTTGCCAGCCTGAATCCCTTCCTCTGCCCCGAAGGACCATCTGTCTTTCCTTCTCCTTTTGCATCTGTAGTTTTTGTCCTCTTGGGGATTATTTTACCTCTTTTCTGCCTGTCCCTCCTGGCACTGAGCCCCTGATGGAGCTGAGCTGTCCCCCCTCAACTCTACCCATCCTGCCCAGGGCTTTCAGTGCATCACAACCCCACAAATATTGGATATTAAGAAAAAAATTTTTACTGAAAGAATAATAAATTATTGGAATTGTCTTCCTAGGGAGGTGGTGGAATCACCATCCCTGGATGTGTTTAATAAAAGACTGGACTTGGCACTTGGTGCTACAGTCTAGTTGAGGTGTCAGGGCATGGATTGCACTTGATGATCTTAGAGGTCTCTTCCAACCTCATTATTCTGGAATTCTGTGATTCTGTGAAATGCTCCTGAATTTAACAGGGATGAGCTGGTCCATCCTGAGGCTCCACACAGAGCTCGTGCAGCCCAACAAGGCAGCCCTGAGCAGAAGAGCCTTGGAGAAGCTGCCGTGGGAGCGCTCAGGTGTCCTGGGGCGTTCCCAACCTCTTCCACACACCTGCAGCCCCTCCAGGAGCTCTGAGGCTGCCCGGGACCATCTGCAGGAGTGATCCTGGACAATTTGTCACAGCAGCAGGAGATAACGACTCTGATGAGCAACCTCAGGAGCTGATGGCTTCTGAAGATCAGCTCAGTGCTCAAAGCTCGGCCTTCCAGCATTAGTCCTGATTTTGTGCCTTTGATTTGCAGAGGCACAGCTCTGTTGACTGGGCAGGTCCCATTGAAGCCCTGCATGGAAATGTTCTCTGGGGCTCTCTGCCCTCCCCTTGGAGGTTGGGAGGCGCTGCAGGTCCATCCTGGGGACAGATTCCTGCAGATCTGGGCAACCACTCTGCCCGCAGGAAGCACAGGCAGTGCTCAGACCACCTCAGCCTCCCCCAGACCCCAGAGAGCGCTGGGAGCTCTGCCCAGCCCTGAGCAAAACCAGGAGGAGCAAGGCTGGCATTGAAAGGGAAAGAACCAAACCTGGGGAGTGCTGGGACCTCCCTGTGCCATCAGCAGCTCCAAGGGTGGGCACGGGGCAGTGGGCTGGGCACTGGGCACTGGGCTGGGCATGGGGTCACTGTGCTGGGCACTGGGCTGGGTACAGGGGGCTGGGTTGGGCACAGGGCACTGGGCTGGGCACAGAGCACTGGGCTGGGTATGGGGGGCTGGGCACAGGGCACTGGGCTGGGCACAGAGCACTGGGCTGGGCACGGGGCAGTGGGCACTGGGCTGGGCATGGGGTCACTGTGCTGGGCACTGGGCTGGGCACTGGGCTGGGCGTGGGGTCACTGTGCTGGGCACTGGGCTGGGTATGGGGCACTGGGCTGGGTATGGGGCAGTGGGCTGGGCACTGGGCACTGGGCTGGGCATGGGGTCACTGTGCTGGGCACTGGGGTCACTGTGCTGGGCACTGGGCAGGGTAAAGGGGGCTGGGTTGGGCACAGGGCACTGGGCTGGGCACGGGGCACTGCCCTGCCTCGCTGCTGTGATTTCCTATGTAAAACAGCCCCCAGCGAGCAGGGCAGAGCAGGGCACTGCTGCCTGCCCTGGTCTCACGTTTCAGCCGTGGCACAGCTGGGCTGGGAGTGCCTGGTGCTGTCAGAGCAGGAGCACAGAGCCGTGCCCAAGCCAGCAGGGCACCTCTGGGGACAGGAGAATCACAGAATCAGAAAATCACAGAATAATAAGGTTGGAAGAGACCTCCAAGATCATCAAGTCCAACCCATGCCCTGACACCTCAACTAGACTATAACACCAAGTGCCAAGTCCAGTCTTTTATTAAACACATCTAGATATGGTGATTCTACCACCTCCCTGGGAAGACAATTCCAGTACTTTATTATTCTTTTGGTGAAAAATTTGTTCCTTATATCCAACCTAAACCTTCCCTGATGTAGCTGAGACTGTGTCCTCTGGTTCTGTCAGTGCAGCCTGGTGGAGAGGCTGGGGACAGTGGCCTGGGCTGCCCTGGAAAGCCTCATCCCCTCACTCAGCATTCAGCAGGACTGCAGGGACTTTATTTACCCACTTTATGGGCAATAACTCAGTTATTTATCAATCCCCAGAGGGAAGGAAAAAAAGGGAAAAAAAGAGAAAAAAAGCCCAATTCTTCAGCTGAGATTAGAGGAGAACCAGGGAAGGGGCAAATCCTCGGAGCACAAACAGATTGCACTATTTATATATGAAAATGTTTTCTGCATCTATAAACTTCCCATGCCCAGGCACTTTAATTAATTGCAGGGGTTGCCATGGTAACCTCCCTAACTCAATTACAGCTCTGCAGAGAGGTGAGCACACCCGTGACAGAGCAGGTGCCTCGTGCTGGGCCTGTGGTGGGAGTGGATCCTGTGGAAATGGGAGAGGATCCCACAGAAATGGGAGTGGATCCTGCAGAAATGGGAGCGGATCCTGCAGAAACGGGAGCAGGTCCTATGGAAAGAGGGGCAGATCCCGTGGAAATGGGAGAGGGTTCCATGGAAAGGGGAGTGGATCCCACAGAAACAGGAGCAGATCCCACGGAAATGGGAGAGGATACCGTGGAAGTGGGAGTGGATCCCATGGAAATGGGAGTGGATCCCAAAGAAATGAGAGTGGATCCCACAGAAATGGGAGCAGATCCCCAGAAAGGGGAGCAGATCCCAAGGAAATGGGAGTGGATCCCATGGAAAGGGGAGTGGATCCTATGGAAACAGGAGTGGATCCCACAGAAAGGGGAGCACTGGGAATCTCTGTCAGGAGCTGAGTCCCAACACCTCCAATTATCCCGATTCCCCCCGAGGAACGCACAGCATGGGAGCACAGATCGGTGCCAGACTGCTGAACACGGCTGATTTCCCTGGAGATGGGCAGAGAGGAGATTTTGGGGAGGGAAGCGCAGCTCTGGCAGGCTGAGGTGCCCTGGGTGAGGGGGACACCGCTCCCACGGGGACCCCACAGGTCCAGACCCTCCAGATCTGCTCTGCAACAGATCCTCCTCTGACACTGCCAAACTCCAACACTGCCTCTGGTTTGTGCCTCAGCTGCCCCGGTGCAAGCAGGGCAGCCCCTCTGTGGGAAAGAGATTTGTAAAGAATTCTTAAAACTTGATAGAAAGTTGTTTTGGTTTGGAAAGACAGGCATCTGCTTAAGGAAGGCAGGAGCCTCCTCTGAACTGGAAAACGTAAACCCCTCCTTCTGAAATTAAGGGACTCTCAAGCAAAGATATGGGAATTGCAATAACAGTTCTGCACTAGGAAAAGTAAAAATACAAATGCAATAGTATAAACAAAAACAAACCACTGCCAGAGTCAGAGCAGGCTCTGGTAGCCTGTGTGTCAGGGAGGTGGCAGCAGCCCCATCCCAGGGTGGCTCAGCCCTCCTGCAGTGCCAGCTGTGCTTCTGCTGGAGCAGGATCCTGCACAAGGGGGGAGTTTTCCTCTGGAGCTCCAGGGCTGGGGGAGATGGGCCTGGGCTCCTCTGGGAATGCAGTGGGGAAGAAAGCTGCTCCTCTGGGAATGCAATGGGGAGAAAGCTGCTCCTCTGGGAATGCAGTGGGAAGAAAGCTGCTCCTCTGGGAATGCAGTGGGAAGAAAGCTGCTCCTCTGGGAATGCAGTGGGCAAAGGCTGCTGTGCTGTTCCCAGGTCAGATTGTATCCAGGTAGGAATGTTTGGATCATCCCCATGGGATGATGGAATTTTCTCAGCCAGGCAGGGACACTCAGTGGCCCATGGACAGAAGAGATCTCCTGGAGGGAGGATTGGCTGTGGAAGAGATAAAGAAAACTGCCCAATGAACAGATGATAACTGCCCTGTTGCCCTGATTTTTAAAAGTGTTGTTTTATTTTATAGTTATTTTTGAAAGTTTAAAGTTCTCGTAAAACTTCTTTAGCCTTCCGATAATGTTTACATATCAGAGTTCCCACACAATTTCATGTATAAATAGAATAGTTTACATATTTCTCTGTGGGTGGAGAGAAATTATTGATTGGTCTTTGGACCATTGTGGTTGGAGAGGTGGTAATTCCATCCTCCAATCCACGGTCACCTGTGGAATTCTATAAACACCAGATGTTGGAATAAAACTGGCTCTTTTTTTGAACTTACCAAACTTCTGTGTACTCATTTTGTGTCCAACAGAGACACTCCCCCAGCTCTGACAGATGGGAATTGAATACACACCCAGCTAAACCCAAGACAAAAGCTCACCCAGTCTTGCACACCTGTGTGCAACCTCTGAGATAAGGTGTGCTGGCTTAGGAAGGCCACAGAACAGAGATGACGCTGCTGAGAGAGAGACTGAACTAGAAACAAGTTTCAGCAAGTTTCAAAACATGGCCTTACAAAAAGATAGATAATTTAGAGAATTAGAACTGGGAAAGATGCATTGTAGCAACACCACATGGAGAAAAAAAATATAAAAAAACAACCAAGACCCCTCCTGACTCCTGAACAGCTCAGGCAGCAGAATTACCCTCGGCTGCTCCAGCTCCCAACGGGGAAGGTCTGTCTGAAGTTCCTGTCAGATTGATGATCGATATCGCAGGAGTTGCTATTCACTCCAAGCCTCACAAAGACCGAGCTCCTTCCCTGCGCCACATCAGACAAACCATCTGCATCACAATCAGCGCTTGCCTCCAGACAGTGACCCCTCTTTGTGCCACAGAGCATCGACAGCACAGGAAAGGCAGGGAGCAAAGAGGGGAGAAATGACATTTCCTCCCAGCGGTATCACCTGCAATCTGTGCGGTGATAACCTTTCCATCCGTTGTGAAAAGTCACCCGCCATATGAACAGGCTCCGTTCTCCTCGCACCCGCTCTGCTCTCATCTAGATCCTCTGGCACCTTTTCCGGGGCTGTGTGACAGAAGGGACACTGTCACGCCTGCCATCCCCTGTCCTGAGCATGGCTGTGCAGGATGTTCCTCTGCCCCTCTCCGGCTCCTGTCACTCGAGTTAAGTGTCCTTTTCTCCCGTTTGAAATTAAATGCCTTGTTAGGTACTTCCTAAGGTGTCTCTGGCGAGACACTGTGATATTTCTTCCCCTCTCTGCCCCCATCCTCCAAGGTCACGGACAGAGACTTCAGCTTGTTTCATAAAGGTTAAATGCAACTTCCAGAAGAGGAGCTTGAACTTTGGAGAGCGAAGGCAGAGAAAAAGCAGCCCCCTCAGAGAATACCAATTGTTCTGTGAGCAGCAGCTGGACAGAAAACAGCAGCTCCATCCTGAGCAACAGCTTCATCTCTCTGTGCAAAGCCCTGCTCCTCTCCCTGCAGAGCAGCAACTTGCCAGAGGCTTTTCCTTTCAGCAGAGCCCTCACCAGCTGTGCCCATGCTCCCCGAAGGATGCAGAGTTAACCCTTCAGAGCTGGCATCTCCAGGGAATGATGCTCGCTCAAAGCTGAACAGATTCTGCCCTGCTCTTCACCAGGAACCTTCACTCACAAATTCCTGCCTGGCTTCCTGCACCCCTCTCGTCCTCCCCGGGCTGGGATTAGCCCAGGTCAAACGATCTCCCACTCTTTAGGAAAGGTTTTTACTTCGTTCTTCATTCCCTGCATTTTTTCCTGTGCCTGTCCAGCTTGCTGGGTTTACAGCAGAGAACTGCAGAAATTCCCAGGGTTTGCTGTAAATTGAAGCTCAAGAATTCCCAGGATTTAGTGCAGTTCAGGCTCAGGGATGTGCTTTCCCCAGGCTCCCCTGGCTGATGTTCTCCCACCCTCAGCCCTCAGCCCCAGTTTGTGGGTCCCCACTTGTGAAGAAGCCCCCTCAAATGAGAGCCTGGGACTAGAGAAATCCCAAACTCCTCCCGTTAACTCATGAACAAGAGGTTTTCTAGGGAGAAACTGGCCAAGCACCCCCAACTATCCTCAGTAGGCTGTGCTACACTGAGGCTGGGTTTAGAAGACATCCAGAATTTTCTTCAGTCTGTCGAGGCTCCATCTTTAAAAGTATCATTTTGTCTTTTGCTCCTCAGCCCTGTACTGACAAAGTGGTGGTAAGTGGATGTGATTTTTGCCTTGGCAGGGTTTGTGGAGGCTGAGGCTGGCAGGAATGAAGCCCTGGCAGAGCAGCAGCCTCTGGAGGCTGGGATTATCAAGGCTGGTTTAGCAGCAAGCTCTGCTCAAGCACATCAGACATGACTGGACATCTCCAAGGGCCAGCCAGCAGTGCTGAGGAATTCCAAAAACATCCTCCTGCAAAGCACAGCCTGGGAAAGACACTGTTCTCTTCATCCCAGTTTAACCAGTTAAAGGCACAGCAAAGCTGTAGTGGGTGCCCACCGTGGTGTGCAGTTGTTTCTGCAAATTCAGGTTTTCCAATTTCTTCATTAATTATATGAAATTTCTCCTTCTCTCCACTTGATGACTGCACTGGAATCACCAGTGAAAAGCTGCAGGATGTTCCCATGTATATTTCATATATATTTCTGTGTTTAATATAAGTGTAAAAGAGACACTGGGTTAAAACAGGTGCAAAAGTGGCAAATCAGACACTTCTCTCTCCATTCTCATTATTCAGGAGCGAGGCAGAGCAGTGGACCAGAAACAAAACTCACAAAACCCAGGACATGTTCTGTGCCATTTGCTGAGCAGCAGCGATCAGACATCAAAATTCTAAACAGATAAAAAAGCAAAATCAAGCTCACACACTGAGAAAGTTCCACCTTTGCATGCATTTAAGGGAGGAAAAGAAAAATTGACCTTGCTTCAAGGCATAAATCGACCTCTAATGGATTAGGATTTTTCCTGCGAGCAGCTCTTAATTAAGCAGTGCACAAAATCACTTTGCAACATCGCTGTGAGTGGGAGCCGCTGCTGGGAGTTGTTAAATTAAAGCACTGCTGGCTGGATTGGGCCATCTCAGGCCACCAGGGATCAGCTCCATGCAGCCACAGCTCCCGGGGCTGCATTCCTGGTGGCTTTGGAAAACCAGGGGGACAAAGCCCTGGTGACTGCCCCACCCATCCATCCCTGGGGTGTGCCTGGAGCTGGGAATCCACAGAGCCGGGAGAGGAGTGCAGGGCCCTCTGCGGGCAGGGAGTGAGGGTTGGGTTGGGGCAGGGTGGTTTGGTTTGGCTGCAGAGGCACCCAACAGCAGGGATCCAACAGGAGACACCCAGCAGGGGACACACCCAGCAGGGGACAGGGAACACACCCAGGACCAGGGATCCAACAGGAGACACCCAGCAGGGGACGCGCCCAGCATGGGACGCACCCAGGACAGGACACACCTGACAGGGGACATGCCCAGGACAGGACATGCCCAGAACAAGACACACCCAGGAGGGGACACACCCAGGACACGACACACCCAGGAGAGGATATGCCCAGGACAGAATACACCTGACAGGGGACACGCCCAGTATGGGACACGCCCAGGACAGGACACACCCAGCAGCAGGGATCCAACTGGACACACCCAGCAGGGGACACGCCTGATGGGGGACACACCCAGGATGGGACACACCCAGTGTGGGACACGCCCAGGACAGGACCCACCCAGGACAGGACACACCCAGAGTGGGACACGCCCAGGACAGGACACACCCAGGAGAGGACACACCCAGGATGGGACACACACAGTGTGGGACACACCCAGTGTGGGACACACCCAGTGTGGGACACACCCAGCAGCAGGAATCCATCGGGACACGCCCACCAGGGGACACACCTGCCCCAGGACACCCCGCGCAGCCCCAGCCCCGCACCCACTCTCCATCTCCTGCCCGGGCTCACCTGGCAGGGGATGAGAGCAGGAACCGCCCGAGCCCTCCCCTGTGCCTCCTCTCACCCTCCCACAGCCCCAATTAACCCCTTGTTGCCCCCAGCCCAGCACGGGGGTGCTGCAGAGCCCTTCTGCTCCTGACCGCAGCCCGAGCAGGGCTCAGAGCCCCCACAACAGGGTCTGCCCACTGCCACCACCGCAGGTCACGGCCACAGTGCTCAGAGGCGGTCCCTGCACACAATTATTGGAACAATTACGCCCTGAAGCACCAGCAGCTCTCATCTTCCAGCAGGAAATTTGGAGAAGGAAGTACAAAACTACTGAGAATCCAGCTAACACCACAGGAAAAGGTCACAAGGCAGCTGAGATCACAGGCGGTGTCAGGATTATCGCTCTCCCATCTCTATTTCAGCTCCGGTTTTTTATAAAAAGCCAAGTCTGTGGAAACTCAAAGCTTAGTGCTGAAAGGTGGATGCTCATCTACATCAACAACACCGCCCTTGGAGCAGCAGCGTTTGAATCTAAACCTCTCTGTGAACCTCACACTTGATCCCACACTTTGATTTAGTACAGAACGATATGCACAGCATCATCTGTGGGTTTAAAGAGGTTCTGTAAAGGGATTTTCAGCAAAGGCACTGAACAGCTCTGCAGAAATTGTCTCCCCTCGGGTGGAACAAAGCAGCTGTGGGCAGGATCCTGTGACCAGTGCCAAAAATCCCAGAGCTGACCCTGTGAGCGCTGACACTGCTGCATGCCAGCTTCTGATGAATTTAACCCAAATTCCACCTGTTCTGATGAATTATCTGCTCTTCACCTGAGAGCCACTGAGAACCTGTTTGGGGAAAAAAGCTCCAGTAAAAATCCCACCAACAATAACCACTCCAAACCATTTAACAGTTGGAAAAAGCTTAATCAATGATTTTTGTTTCCCCTCCCCTCCTCTTGTCAGCAGCTCTTCAGAGGAGATAAACATTCCGTGAGCCCTTTTTGTAAATTGAGTACAAGCAATACTTTCTTTTTTATTTTTTTTTAAATAACAATCGCCCAACAAATCATTTTAAAAAGACAGGCCCACAGTGGGATGCAATTTATTTTTCAGCCTTACACTTTACCCCACTTAATTACTCCACAGGAGTAAATTCCCAGTTAATAGCAGCTGACAGATGATGACCTTTATATCACAATTTTTTTCAAACTTCTCAGAGGCCCCAGGTTTCCTACAGGTAATGCTAAGCTGGTATTTAGGTGATACCATCTAATTGTTTCCATGAGATCATCCCAGTGAGATCCTGATGCATTGTTTACACCCTGCATGGACAAACCATCGTGGAAGTGTGGTAATAAAATAACAGTAAAATAACTGTGGAAGCGCAGTAATAAAATAATGGAACCATGATGATCTGTCACAATCTGTGGTATTGATGATTCCGAGATTGTAGAAAGTCTCTGTCTGTCAGCCCCGTTGCCAAAGCAGAAGCCATAATTGGTCTGTGCTGGTTTCAAGGTTGTTTATTCTGTTTATCTCTAACATGTTCTGCTGCCCTGCCGCAGCTCTGTCCTGCAGGGCAGCGTGTGGGGCTCTGCCCTCAGTGGGATGGTACAAACATTAAATACCACAAACTACCTGTGCTGGATTTACAATAACGTGCCAATATCTGTCACCTACGTTGGACAGTGTGTCCCCAGCCTGAACCAACAGAAAAATGCCAACACCACAGTGAAACATGGAGGGCATGAAGAAGGAGAAAAAGGACAAGAAATACCCAATTTCCTCCATCTTGTCCCCTTTGAACCCCTAATCTGGAATCCTAAAATTTTACTTTTGCATCCGTGCCACACTTAATTATTACTCATATCAAACACTCAGAGCTGGTAATTCATCCTGTAAGATTGAAAACTCTTTTCCATGGACAGAGATCACAGCCAGTGTCTCTGGGGGCTCTGTCCAGGGGGATTCTGACCCCTGCCAGGGTCCCAGGGCAGCCAGGGCAGCCAGAGGGAAGCCCTGGATTCCCACAATGATCCTTGTCCTGGGCAGGGGGAAGAAAGCATTTCCAGCATATTCTTGACATTAAAAGCACATTTTCAGTTTTTACTGGAGTCAGTCTTTTGTAAAGCACGTTAATCACCTGTCACAGAGGTGTCAGAGTACCCAAGGGAACCCCAAGCTGGGATGTCACTCCAGGCTGCCCCAGGTTCCCAAAGAATCATCGTTATCTCCTAAAAAATAAACAAACGCAGAAACCAGAGAGGGGGAGGAGGGAGGAATAAACCCGGCAAGAGCAGCCCCAGCTTCCGGAGTTATCCCTCACCTGCCTCCCAGGATGATCCCAGGAGCAGGTGCAGGGCTCAGGAAAGCCAATGAATCAATGCTCAGTTAAATTACACAGCCCGTGAAACTCAACGGCAGCACAAGATGTAACACCAGGACATAAAAATCCTGCAAACCATAAATAAAGCAGAGCCACGTGTGGGGACTGCCTTGTTATTTATCTGAGCAGGGCTTGGGCACATTGCTCACAGCTGAGCACATCACTACCCGAAAATGAGAGCCCACAGTGCAGCTACCCACATCCCCATTTTCCCTTAAATGCCAGATATCCTCACATTCACAGCAGTGTCTGTGAAAAAAAGCAATCACTCATTTTTTTTAAATCTTAAAAGTTTATTAGTAATAAAAACTTATTGATAAAATTAGAGTAATAGAATTTGGACAATGAGAATTAGGACACTGTGAGACAATAAAATGCCAAGAATTATGGACGTGCAGATGTTTTTGGGCACTGGGCTGCCAAAAACATGCCCTGTGAACTAAGGAACAACCCTTAAAAGCAACAGCCTGTTGCATATTCATGTATCTCACACATGGTGCATAAATACCATGCAAATTAAGAATTTTTCTGGTTTTTGTCAACTTCTTCCCCTGAATCCTGGTGGTTCCATAAAGACAGAGAGGAGGTGGAAGGATGTTTGTCTGTTCTGATAAGGAGCTGTAACTCTTCAGGTGTCCTGTCGCTGTTATCTCTGTGTGAAGAGTTTCTTGATTATCTCATCCCTTTCTTGAGATAGCAAAAATATCTTACATCACAGAGCTTCTATTTAACATTTTGTTGTAACTTAAAAATACATTTAACACACTACTTAAAAAGGATTAATACAGTATTACAAAACAACCCTCTATAATACATAGAGTATCCAATTTAATATTTGTGAAGAGCCAATAATAAAATACACATTTTTCACAGTGTCCTTTCCACATCTCAGAGTTTCTGGATGCAGCACGGTCCCCTTGTTCCCCTTCCCCAGGGTAACAACCAATTCCCTCAGGATCTGCTGCAGGGGCTGGAGAGCCCTCACAGCCCATCACAAACTCTGCACCCACCTCAGGTGTGACACCTCCAACACCTCTGAGGTCATGTTTGAAATCCTGCTTTTCCTTCCCTCCTATTTATTTCTCGAGACAAAATGTCATAGTTTAACCTTGTTTTTAGCTGCAGAGAAAATCCATCTTTAGTTAAAAACCTTTAGAAAATCCAAGCTTTAGTTAGAGCTTGGTTTTTAGTTAAAGAGAAAATCCAGCAGTTCCGGAAGGGATTCTCTGTGCCAGGATCCACGCTGACCAAAAATCCCGTTTTTCCCGGGCCTCTCCCTGGCTATAATTTCCTTTTCTATTTCTCAGATTAGGGCGCAGTCCTGAACTTCAGATTAAGTGTTGGTGAGCTCTCCTCACAGAGTACAGAGACAAAACAATTCCTTCTCCAGCTGGGGACCAAGGACAAATGATTCAAATCTCAGGCCCAAGAGCACAAACAACGTGGGCTGAAGAGAGAAAAACAAGGAGGATGGGACTTGATAACCTAAAGCTGGAAGTATACAATGAATTCCAACCTGCAAATGGAGCAGAACTGATCCCAGTGAGAGGCTCTGGGACCTCGTGTCCATTTTGTGACTTTCTTCTCCTCCTTCCCAGCCACCTTCTCACCGACCCCAGCAGCCCCTGGAGGTCCCACTCCAGCACCTCCTTCTCCACCTCCATCTTCCCATCTTGAGCTTCCCAGTTCCAGTTGTCAGCGTTTCCCAGCTACTTACAGGATTTTTTCCCAGAAGTTGCTAGGAAACACTAATGACTGGATACGAGGGCAAACTGGGTACAAAAACAAAAGTGAAAAAATGAAAAATAAAAGTGGCCAAGCTCAGGGCGCAGAGCATCTGGTTGCACTTCTCTTACCTGGAAGTTTCTCTTGGAGGGGCAGAGGTACACAGGAATTGGGAGAATTGGGGTGAGCCTCTGCTTGTGAGAGCAGCCTGAACTGGGACTTCGTTATCACCCACCTCATTAAAAAAGGGACCTATCACCCCCTGCTCAGGTGCTGGGATCCTGATCTGGCCTCTCCCTGCCCTGCTCAGAGCTGGGCTGCCTCTCATATCTTTGCCTGAGAGCCCCTTGATTTCAAAATTATAATAATAATTCCGAGGGAAGGGGTTTGCATTTCCATTCCAAGGGAGGGCCTGCCTTCCTTAGCAGATCCCTGTCTTTCAAACCCAGACACAAAGCAAGAGAACGAGAACTGCAGGGAAATTAATGTGTATTTATAGCAGGCATTGATTGCACTATTTATTCCTGCTCTTTCTGGTAACTCAAATCAGCCCCATGTCCTTAAGGGGCTCAATTTCCTCCTCACTGATCACTTGGAGCCTCCTCCTGAACTCTCTGAGCCGCTCTGTGGTGGCACTGATTGGGGTGGGACAACTTCTCCCCGCACACCTCGGTCCCTGCCAGGCTCCTGAAGAGGCCATGAGCTTTCCACAGGAGAGTTTAAAGGATTTTGGGGTGTTCTGCTCAGAGAAGGCAGCGTTCAGAGCCTCCGCCGTGGTTCCTGGGGAATTCCCAGCTCAGACTAACGCCACAGCAGCCCCTTGTCCTGTTGTTATGAACAAAACACCCTGGCTGGAACACTTGGGATTGAGCTAAGTACTGACATTGAAATGTTACTTAGCTAATTGCTGCTGGGAATCACCTACAACCCCACCCACACTAGGACCGGGATGCAAAAGAATCCAGTGTAATCATGCGAGGGGGTTTTGGGGATGAAAACACCCCTAAATGGGAGGCTGGGCACAGTGGAGGGGGCTGGATGGGTGCGCTGGTTGGGGAAAAGGGAACCACATCCCTGGTCTGTGTCTGACCTGTCACCATAACCTGCAGAGGACTGGGCTGGGCTGTGGGAAGCAGGAGCAAAGGAACAACGGAACAACTCTGTCCCTCAGGGGACAGCTGCTGCTGGACTTGGGCAGCAGGTTCTGCACATCCCCTCACCCTGCAGCCACCAGAGTGCCAGGAGGGGAGGAGAGAGGATGGTCTGCTGGGACTTCAGATACAGACTGCACACCTCTTCACCTCCTTCAGATACAGACTGCACACCTCTGCACCTCCTTCAGATACGGACTGCACACCTCTGCACCTCCTTCAGGTACAGACTGCACACCTCTGCACACCTTCAGGTACAGGCTGCACCTCCTTCAGACACAGACTGCACACCTCTGCACCTCCTTCAGACACAGACTGCAACACCTCTGCACCTCCAGCTACCCGTGTGCCACTGAGACTCCAGGGACAGACTCTACAGCCTTCTCCCCCTTCAGCTACCGGGAAAGTTACAACCCCCGTGTGGAGCCCCCTGCCCAGCTGATCTTTTTAATAAAGAGCTGAACATTAATAAAGGCATAAGGCCTGTTCATTACACCTGTCCCACAGACAGCTTTTCCAGGTCCAGAAGCCTCTGGGATGTTGCCCAGGGAAGAGAGGGCTGATGGTTCTGCTCCAGCCCCCCAGCACTGCAGTGACACCGAGGTCTATGCCCACCAGAGGAGAATCCCAGTTTACTTCAGCCCCCAAGGCCCGAACCAGCAAATATTTAGTCCAGTCCAGAGCTGAAGGGCTGAAGCTCAGTGCCAGGGGCTGCTCCTCTGCCGCTCTCAGCTCACACCCCCTGAATCCCAGAGCTCCTGGAGCCTGTCCTCATTATCCTTTCATGAACCGCGGGGTTTGAGGCATGTTTGTGTTGCAGCTGCTGATGTTCAGGTAACACTTACCCCGAAGCTTTCATAAAACTTTCAGAGCTGCTATTATTTTTAACCTGCTGCCAGAGGCAAACCTTCCAGGAGGAGGCAGCTCGGGGAGCCGCCGGGTTCCTCCTGGCAAAGAGACCCGGTGTCCTCAGTGAGGCAGAGTGAAAATTTAACAGGGTAGAAATCCATTTGGATTGAGGTGAAATGTGCCACTTTGAGCTTGCTGGCACAGGTAAAATATGCTGTTTAGTCTGGTAGCTCTGCAGCACTGTAGGACTGCCCCAGCTGAGGAGAAAGAATGCGAATTTCAAGCTGAAGAGATAAGAGATAAGAAAGATTCCTCGGACCTTGAAACAGACAGGGCAGGGTGACCAGGAGTTCTTTCTGTACTTTCTGACAAAAAAACTGGGTACAAGTGTAACTAGCTGTAAGTGTAACCAGAAATCGGCACAATGAATATGCATGAACCGATTGTGAATTCTATGCATATGTAAATTAGTGAGGGGTAATAAAAAAGGACCGGGAGTCCTCAGGAGCACACATGTCCTTTGAAGGGGAACGATCCCCAGTGGGTCCAGTGTCCAGTGCTGTAATAAACATACCGTCCCTACAAATCTTTATAGAAATTACAGAGTTTTAATTTTTATCCACATTTCACTCAGCAGGGCCAGGAAACTGCAAACCAGTTCCCCCTCCCAGTGCCACCAGGGCACAGCTCTGGCTCGGTGCTGACCAGCACAGACCTGCCAATATCAGCCCTGAGGGAGGAAAATGCCAGCCGGATTGCCCAGCTCCCCATCGCAGAGGGATGTTTTTATCCATCCTGGGTTAATGCCTCCTGCTCTTGTTGTGAGCCACACTCAGATCCTCCAAATTCATCATTTAATTCCAATTGCCCTGCAGAAATAGCAGGCTCTTTTGAAAACTCAATTTGAAAGATCATTAAAACGTACAAAAGACTTTATCTGTTGGGGGAAGAAAACGCTGTGTATACAGAAGAGGGGGGGAGATTTCACCCATGGAAATGACAGCGATTTCTACCTGAACCTTTTCAGCTGGAGTTGCTAAGTAACCGTGACACACCACTGTGCATTGTCTGCAGCCTCTGTCCGAGCCTGGCAGGCTGATTCATTCTCTGAGTGCCCAGCCTGCACCGGGAGGGTTTGAAATACTTCAGCATTTACCTGGACAGGAAGGGAGGGAGGAGCAGCAAAACAAAACAAAAAAGAGAAACCTACAGACAAAACCCCAAACCCATCTATAATTTATGAATTAAGTTTTATTACCAGGCTGCCATATTTAGACAGAAACCAAACTCCACTTCCAGAAGAAGATGATGTATGAAGTGGTTTCTCCCTCTAATATCTCTGCCTCCCACAGCAGTAAATCCATCTCTCCACCTCCAAAGGATGTAAATTTAATTACAGGTCCTGTGTGGCAGCGTTTGGAAAGAGACAGTGAAATAAAAGGCTCCACTGTCCCTGCAGTGCCCTCAGAATCCCCATTCCCACAGGAGGACTTTGGGGAAGGCAGCAGAGATCCGTCCCTGGGTCTGTGCCCACCTGAACAAAACTCTCTGGGGCTCTGTTTGTACTTCAGGGGTTCCCCAGCCCCGGGACAGCTGAGCAGGACATCAATTAGCACAGGGAGCATTAATCACTGCGTGATTATCCACCATCACAACCGGGGAGAGCCAGGCAGACCAAACTTCACAGCCCCAAACTTCTGCTCACTAAAGCAGCCAGGGCCAGGAACTGGCTGCAGAGCTCCCACCTCATGTTTTCCAAAGAAACCCTTGTGTTTCCCAAAGAAATCCCCCTATTTCCCAAAGAAACCCTCGTCATCCCCAATGAAGCCCTCATGTTTCCCAAAGAAATCCCCCTATTTCCCAAAGAAAGACCCATGTGTTCCAAATAAATCCTTGTGTTTCCCAAAGAAACCCTTTTGTTTTCCAAATAAATCCGTCAAAAAATTGCCCAAAGAATCCCCCCTTTCCCAAAGAATCCCCCCTGTTTCCCAAAGGAACCCTTGTGATTCCCAAAGGAACTGCTCCCACCACAGGTAAAAAAGCAGAATCCCCTTTGCATTCCCACTGTAGTGCAACTGTATTGTGTTTGCCAAGTGCAATTTGACTTATTCACCAATTAGGCACTGCAATCAATCTGTCTGGTCACATTAAATATCTCCTCTTCCAACCCTGAGGAACTTTTGGGGGGACCAGAGGTGGCCACTTGAGGCACCTCCCCGTGGCCAAGGGGACACCCCCACGTGGGTGGTGACCTCCGGTACTCCATGTCTGTGCTCTGCTTCTTCATCTCCGGAAATTTCCACCAGACATCTATGATAACCAGAGGAAAACATCCTCCCTGCTCCCCCTGAGTGCCCTGAGAGCCTCCCAAGCACCTCAGCTAATGCCTTACACTTGTTTTGCCCCCGTGTTTTATCCTTGAACACACGGAGCACACCACGTGAAATCCTCAGCACAGATGCTGCAAATCACCTGAGCTGGGGCATGTTTTGTGCATCTCCTCAGGGTGAGGAAAGAGCTCAGGAAAGAAATAATTCATTTACAGCAGCTGCAGGTGAGAGGCACAAGGTGCCTTTAACTCAGTGGAGCTGGGGGTGCACGCAGGCGCCCAACACGCTGCAGTCCTCGCCCGCCCGGATGTTAAATTAATTAATCAGGAGATAATTAAACACCCCGGACACAGTTGTGTTCGATAAGTGGGACATGCCTGGTTTTCCTCCACGTGAATTCCTCCTGATGAAGCACTTTCTGCCGCACCACAGAAATAAAAGTGGGTCTCTTGGTGATTCAGTGCAGATCCAGCAATTAATTTGACTTCTCCGAGATTTTGTTTCAGAAGTTCAGGTTCATGAAGGAAAAAAAAAAACAAACACAAAAAACAACACCTTAATTTAAATCTTTGTGTGATAACTGATAATGATTTTATTTCACTCCCACTGGGGCAGGATGGGAAGTGTATTTTAGGCCAAACCCAGAGTTATTTATCAAAATACCTTCAGAGCTCAAGTGAAGGTTGCAGATGAAGGGGACATGGCTGCTCCCTCCTCATCCCCTTCACCTCCAGATAAATCAGCTTTTGGAGGGCTCCTGGTCATTGCAGAGCTCTCCCAGCTTTTCTCCCATGTGGAAAATCCTTCTGGCTGCCTTCACCTGTCTGACACCTCCTAGGGACACATTTTCCTTTTCCCTGGTTTAAAAAAGGGAATAGTTGCCAAGCAGCAAAGTGTAACTGGAGAGAGGTTTAGCCCAAGAAAGTTTCTGATGAGAACAGGCAGGTGGAAATGGATCAGAACCAGTTTTGTGAGGCAAAGGGGTGTAAAACGAGCAATGAAGGGAGTGTTTGAGCTGCTGCTCTGCTCCTTCTGTGCTGCTTCCAGGAGGGGAGATCCCATCCTGGGAAAAGCTGGGCTGCTCTGTCAGATCAGATTCCTTCCTCTGGGGCTGGGCCTCCTCTCTGCCCACATCCATTAAACCAGGAGCACCTCGCAGGGCTGCTCAGAATCATTCATTTCCAGCAACCCTTTCTTCTGATACTGCTCCTGGTGCTGAGCGAGAAAATTCCCTTCACAGGAGCAACGCCAGGCTGAGGAGACAAACCCACACTGAGCTCTGTGCCCCATTTTCCATTTCCCAGTGTAAACACACACGAACTGTCAATGAAAATGTTTATGGAGTGGGTCCAGAATGGCAAGGAAGGCGATCACAGCATTCTGAAGGCAATCAGAGGATTTTGGAAGCAATCACAGCATTTTGGAGGCAATCACAAGATTTTGGAGGCATTCACAGCATTCTGAAGGCAATCAGAAGATTTTGGAAGCAATCAGAGCATTTTGGAAGCAGTAACAGCATTTTGGAGGCAATCACAGGTTTCTGGAGGCAAGCACAAGATTTTGCAGGCAATAATAGGATTCTGAAGGCAATCAGAAGATTTTGGAGGCATTCACAGCATTCTGAAGGCAATCAGAAGATTTTGGAAGCAGTCACAGCATTCTGAAGGCAATCACAAGATTCTGAAGGCAATCACAAGATTCTGAAGACAATCACAAGATTTTGAAGGCAATCACAACATTTGGAAGGCAATCACAACATTTTGGAAGTGATCACAGCATTTTGAAGGCAATCAGAGGATTTTGAAGGTGATCACAGGATTCTGGAGGCAATCAGAGGATTTTGGAGGCAATCCCAGGATTTTTCTCCTCAAGCACCGGGCACAGCCCAGGTGATGGCTCTGCTGCTGGCCGTGCAAACACTTTTGCTGCACCCCTTTGGTGCCAGGCTGAGCCAGGGCAGCCCTGGCACTGCCAGGTACAACACCCACCACAGCCCATCCAGCACCGGCGTCTGTCTCCTCCCCTCAGTTTGTACCCCCGCACGGAGTTTGTAACCGGGATGTTTTGCTGTTGTTCCATCAGATTTGTTAACAGTGTTAATTTTATTATTTTATTATCAGTGTTTCTAACTGAGCCGGCTCCAAATTCCCTGCTGCATCGGCTCCTCCTGAACCATTCCCTGTTTCTGAACATCAGAATCTGCCTTTCCCCCCGGTCCCACAAGGTCTGACACATCTGCAGTCCTTTTACCTAACCACGCATTTCCAGGCTGATCATTCAAAAAGAAAACCTATTCTCACTTCCAACAGGAAAAAAGGCAGAGAAAAATAAAAGGTATTGCTGTAATACAAAGTAATCCGTGCAGCTGGATCAACATTTCTATCAAAAAAACAAAAAAAGCTAAAACGACTGTAAAAAGCCTTGCCTTGCTGAATTTATGTAAATAACAAAGGCAAGAAAATGAATATTCATGTGCCACGTGCTGCTTAATGGGCTCCTGCCGTCTGTTCCAGGAATTCTGCCCCGAGCCCGGAACTTGGAGTGCAGAGGTTTCCTCGAGGGCCAGGGGTGGACAGGGATGGACTGGGACTGGGATGGACTGGGACTGGGATGGACTGGGACAGGGACTTGGATGGACTGGGATGGACTGGGACTGGGATGGACAGGGACTGGGATGGACTGGGACTGGGATGGACTGGGATGGACTAGAACTGCGATGGACTGGGACTGGGATGGACTGGGATGGACTGGAACTGGGATGGACTGGGACTGGGACTGGGACTGGGACTGGGACTGGGACTGGGACTGGGACTGGGACTGGGACTGGGATGGACAGGGACTGGGATAGACTGGGACTGGGATGGACTGGGATGGACTGGGACAGGGACTTGGATGGACTGGGATGGACTGGGACTGCGATGGACTGGAACTGGGATGGACTGGGACTGCGATGGACTGGGACAGGGACTTGGATGGACTGGGATGGACTGGGATGGGCTGGGACTGGGATGGACTGGGATGGACTGGGATAGACAGGGACTGGGATGGACTGGGACTGGGATGGACAGGGATGGACTGGAACTTGGATGGACTGGGACTTGGATGGACTGGGACAGAGATGGAGAAGGACTGGGAGGGACTGGGATGGACTGGGATTGGGATGGACTGGGACAGGGGTGGATGGGGACTGGGACAGAGCCACAAAAAGAATCTGAATTTAGGCTGGCTAATCACAGATATATTCCGAGTGCTCAAAATTCCTGATCGTCAGGACAAGTGCTGCAGTAGCTAACACACAAGCAGGCTCAATTAACCCTAATTAGTTCGGATTCGTGCTACAACAGCCTTCATTAGCAGTGTCTGAACACCCAGTGAGGAAGGGAAATAACATTTGGTTGTGAGCTGTAGGTAGGAATCACCCGGTGGATGAAGAAGCGGGGGAAGGGGAATGAACCTTTCTCTTGTGGGGCCAGGGGGCTGCTGCAGCCCGAGTTGGTGCTGGAAATACTGATCTGACACCAAAGCTCTGCCTGATGCCACCTAGAAACGTGTTTGGAGGTCTCAGGGTCTGGAGGTCAAGGTGACCCCGAGATTGTAAAAATCCTCGTTCTCCCAGCCCTCGCAGCCAAAGGAGGAGTCAGAATGCGCAGGGTCGGCTTCTCAAGGGTGTTTATTTTCTCTTATCTAGAACATTCTTTCCCAAGAAACTGCAGTCTATCTAGCAGGTCATTCTGTGACAGACTCCCACTGCCTTGGGCTGGTGTTACATTTTATACCAAAAACTACCTGTGTTATGTTTACCATAACGTGCCAATATCTGTCATTTATGTTGGACAGTGTGTCTCTGCCTTAAACCAATAGAAAAGTGTCACCAGCACAGCAAGGCATGGAGGGCAAGGAGAAGGAGAAGAAGGTCAGGACACACCCAAGTCCTCCATCTTGTCCCCTTGAACCCCTTATTTTAAAACCCCAAATTTCTACTTTTTCACCCTATATTAACTCAACTACCACACTACGCAAACCCTTGTGGCTTGTGATTCCTCACAAAGAGTTGGCAGCTTTTTCCACAGGCTAAAATCGAAGCCATGGGTGTTTGTGACTTGGTGCCAAGGTCTGCGAGCCCCTGCCAGGGTCTGGAGCCAGCCAGGGCAGCCAGAGGGATGTGCTGGGCTCCTACAGTGAGGAGTGCTCAGTGCTTCCCTCAGCTGACCCCGATGATCTCCCAGCTCTGCACACACAGCTCAGGGCTCTGCTCCCCTCTCCTGTGCCTAAGCTTTACTATCAGCAAACGACCCACTCAACATTTGCTGGGACTCCACTTATAAATTTTTAAACCAGACACAAATTTTACACCTGTTCTCATTTCATGGGCGTCCATAAAAACACCAAACAGCTTCTGTGATGTCAATGCAACTTCAGACATGACTGAGATGCGCTGGGCTGCCTGCTCTGCACATCTGCACTGGATATTCTCTGGACAGGTGGATTAAAATAGGGGGAAAAAAAGTCTACTGCAAAACAAATGCAAACAACATTCCATCATTAACTGCAATGATGCATTCTACCTTTAACTGCAATCAAAAGTGAATTAAAAGTTAGTGCTGCCCATTCTGAGGCAAGATGCAGTTAAACAGAAATTCCAATAATTCTATATATTTATAGATATAACAGAAATAGCTAAGAATAGAAGTTTGGTTAATTCCCGGAGCCTGTCTTTTATTATTTGGCATAACCAGAACAGTCTTTGTGGGTCACAATTCCGTTCTGCATGAAGAGTGCCGTACAAATACCAGAACCGCCAAAGGCAGATGCTCAGACTGATACAGATGTCTGCCTGAGCTCCACACAGTGTAAAACTTGTGCAAAAGGCATTTCAAAATCATCCTGGAGCTCCAAGATAAATCTGGGTGCTCTTAAGTTCAACTCCTCCTGGTACTGGTATTAAAGGAGAATTAGGTTTGCATTAATTGGAGCCTGAAAGATGCTCTGATAATGTTATTACAGTGAAAACGCAATTACGTGCGAGGATGTTTGCACAGTGCAGTATTTCCCGTTTGAGTTTGATTTATAACACTTACAAACATGCAATACATTGTTGGGAATATATTAAACTAAACCCAGATCATTTTTGCTGCACTGTGCCCCCAGCTCAGGCACTGCAGCTCCTTGTGGAAATCATTAAAGGGTGGCAGGGGTTACCAGTGGCACCCTCTGGGTTCTGCTTCACTTCTCCCGCTGTGCTGCAGAGCTGCCCCACAGGCCCAGCTGAAGGGCTGGAAAGTTCTCGGGGTCTGGGTGTCGAGGTGACCCCAGGAGTGTAAAAGTCCTCATTTCCCAGCCCTGCAGCCGAAGGAGGAGTCTGAGTGCGCAGGGTCGGCTTCTCAAGGTGTTTATTTTCCCTTATCCAGAACATTCTCTCTCTGACCTGCTGAGCTCTGTCCAGCAGCTCGGCCATGGCATTCTGTCTGCCCTCAGGGCAGTGTTTGCATTTTATACCAAAAACTGCGTGTGCCATGTTTACAATAACGTGCCAATATCTGTCATTTATGTTGGACAGTGTGTCTCTGCCTTAAACCAACAGAAAAGTGTCACCAGCACAGGAAGGCATGGAGGGCAAGGAGAAGGAGAAGAAGGTCAGGACACACCCAAATCCTCCATCTTGTCCTCTTGAACCCTTTATTTTAAAACCCCAAATTTCTACTTTTTTACCCTGTGTTAACTCAGCTACCACACTGCTCAAACCTTTGTGGCTTGTAATTCCTCACACAAAGTTGGCCGTTTTTCCCATGGGCTAAAATCGAAGCCAAAGGTGTTTTTGACTTGGTGCCAAGGTCTGCGAGCCCCTGCCAGGGTCTGGAGCCAGCCAGGGCAGCCAGAGGGATGTGCTGGACTCTGACAGAAAGTGTCACTGCAGGTCCCAGCCCAGGGCAAACCCAGCTCAGCCCCAGTGCTACCTCTGGAGCACCCAAACCTCGTTAATTCTGGGCTTTAACTGGGGCAGGACAGAACCAGGGCTCCCCAGTCCTACCAGCATCTCCAGTTTGCAGAGCCCAGGCAGGAATCACCTCCAGTCGCTTTGAGCTGCTTCTCCCGCTCCATGAATGACCTTAAACTGCTCCTCACAGACAGGGGTTCACCTGGGAACTGAAAATGAGGTGCAGTCATTCCTGTAGGTGAGAACCTGTTGGGTCCAGCACATCCCTCTGGCTGTCCTGGCTGGCTCCAGACCCTGGCAGGGTCTCAGAGACCTTGGCATGAAGTAAAAAACACCCGTGGCTTCGATTTTAGCCCACGAAAAAAGCTGCCAACTCTGTGTGAGGAATTATAAGCCACAAGGGTCTGAGTAGTGTGGTATTTGAACTAACACAGGATGGAAAAATAAAATTTTGGGTTTTTTAAGATAAGGGGTTCAGGGGGACAAGATGGAGGGATTTGGGCATATCCTAACCTTCTTCTTGTTCTTCTTGTCCTCCATGTCTTGGTGTGATAGTGGCACTTTTCTGTTGGTTGAAGGTAGAGATTCACTGTCTAACATAACTGATGGGAACTGGTGAAGAAATTGTAAACATACACACGTAGTTTGAGTATATAATGTGGGAGCTGCCCAGGCTCGAGGCCAGACTGCCATGGCTTCTGTACTAGGCGGACCACGGAAGTTCAGAGAAAGAATATAGAGATAAGAAGAAATTAACAACCTTGAGAGCACCACTGAAAGCATTCCAAGACCTCTTCTTCAGCTGCATTCAGGCTAGGGAAGCAAAGACTCTTTTTGGATCTCTCTTGGGGTCACCTTGACCCTCAGGAACCCTGAGAGTGAGAAGAAATCCACCAGAACCTAAACTTTGGTTTGTGTCCTGGGGCAGCACTGGGGACTCTGGGATGTTGGAACTCAAAATGTCCCTCAGACATTTTTGGATGTTCCGGGTCCAGGTCAGAAGCATTTGAGACCTTGGCAGGCAGCTGGAAACAGCTGTGATTTTGGGTTTGAGCCATGGAATGATTTACCAACCTTGCAGGAAGAACAAGAAGTCACAAAAGTTTAGATATTATAGTAGCAGTAGTCACAAAGTAGAGGGAAGAATTTTTTGAGTGCTGTACAGGGGGGTTTGGTTTTGTACATGGGGTCAGAGGGTTTAAGATGCAGGGATTTGGGCCTGCCCTGTCCTCTCTCTATCTCCTTCCTCACCTCCATGTTCTTGTGATGTTGGCACTCACAGATTGGTTTAGAGTAGAAAGGCACCACTTAATATAGGTAATAGGCATTGGGGAAAAACTGTACCCATGTAACACGTAATGTACCATATAAAAGACAGCAGCAGCCCTGGGCGGGGGGAGAAGAAGCAGTTGGGAGTCAGAGAGGATGTCAGGGTGTGTGTGTGCCTCTGCCTGAGCTGTGAGCAAACCACAGGAGCTCCAGGAGAAAATATTTTCAATAACTTGCAATAAACTGCCTTGAGACCGAACAACAGAGACTGCTGAGCCTTTCTTTGGAAGCACGGCTTGGAGGAGATATTTTTTCACCACACGAAGCCACCTAGGGTGGTTTTCGACACTGGGATTTTCACCACCTAGCGACCTAGGGTGGTTTTCGACACCTGGGATGGTCCCAGTTTGGCTGTGAAAAACATCTCCTTCCACCCAGAGGCTCTCCTGGTGTGGGGAAAACACCTCAGAGCTCAGGCCAGAGGAAAAACCCCCTGGCAGCAATTCCAGGCTGGAGCGAGCCCAGCTGCCGGGCTGGAGTTTAACTGCAGGGCCTGAGCTCAGGGCTGGCTGCTCTCTTTCCACCCTCCTGGAGTTGAGTCGAGTGCTCCACAAGCTGCAGCAGCCTAACGAGCCTCTTCCAGGGGATTCATAATTAATGAACATGTGAGGCAGTGTCAGCTCTAATGATCTCTGACTTCCTCGTCTCTATTTCTTTTCTGAGGCCTTCCCCGTTGCTGCGGTGGCTGCTGCCATCCCAGCGCAGCCCCAGTTTGCAGATGGGATGTGACAGGGGGAAATGGAGCCTGCAGCGACTCTCGGCGTGTGCAGCTCCTCAGCTGCACCCAGGGAACCCCGAGAGAGCCCAAAAACGCGGCCTGAGCCCAAAGCTGGGCAAGCCTGCTCAGCCTAAATGCCTAAACCCTGGAAAATAAAGCTCCATTTACAAGCACAGAGAGGTCTCCCCCTGATAAAGCCCATTCTGAGAGTTTTTCCTGAGTAGATCTTCATTGCTTTTCCTTTCTTTTGGGATTTGAAGGGATTAGAATACTCTGTGTACAAAATAAAAATGTGCAGCTCAGTTGGTCAGCGCGGGGGTTTTCTTTTCCCTGCCATCAGATTTTTTTTTATCCTCAGAGATAATCAAAATGCTCCCCCTTACACAAATCAAGAAACCAGAGACTTTTAGCTCTGCTCTGGAAACAACAGGAGGCTTTCCCACACTCCAGTCAGAAAATCAGAAAAACAACAAAATCCTCAGCACGGACAGAAAAACCCTGCTGGTGTGAGCAGTAAACAGCCACTACCTGAGCACAGGCAGCTTCCAGAAGAGACAATTCCACACCAGGAGCCCTGAGCCCGGCTTGGAGGAGCCAAAGCCCAGCTGCTGCTGCCTGTGGAGCCCTGGACCTGCAGCACACAGAGCTGAGCCTGCCAGGACCCTGCCAGGCCCCGGCAGTGGGATGCTCATGAAAGGAACCAGGTGCCTCCGAGCAGATTTGCTTCCTGCAGGACGAATCCAGCAGCACTGGATTGATTCCAACAGGGTTTGAAGTGAAAATTGAGCAGCTCCTGGCCTGGGAAGAACAGCAGAACCTTGATTTAAAGGAGAAAATTCCTCTGCCCAGTCTCTTCAGGAGCGCTCAGGAGCTGCAGGCAGAGTCCTGCTGAACGTGACCTGGCTGCAGAAAACAGAGGGGAAATCAGGGAGAACCTCCCTGCCTGTGGGGAGGGGTACCAAAGGACAGGGTGATTATTGTCATTATTGTGATTGTCATTCTTACCCTCAGGAATGGGAGGTTCATGGGCCTGAGGTGCTGCTGCTCCTCAACAGGCTCCTGGAGCACCGGGAGGGGGTTTCCTCGTTTGTCTCAGATTCCAAATAGTCTCAGTTCAGGTAATTAATTAGAGAGGGTTTCCGTCTGATTCCTGGTTTACCTGGTCACAGACCCTCACTCTGCCTTCCAGGCCCTGAAGTCCTCCTGTCCGTCCTGAGTGTTGGGCACTGTGAGCCTTCATCCTGCCCAGGTGTCTGTGCCAGGGTGCCAGTTCCAAGGGAGATCCACCTGGGCACCCCGTGGAGGGCGGAATCTTTCTGCCCCACATCTCTTCCACCCCCTGGAGGGCGGAATCTTTCTGCCCCACATCTGTTCCACCCCCCAGTTCCCCTTCAGGCACAGAGCTGAGGACAGAAATCTGCCTGAAGGTCCTGAAGCCCCAGGAGATCCGAGACGTGCTGGGCTTCCCCCAGGTGCTTCAGCACCTCCCCGAGCAGGACTTCACCCAGGGGCTCTGGTGAAGATATCCCAACCCCAGAGTGAAGTCAGGGCTGCAGTTCCAGCAGCCCAAGGGCCCAAAATTGAGGATTTGCATTTGTGCCCAAGCTGTGCATCCCAGCTGAGCACTCACTTTGGGATTCTTCCCACACCGAGCCCTGACTGGAGCAGGTACTCACAAAACCCATCACATCTCGCTAAACAACCTCATTCTACCTCCTCATCAGCTCATTAAAGCTCCTGATTATTAATTATTTATGCCATTATTATCCATTATTATTTCAGGGGGTACTCAGCCTTTAACAACAGATCAAGGAGGATTTGATGCTCACAGCATTGGGATTTTTTTAGTTTGTCTTCAGCAAAATAATTGGGGAAAAAAACAAAACCTCTGACACCAAATCAACAAAGAGGGGGAAGTTTCAAACTCTGTGAAAATTTCTCTTGAAACTTAAAAACACAGGAGCCCCATTCTTTTCGTCTTCATGGCATTAATTCTGAATAGGAATTAATAGACTGACAAAATGGGAATTGAAAAATTGGTTCTGTCTGTGGCAGTGCCAGCCCCTGCTCTGCTGGTCAGGTCAGGGAGCAGCACTTCTGCCCAGCCCCAGGGAAAATAGAGATAAATTCTTGCTGTGCAGTCTCCAGGAGCCTCTGGTGCCTCCCGTGCCCCTTTTAGCAGGAGCAGACTGAGATTTGCACACCCAGGAGCTCCAAAAACACATCCCAGCCCTGTGGGGTGACAGCAGTGAAGGAGAAACGACACAAGGCAGGATTTCCACCTGCAAATGCACAGAATTCCAACTTGTTTTGCTCTGCCAGGGCTACCTTAAGGACGCTTCTGGGGTTCCAGGAGCACAAACACCCTCAGGCTGCTTCTCCTGTCTCCCCAGGGAATGGGTTTCCCATGGGATGAATCCATCCTTGCAGCTCAGAGCTTCTCACAGGCAGTTTGCTGCTTCCCTGCACCTTCATCTCAGCCTGCAGCAGGAGAGTCTGGCTGCACATCCCCATCGGCTGCACATTTCCATCAGCTGCAGATCCCATCAGCTGCACATCCCCAGGTCCCCACCAGCCAGGGTAGCCGGGCTATTGATTCCTGCCTCAGACCAGGACGTAATGAAATGGGAATTCTGAGCCAACAACACGACTGGGCAGTGAGGAAACCTGAATTCAGGAATGCTTCCAAAGAAAACCTGAATTCATGAAAGCTTCTGGAGGAAACTTGAATTCAGGAATGCTTCTGGAGGAAACTTGAATTCAGGAATGCTTCCAGAAGAAACCTGAATTCAGGAATGCTTCCAAAGAAAACCTGAATTCAGGAATGCTTCAGAGGAAACCTGAATTCACGAATGCTTCTGGAGGAAACCTGAATTCAGGAATGCTTCTGGAGGAAACCTGAATTCAGGAATGCTTCCAGGGCTGCTCGAGCCATTTCAAGCGGGGGATGAGTGGAAGGGCCCTGCCTGATGCTGGCACTGGGCTGATGTGGCTCTGGAGGGGCTCCTGGGCTCTCAGTCCAGCTGGGGCTGGCTTTGTGCTGGTGTTGCCATCAGCAATGCCTGATGGACACTGCCCTTATCATTTCTGCCTTTGTTTCCTGCCTTTTTCCCCTTTTCCCTTTCCCCAGGAGGTTCTGGGGATCCGGGAGTCTTGGCTGTGCAGAGCTGAGCCCCTCTCGTTGCAGCCCTGCTGATTGACCCTCGCTGAGAGATCCCAGAGCTCCTGAGCTGCAGCTGCCAAACGCTCAGCACAGCCAGAGGAGCTGCTCTTGCCTGCTTGCTTCAGAAGGAATTCTGCTCAGATGTTTTCCTTCCCCGTACAAACACCTGTGGCAATGATTCTGGTAATTTATTTGGGTTTTTTTTAGCTCCTGTGCTCTTCCCTCTCCTCAGTCTAATCTGTTTTCTTGTTGAATTTTCACAGAAACCATTCAAGAACTTGCTCACACAATCAAGCAGGAAATTCCAATTATTTTTGACACAGCAAGGAAGCAGCAAACTGAGAAATACCTGGAGGAGGGAGGGGGCTGGAATGTGTAAAGCAGCTGCCACAGAGGTGCTTTGTGAGTTACACAACCTCACCTCACACCATGCGCTCTGCACCTGCCCTGGTAAATGCCCCCCTTGCCACAAAAACTTGGTTTTGTGCAGCCTGTCCTTGTCTTTTCCTCTCCATCCCTCAACAAGGCAAAGGAGAGTCCTGATCTGGCGGTTTTTTGCAGCAAATTTGAAGTACTGGGGTTTTTTTCCATGCCATGAGTGCTGTGGGAGATCTGGGGTTTGAGGAGCCGTACGTTAACGTGACTTTTCCTTACTGTGGTTGGGTTTTTATTGGGTCTTTTTTTTTAAAGTCAACTTTGCAGTTAATTAACCTTAAAAAAAATAAACTCCTAACAAATTATTTCAGATAACCCCTTGCTCTATTTTCTGCAGTCCCTGGCAGTCAAGACTGAAGTTAAATAAGGAATTAGGAATGAAAACACCAACTGTTAATGCAAGATGAGGAGATGCCCAGACTGCTCTGGTGACAGCGACGGGCTCGGGCTGTCTGCGAGGGCAGCAGCTCCTCATATGTTTTTGGGGTTTGCTTTCTGTGCAGGATGCTGCAAACACAGGGGAAGTCTCCAGCAGCTCCTGGCTCCAAGGGAAGCAGCAGAACCAGGGCAGGGATTCATCCGGAGCCGGGAATCATCCGGAGCTGGGCAGGGAATTATTCGCAGTTGGCGCAGGGAATTATTCGGAGCTGGGGCAGAGATTCATCAGGAGCCAGGGCAGGGATTCATCTGGAGCTGGGCAGGGAATTATCCAGACCTGGGAAGGGAATTATTCAGACCTGGGAAGGGATGCACCCGGAGCTGGGGCAGGGATTCATCCGGAGCTGGGCAGGGATTCATCCGGAGCTGGGCAGGGATTCATCCGGAGCTGGGGCAGGGATTCATCTGGAGCCAGGACAGGGAATCATCTGGAGCTGGGCAGGGAATTATTCGGAGCTGGGGTAGGGAATTATTCGGAGCTGGGGCAGGGATTCATCAGGAGCCAGGGCAGGGATTCATCAGGAGCTGGAGAAAGGAATCATCAGGAGCCGGGACAGGGAATCATCCGGAGCTGGGCAGGGATTCATCAGGAGCCGGGGCAGGGATTCATCCAGAGCCTGCTGCTGACGGGGTCAGGGTGGAACTCCAGGCAGCACAAACACAAAAATTTCAGCAGAGCAGAAATGGAGCACCCTGAGCCAGGTAAATAAACCTAAATATCTCAGTGAGCCTTGGTCTGGCTTCCCATGAACTCCAAAAGAATCAACACCAAGGAGTCTCATGCTTGAGGTGCTCCTGAGCCGACTCTGCACTCAAATCCTGTTGATTTTCATCCCCATTTGCAGCATTAATAATACCAAGACATTGCACTGCAGGGAGGAGAATGACTGGGAGCTGATGAAGTGCCAGAGGTGGAGCTTGACCTGCAGGACTCAGGGGTGGGCAGGCAGCAGGGGCTGACCATTGCAGACACTCAGACCCCTCTGGCAAAGCGTGCAGAACCACGGGATCCCATTTCCACAGAGATTTCTGATCCCACAGAGATTTCTGATCCCATTTCCACAGAGACTTCTGATCCCATTTCCACAGGGATTTCTGTGTTCTCTCCCCAGACCCCTGTGGCTGGCACAGAGCTGGCTGCTGCCTGCTCAGGGGCTCTGCAGGGGCAGTGCCAAAGGGTGGAATTCCAGGGTGGAATTCTGCTCAGGGCTGCATTTCTGTGTCCTTTTGTCTGTCCAGAGCAGAGGGGCAGCCAGGGGGTCTGTTTGTCTGTCTGTCCAGAGGAGGGTCCCAGCCCTGCCCCAGCTCAGAGCAGCAGTGCTCACGGGGACTGGCAATCCCAGGAGGTTTAATTTCCCAGCATATTTATTTATTCAACTGACTATCATCAGATGCCCGTCACCCTGGCAACAACCGGGTGTTTATTTACAGCTCTGGGAGCTCGGGATGGCACCGGGACGCTGCCAGGGAGGAACGCTCTGGGAACGGCTGCCACAGCTCCCACAGGAGAGACAGCAGGGCAGAGCACCTTTGGTGCCTCTCCCCACCCGAGGGCTCTGTCATGGGTATTCCTGAGCACTGGAAACCGTCTGCAGTTAATCAGGAAGGAGCAGGTGTGAGGGGTGGGGAACGTGGCAGGGAGGGTGGGGAACATTGCAGGGACCATGGCACGGAGGGTGGGGAACATGGCATGGAGGATGGAGAACATTGCAGTGGGGATGGAGAGCATTGCAAAGAGGGTGGGGAACATTGCAGGGACCATTGCAGTCAGTGTAGAGAACATTGCAGGGAGGATGGAGAACATTGCAGTGACCACTGCACTGAGGTGTGAAGAACATTGCGGTGAGGATGGAGAAGAACATTGAGGTGAGGGTGGAGAACATTGCAGTGACCATTGCAGTCAGGATGGAGAACATTGCAATGAAGGTGGAAAACGTTGCACTGAGGATGGAGAATTTTGCAGTGATCCCTGCTGGAGGAGGAGGAGAAAATTCAGCCCAGATGCTGTCCTGGAGGGCTCCAGATGGAGATCAGGGCAGGACTGATCTGCTCTGCAGAACCTGGCCAGGACAATCTGTTTGTTCCTTTGGCACCAAACTTTAACCTCCCTAGATCCAGGCTGGGAGAGAGCTGGAGGAGACCTGCAGCTCCCCTGACCCAGAGCCGGGGCTGTTCACAGGCACCAAAAATCACCAGCGCACATTTTCCACAGAGAAAGCCAGGCTCCCTTCCCAAAAGCACTTTCATTTTTCCAAAATTAGAATAATTTGTGCTGGTGAGAGCAAATGGCATCTGAACCCTGAGGCCTGGAAGCCTTGTTCTGGGAACATGGACACACACAGGGATTTTTGCAACAAACACTCACAGCCGGACTCTGCTCTGACTTTCCTCCAATCCCTTCATCCACCCTCCCAAAAACACACGGTTGTTTTTAGACCATTATTTCAGATTTGCGGAACGTGGGGCATCAACAGCTGCTTTTGGTGGGTTTTTTAAATCTTTTTACAGAATATTGTTAACAAAACCCCTGATCAACTCCTCAGACTAGAGCATTAAAAAATGAAGATAAAATCTGGGACATTCGCAGGAGGCGTTTCATAAAGCATCATCTGTCACGTAAATATAAAATTATAAATATAAATGCAGAGTATTGGCGAGCTTGAAGGGACACCTGCTGCCAGAGGGTGACATTACAGGCAACGATTGCTGCTTGGAGCAGGATGCCACCCCTGTGACAGTGGCAGGATCGGCAGCTCCTGATGGGGAATTCGGGAATTCGGGATCCTGCCCGGCAGGAAACAGCGGGAGCTGACAGCAGGAAAAGGGATCTGCACCCTCCAGGGCTGAGATCAGTCAGCCCCTTGGAGGATCTGGGGGAAAAGAAGGAAAAATGGGGTATCCAACAGCACCAGGGGATTTGGAGAGCTCCCCAGAGTGAATTATTGAGAGTGGAAGGGCAGCTCCTTTGCCATGGAGATTCCACCCGCTCCTTTTTCCTCATAAACACAAAGCTTCTCAAGCCCTTTTGCTTCAAGCTGGTCCTTGTAATTGAAAGAACTGATAAAAACCCTTCGTTAACGGGATCTGTACATATTAGAGTTCATTAAAGTGTAATTCCCACAGAACAAGACATTTTAATCTATCCATACTTGGAAAAAGAGGGAGGAAAATGAGACACATCCTCCCTGGCCTCCCCTCCCACCCCTGCATGTATCCGTAGGCCATGTGTGTTAATTACAACTTACTTGCCTAAATGAGAAAATTATACATTAGCAAGCAGTTAACCAGTTATTAACTCAGTTACACTTCAGAGACCTGGGAGAAGCTGCTTTCCAGGCAAGGGGTCCACGCTATGTTATTATTTTCCATCTTCTTCAGTCTACAGAGAAGTTGTTGAAAGGATTGAAACCACATTAAAAACGCTCTTGGGGATGGGAAGCTGCACAGAGCAATACTCCAAAAGCATTTTACAGGGAGTGCCAGGGGCCTCCATGGTCCTCTGCATTCACACACCCCTAAAAGTCATTTGGGTCAGCAGAGGAACCCAAGTTCCTCAGTAAATAATCCCCAGAGCCACCCAGGCTGCTGCCGTTCCCTGCCCAGGTAAAGGATATTGGGCAAAAGCAAAGAAACACTTCAGCAATTTGGCAGGGATGAAACGAAGATGAAATGTGAAGAAATGAACTTTTAAGGGAGATGCTGCAGGTGTTCATTCACACCTGGCTGCTGAGAGGGGGAATAAAACTCTGCTTTCCTTCTGCCTCACACCCCCATGGCAGGGAGGCATCAGAGTTTGGTTCTAAAATTCTCACACACAGGGGGTTGGCTCTGGGAACGGCTGTCCCTGTGCCAGCCCTGCTGCTGCCAGGCCCTGCTGCTGGGGGTTTGTGGGATTTGCCTCCCTGAGGCAGGGAATGGCACAGGGAACACCATTTCCAGGAGCAGCCAGGTCAGGGCTGATCTGACAGCAGGGGCCCAAACACCAGAGCCAGGTGCCTGCAGAGAGTCCCTGTCCCTGCAGCCCTGAGCTGTGCCCCAGGCTGTGGGCTGAGCCCTTCCTTCCCAGTTTGGGAAATCCTGGAGTCTGGGCTGAACCCTTCCCAGTTTGGGAAATCCTGGAGTCTGGGCTGAACCCTTCCCATTTTGGGAACTCCTGGAGTCTGGGCTGAGCCTTCCCAATTTGGCAACCTCTGGAGTCTGGGCTGAGCCTTCCCAGTTTGGGAAATCCTGGAGTCTGGGCTGAGCCCTTCCCAGTTTGGGAACCTCTGAAATCTGGACTGAGCCCTTCCCATTTTGGAAACTCCTGGAGTCTGGGCTGAGCCCTTCCCAGTTTGGGAAATCCTGGAGTCTGGGCTGAGCCCTTCCCATTTTGGGAACTCCTGGAGTCTGGGCTGAGTCTTCCCAGTTTGGCAACCTCTGGAGTCTGGGCTGAGCCCTTCCCAGTTTGGGAACCTCTGGATTCATCCTCCCCCTGCTGCACTGAACCAGATAAAACTCACTGGGAATTGGAAAGATTTGCCTCCCACTGTGTGTATTGAATCTAAGATGATGGAAATAAATAAATAAAGAAGCCCTCAAGTTTCCCTCTGAACTGCAGTGTAAATACTTCTTAAGAGTCAACCAAGTGGTTTGAAGAGCTTGTTTCACTTGTTCCATGCAAATATCAAGATTAACAGAGAGATTAATTATGTCCCATTTTTCTCCTTACAAAGGATACAGGCAGATTTCAAATAACAAAAATAAACCCTCTGGATTAATATTCATAACACAATGCTGAGCGCTACAAAAGCAACTCATTTTTTATGTAAAAGGGGGAGAAAACAAACCGCCAAGAGTGCTCCAGAAGCATAAATCCATACTAAAGAAGGAAGTCTCACAGGATGCTCTTCCCCAGTCTGCTGGAGGAGGGCTGAGGGCCCAGGGGGGTGTGCAGCACATCACGGTCTGAGGGAACAAAACTCAGTTCAAAGAGTCAGGCTGGAAATTTCATCTGGGTCACATCAAAACTCTGCTCCTGTTTGGCTTTGCTGCTCCTCCTCACGACAGCTGCAGCCTTTGGTGCAGGGTTTGCTCTGAGGCTGAGGCAGGGAATCCCACTGGGAACACTGGGCAAGCAGAGAAGTGTCAGCAACCCTGCCAGGGACAAACAGAAGCCCAGTTTTCCAACAGTGACTGGAAAGAATTGGACGCTGCCTGAGGAACAAACCAATCTCCCAGTGTGCAGCCAAGTCCAGGAGAACTTTCTGGCCATTTTTAACTTCTCACCTGGCCCAAGCTATGCTCAGCCAAGACCTGTGTGTGAAATACACAACTAAACCACGCTTCCGTGCTGGTGGCTGCTGTGACAAGCTGGAATTATTTCATTCAGCATTTCCAGCTCCCCATCTATTTATGAATTTTATCAAGGAGAGTTTGAAAAGACATTTATTTAGACAAGCTTTTTGTTTCACCCTTCACTGGTAATCAGAAAAATCAAGGAGAAGTCAGTCCTTTAGTGACATCCTGACTTCTTTTTGGAGCACTCCAAGGTAACAGCCCATTTCATACATTGGATGCAACAGAGACAGCACTTAATACATGTAATTATGCAGTTTGCAAATGTGACAGCTCTGATGTTGTTGCAATACAAGTCTATGCCGTTAAATTAGAATTATAATGACAGTAATTACACTAATTAGCCTTTTTTTCCCCCAGTTTGTTACCAGCAAAGTTTTGCATATTTACGTGAGTAACAGCTACTTCTGCCTTCTCCTAAAATCCATCAGAACCAATTCACAGGGAGGTTCATTTATCCCAGCCCTGCGGAGCACAAGCAACATCCACAGATGAGAAGGCAGGTGCCAAAAGGATTGCTTACAATCCACGGGACACTTCCCACAAATTATTTACCTGCACGCTCTGCACGGGTGCTGCTCCAAATTTCACACGAGCACAGGTGGAATATTCGGTGTAAGGACTGGGCAGCAGCAGTGTTTGGGTGTCAGGCCTGCTCCAAAAATCACACAGGTGAAATATTCGGTGTAAGGCTCAGGCAGCAGCAGCGTTTGGGTGTCAGGGCTGCTCTGCAGGGCCACAGCAGCAGAAGAATTCCCTGGCAAGTGTCGGAGTCCAGCACATCCCTCTGGCTGCCCTGGCTGGCTCCAGACCCTGGCAGGGGCTCGCAGACCTTGGCACCAAGTCAAAAACAGCTGTGGCTTCGATTTTAGCCTGTGGGAAAAGCTGTTAATTTTGTATGAGGAATTACAAGCCACAAGGGTTTGAGTAGTGTGGTAGTTGAGTTAACACAGGATGAAAACGTAGAATTTTGGGGTTTTTAGAATGGGGGGACAAGATGGAGGGATTTTTCCAGGCATGTCCTGACCTTCTTCTTCTTCTTCTTCTTGCACTCCATATCTTGCTGTGATGGTGACACTTTTCTGTTGGTTTAAGGTAGAGATTCACAGTCTAACATGGATGTTGGGAATTGGTAAAGAAATTGTAAATATACACACATAGTTTTGAGTATATCAGGTGGGAGCCACCCAAGGCTCAGGGCAGAATGCCCTGGCTTCCTTCCTAGCCAGAGCTCAGCAGGTCAGAGAAAGAATGTTTAGATAAGAAGAAATAAGCAACCTTGAAAGTGCAATCCGAACCATTCCAGGCTCCTTCTCTGGCTGTGGGCCTAGGGAAGAAAAGACTCTCTACGATCTCTCGGGGTCACCCTGACCCTTAGGACCCCCGAGAGAAACTGACCACAAGGAAAGGAGGTTTGGAGCCGGAGCTGTCCAGCAGCAGAATGCTCCCAGATCCTCCTGCCCACGTGGCAAACACGAGGCCCTGCTGGCTGTGCCCGCAGATCCGTGCCAGCTCTAGGCTGCAGCTCAGCCGTGCCCGCAGCAGCTGCAGCCAGCGCATGCTGGGGGAGCTCTGCACAGCCTCACCCCCCCTTGCTCCTCAGCTGTGCTGCTGCTTTCAGCCAGGGAGTGTCCTGCTGCAGCTGCAGCGCTGGCGAAGGGTCCCCAGGATGTGCAGGAGAGAGCCAGGGGCAGCAGGACACTGCCAGGGACACCAGGACACTGCCAGGGACACCAGGACAGCATCAGGGGCACCAGGCTACTGCCAGGGACACCAGGACACTGCCAGGGAGACCAGGACACTGCCAGGGGCAGCAGGACAGCGCCGGGGCACCAGGCTACTGCCAGGGAGACCAGGACACTGCCAGGGAGACCAGGACACTGCCAGGGACACCAGGACACTGCCAGGGACACCAGGCTACTGCCAGGGACACCAGGACACTGCCAGGGGCAGCAGGACAGCACCAGGGGCACCAGGCTACTGCCAGAGAGACCAGGACACTGCCTGGGACACCAGGACACTGCCAGGGACACCAGGCTACTGCCAGGGACACCAGGACACTGCCATGGGCACCAGAACAGCATCAGGGGCACCAGGACAGCACCAGGGGCATCAGGATAGCTCCAGCAGCATCAGGGCACACCAGAGTCACCAGGTCACTGCCAGGGGCACCAGGACACTGCCAGGGACACCAGGACACTGCCAGGGACACCAGGACAGCATCAGGGGCACCAGGACAGCGCCAGAAGCATCAGGATAGCTCCAGCAGCATCAGGGCACACCAGAGTCACCAGGTCACTGCCAGGGGCACCAGGACAGGGCCAGGGGCACCAAGACAGTGCCAGGGACACCAGGACACCACCAGTGTCACCAGTCCAGAACCACGGTCACCAGTCCCAGCACTTTCACTGGTCTGGTGCTGAGCACACCAAAGCCAGTGCTGCCCCTTACCAGGGGTGACAAACTGTTCTCCTAAAGGAGAGGAAAAGCCTGGGGTGGGGAGTTAATCTATCCCTGGATGGGGAAGGTCTGACTCTGATTGTTCGGGTGGAACCTTTAACCCTGGCTGTGAAGGGCCAGGGTGGAACCGACAGCCCATGAGCTGGGCTGGTGGGAATCCAGGAGTTCAGTTCCCTAAGGCAGCGAGCAGATCTCCACACGCTGCTACAGGCCTGCCTGAATCTCAGCACAGGCACAGGAACCTCCTCAGGAGTCTGGAAATGAGAGGCAACACAGGAACATGCTTCTTTTGCTTCTCAAGTGGAACAGCAAAGAAACAAGGCTAAAAATTTCCACCTATTCCAGAAGTATCACAAATAAGAAAAAAAAAAAAAAAACAAAACTTGCGGCAAATAACGTGCTTATCCTTGAAATTGTGGGGAAAAATTGGAAAAAGCCAGAAGTTGAGGTCTGGCTCATATTTTATACAACAGCCCCGATTATCCCAAGGTACTGCAGAGCCCGGAACATTCCGGTGGAGCCCATGAATGTCACACAGGCCCCATGAACAGCTGCTCTGTCTCTTTGATAACTCCATTACTTGAGTTCAGAGAAGGTTTATGGACTAGAAAGCCTCAGATATGGTCATGAATGTTTGATGGCTTCACTCGCAGCGTTACGGCTGTAACTTCACTCCCCGTTGGAGTTATGACATTCTGACAGCCTTCGGTCATTACAGGCCAAGGGGAGCAGCAGGGGCCTGCAAATGATGGATTTCCCACCCTGCTGGATTATTCCTTTTGCACTGAAACACGTCTGCCTCGTTCAGGGTGTGTTTTCAGAGATAAAAGTGTGAGTGTGGTGTTTGAAACTGCCAAGGGAGCTGCGGCTCTCCGTGTTTGCACAGTGCCCAAAGTCAGGCCTGGGCGTGTGAGGCCCCTTCAGGTCTTGTACCATCTATTTGGAGTGCCTGAAAAGGTGAATATTCCAGAAACACAGAGGATTCTTTGAAAGCTGTGAGGAATGTGCCACTGTGTGTCCCCCTGAACAGAGCAGTGACCATTTCAGCACCTCAAACAGCCCAGAGGACACCGGGTTCATTTTCTGCCCTGCGCATCCAGCCCCGGGGAGCAGCCCTCAAATGTCACCAGCAACAAGGACGCAACAAAGGGACAGCGGCCAAATCAAATTCACTCTGAAACCAAATTCAAACCCTGCTTGGAAGCTTCACCCTCGTCCCAGAGCAGCCCTGCTCTGCATCCCAGAGCCCTCAGCCCTGGCAGGCCCAGTGATCACCCCCGGGATGGTTCTCACTGCAGCCTTTCCCGGGAAATGTCATTTTCTGTCATTTTCTGTCATGTCCTGGCATTGTTTGGCCTCCCCTCGTTCATCCCTCCCACCCCAGCAGCAGGAGCAGGAGCTCCTCATCCCCAGCCCCTCCTGTGGGGCTGCCTGCAAGAGGAATCTCCTGTTGTGACCCCGAATTACCTCCTGCTGGATGGCCTAAGGGCAATTTGTGCTGTAATCCTTTTGTTTTGTCTTTGTTCTGGGGGATGAAAAGTCACCACAGCCCTTCATCACTGCAGCTCACCTTCTTCAGCCCTAATACCCGCCGCACATTAATTGGGAATTGCTGTAAACCCTCTGACTCCGAGGTGCAGAAAACAGCATTTGCATTTTATCTTTATTCAAGCATTTGTTGGTCATGGGTTTTAATCTCGACTGGTACTGAGGAACTTAATCAGATTAAAGCAAACAAAAATAGGATTATCTGAGTGCTCAGGGTTGCATCCAACCTCACAGATGGGCACAGCCAGCAGGAGCAGTTAAAACAGACCCCGGAAACAATCACCAAAAAGCAAACAAAGCACGACAAAAAACCCCATACTCCAAAACCAAACAAATTACCTAAAACCAAAGCACTAAATCCAAATCAAACACCTAAAACAGACCAAACACCAAAAATAAACCAAGCACCTAAAACTAAACGAAGCACAAAAAACAAACACCAGAAACAAACCAAGCACCTACAACCAAAGCACTAAAACCAAACCAAACACCTAAAACAGACCAAACACCAAAAATAAACCAAGCATTCAAAACCAAACAAAGCACAAAAAACAAACCAAACACCAAAAACAAAGCACCAAAAATAAACCAAGCACCTAAAACCAAAGCACAAAAAAACAGCCAAACACCAAAGCCAAACCAAACACCAAAAACAAAGCCCAAAAAACCCCAAACCCCCAAAAAACCCCAAAGCACTTAAAACAAACAAAGCAGCAAAATCAAAGTACCAAAGCCAAACCAAACACCAAAACCAAACAAAGCACTACAAACAAACCTAACACCAAAAACCAACAAAGCACCACAGCCAAACCAAACAAAGCACCCAAAACAAACAAAGCAGAAATACAAAGTACCAAAGCCAAACCAAACACTAGAAGCAAACAAAGCGCTAAAACCAGCAATGCTCCGCAGCCAAACCAAGCCAGGCTGGTGGGAAATGCAGTCCTGGCTCTCCAGACAAGCCTGAGCACCAATTAAAGCAATTGTTCCCTCTTGCCCCTAATTGTGCATTCCCCGAGCTGATCCTCCCACGAGGGCCATTTTATTTATCCTGTTAACGGCAGTAATTGTTTTTTGCCCCCAGGAATTAACCACATTTTACCTTTCTCTCAGCCACAGCAGCCCAGCCCCTGCTGTGCTGTTTCCAGCTGTTCTGTTTGCCTGTTCCACGGGAGAATTGTGTGACAGAAACTCTGGGATTCTCTTTCCGAGTTTCATTGATCTGCTGCGTGCAGAGCTTTAAGGGTTAAAGAAATCTGGTGTCCACTGTAAGTAAAGGCAGTTTAGCCCCTCACTGCTGCTGATCCTATTTCCCAAAAGGGAGTCCTACAAACGGCATTTTTTCAGCACTGTGGGAGTCTTTTATTACTGCTGTAATGCAAATGGAGCAGTTACGGTCCCACAAACCGATCTCGGAGATTAAAGCCCCGGGGACAGAATTATCTGCTGATGAATTCACCCAAATGGGCTTCGGGGACTCTGGTGATCCTGCTGCTGGTGTCTGTGCCTGCACGTGGCATTTTCCTCCGGCAGAATTTACATTAAGACAAAAGAAGAATGAAAGAATAAACCCCGATTGTGGATATGATTGTGTCAGCACAAACATACTTTATAATTAGATTGCTATTACCACGGAGTAGGGGAAGAAGCAAACTAGAGTAAATCACTTTTATTCCAACCTCATTGCAGCCACCAAGGAGTTCAGAGCAGCATAAGTCTGTTCTAAAAAATATCCTCCCCCTTAGCACCATTATTATTCCAGTAAAATGTAAATGCAGACTAGGCCTTAGATACCAATTAAACTGCACTTGACAGAGATGTTATTGTCTAAATCAAATAAATGTAACGGAGCAAAAAGCAAAATGAGTAATGAGACAAGAAGCAGCAGCAGCAGATCTCTGTGCTCTGGTCAGATTGTCCAGTGAGCCAATGAGGGGGCGTGAGGGGAAATTATTATTACATAAATCACTTCAGTGATTCCTTTGCCAAGAGAATTTGCAGTTTGGTGAGAGGCTGTAAATCCAAAGACTCAGAGCGAGTTCCTACTGTCCCTTGTGCCACTGTGGGAATTCCTGGGACCTGCAAAGGAGCCTCACAAGGTCCCACTGAGCACGTTCATGTCCAGTTACCCGAAAAGCTGAGGTGACCCCACGTCCTGGAGTGATGCAGAACACTGATGGGGCTGATCCCTGGCACCAGCCTGCTGCTCTCCTGAAGGAGTTTTGTCACTTCAAACACTGAGAGGAGCAGAGCTCTGGAGCCTGAATTCTCCCAGTGCTCCCCTCCAGCTTTCCTCACAAACCTGATTATTTCTGCTTCCTGCTGCTCTTCCCATCCTTTCCTCCTGCTGGGACTGCCAGGCTGCTCAGAGCAAAGAGGGGCAGAAAGGGAGAGAGGGAAGAAAGGGGAGAGCATTAAAAGGGCCGTGGCAAAGGATGTCAGGGAGATTTATGGGTCACAGAGAGGCTGCAGGTGGAGAGGAGCTGCTGAGGCAGTAATTGATAGTCCCTGCCTGTGACAGACTCCCGGAGTGGGATGGAACAGGTGCCATTAAACAAGAACAGGCTATGGGCTGCTGCTGCTGTAAACAGGAATCTCTTATCACAGCTGCTGCAAGCTCAGCTGAGCACTCCTGGGAAAGGACAGAGCTGGGGCGTGCTCCAGGCTCACTCTGGGGCCCTCTGAGTCAGGATTCCTCTGATCACTCACTGCACGGCTCGGGCTGGAGTGGTACAGGTGAGGCAGAATCAAGGGCAGAGAAGCAATAAAGAATAAAGAATAAAGAATAAAGAATAAAGAATAAAGAATAAAGAATAAAGAATAAAGAATAAAGAATAAAGAATGGCTGCTGCTCTCTGAGCAGGCTGGGATGAACTCCCTTCTGGTGCAGTAGAGGAGAGGTTTCATGTTTTAGTTCCAAACAAGGAGTGTAAGTACCTTCCCTGTCATCTGAGTGGGGAGTCCAAACTCCAAAACCAAAACTGTTCTGAAATGGCAGTGGCTTCAACCCCGTGAGCTGTAAACTGAAATAAGCCTCTCCTGCTGCTCCCTCTGCCTTTCCTTTCCCAGCAGATCCCGGTGAGTCCTCCCTGCATAGCCCCTGCTCTCTGCCTGCTGGCAGCCAAATTTAACCCAGCACCCTCCGATCAGTCTCTGGGGTCTGCTTTGTCCTGCCTCCTCTGGATGCTCACCCTCAGCTGGGACTGGGATCAGCCTGTCCCTGCTAATCCATATTTCCCCCTGTTCCAAAGCACCTCTTTGAATTCCCTCCCCGAGCTCCTCAGAATGAGGATGAGGGAGCCTGACCAGACCCAGCATCCCAAATAACACAATCTACAGCTGGGTTAGGAATCAGAGACATTCCATTGCCAGGAACCACAAAATCTGATTTCTCCTTCCTTCTTCGTGTAGTTATAACTAGAATTGTGTAGTTATAACCATAATAATGAAAATTCAAGTAGGTGAAGCTCACAGAATAGGTGAAAAGTAAATTTTTTAAGCAAAGAGGGACTTTTAAGCAAAAGATATCCTTTTGGGGAGTATCTGGAGCTTTTCTTCACAGAGAAATGGTGTGTGGCTGACACACCTGGTTGGAAAAGGAAACCCATTAAATCTTCTTTTAACAGAGTATTTGCTTCTCCAGTACCCTCTCTGCCCACATTCACCCACACAAACTCCAAAAATAGAAGTAGAACTTTTCCCCTTCCTTTTGTTCCCTGCTCAGCTGCAACGTGAGATGCTCAACTTCCTCCCGAGCTGCCAGAGGGGGTGGGAGGATTGGCCCCTGCCCCAGCACCCAGGATCCATCAGCCTGAGGGAATTCATTGCAAAATAAACCCCAGAACACAATAAACCCCAAACCTGGCGAGGGCCAGGAGCAGGAGCGGGGAGCAGGAGCTGTCGCCATCCCAGCAGGGATCCTGCACCCAGGGAAGGTGCTGGGCTGGAAACAGAGGCACTCAAACAAAGCTCCTGCCAGGCAAACAGCAGAGGATCAAACCCCAAATCTTTATTTAGTGAAGTAATTGCTTCATTAACGGAGGCAATCCCAGTCACAGCCTGGACAGAGCCCTGGTCTCCAGAGGAGCTTCTCTCCTCCTGGCCCTCCCTGGCCCTGACTGAGCATTTCAGAGAGAATTCCTCGGGAAAAGGCTCGCTCTGCACAGCCTGCTGTTCCCTAATGAAATGAGAGACAGGCAGAAATGCTCTGCCATGCTGGTGCTTTCAGTCTACCACCCCTCTTTGTTCTGCAGACCAGAGCTAAAATCTCCAGGTTCTGTTCCAGCTCCAGCTTTTATTTTCCTGAAGTTTGGGGGGTTATTTTCTCCCTGCCCCTTCTCCCCTGTCTGCCCAGCCCATGAATATTCCGAGTGCCTTTGAGGCTTTGCTGTGCAGCTCCCAGGCAGGGTCTGCTTGAGCCTTCCATAAAATCCTTATTTTCCTGGGGAGCCCGTGCTTCAGTCTGGCAGGGAGGTGGTTCTGAGTGAAGAGGGGGCATTACAGCAGTGCTGAGGGCTTGTGGTGAGCCAGTAAGGCCTGGCTGTGCTCCTGAGAGCTCCTAATCACTTCCCCAGGTTCGGGAGCGAGATGCTGCTTTGTATTCAGGCACTCTCTCAAGCTTTACATTTGTCTTTCAATAAAGGCTGAATTTCAGAGCCTTCCACAACACGCAATTACAGAAGAACAGAGCTGGGGGGAATCTCTGGAGGTCGTGTGTTCAAAGGCAGCATCAGCCAGACTTGGCACTCCTCTCGTGTTCCTCTAATCTCTCCTTAAAAATCTCCAGTGGGACAGAGATCCAACAGATTAAGCATTACTTGCTGGATATTGTATTCTGCTTTTTAACTGCTCCAGCCATTAGAGCACGATTCCTCGAGTCTTTATTTTTACAAGTTTCAGCTCCTTCTCCAATTAATATTTCACCAGTGGTTCCTCAGCCTGGAGCAGGAGAGGGGCTGCAAGTGCAGCTCCTGCCTGTGGTTTCTCTGATAACTGAGGTGAGTGATGCCTGCCTTTGCTGCCTTTGTCCTTCCTGTCCTTCTGCAGCGCAGCAGAGCCTTCGTGGTGCCAGTGCAGGAGTTCAAACAGCAGAATTAAAGTGAAAATTCTTCCCATGGGGAGGGCAATACCCTGGAAGTACTTCCCTGGCTCCCATGCAACCCATGGATCTGCCTGCATCCGTGGCAGCCACGGTCTGGATTAAAAATAATTATTTCTCTGCTCCAGACGGGGCTGTGCAAGGCTCGAAGGCTTGGTCAGGTCACTGATCACACCAGGTGCTCTTCCCAAGCCCTGGAAGCCAGGGGCCAGTCTTATCTCATGCTTTTCTCCTTCCTTTCTTCCTCCCTCTGTGTTTGTTTTGATCTTTAAAAGTGGTTGGGTTTTTAAGAATTATTATTATGACTTATTCAAGGGAGAAAAAGAGCGAGCTATATTGAAACATTTGGTATTTATAGAATTGCAGAGGTGACCGTGGATTGGAGGATGGAATTACCACCTATCCAACCCCACTGGTCCAAAGATCAATCAATCATTTCTCTCCACCCACAGAGAAATATGCAAATGATTCTATTTATCCATGAAATTGTGTGGGAACTCTGACTCTCAAATATGTAAACAAGATCAGAAGGCTAAAGAAGTTTTACGAGAACTTTAAAACTTTCAAAATAACTATAAAAGAAAACACTTTTAAAAATCAGGGCAACATCTCACCCTTTTTCCATTAAAAAAGAAAAAAAGAAAATGAACAACATTGAAAGGGAAAATTTAACACTTTTAGATATCAAAACAACACTTGTGACCTCCCTCTTGCCAGCCTGCACCTCTCTTGTCCCAGCTGTAGGAAGAGCAGCACCACAAAACCCCAAAATCCAAATTCCCCTGCAGTCCCTGCTGCATTTGGACACCCCGTGGCTTCAGCACAGCAATCTCTTTCTCTTTCTCTTCTCTTCTCTTCTCTTCTCTTCTCTTCTCTTCTCTTCTCTTCTCTTCTCTTCTCTTCTCTTCTCTTCTCTTCTCTTCTCTTCTCTTCTCTTCTCTTCTCTTCTCTTCTCTTCTCTTCTCTTCTCTTCTCTTCTCTTCTCTTCTCTTCTCTTCTCTTCTCTTCTCTTCTCTTCTCTTCTCTTCTCTTCTCTTCTCTTCTCTTCTCTTCTCTTCTCTTCTCTTCTCTTCTCTTCTCTTCTCTTCTCTTCTCTTCTCTTCTCTTCTCTTCTCTTCGTTGTCCTGGCTTGTAAGATCAGCATGGATTCTATTGCCATCTGTTGGAGGCGGGGCAGGTTTCTTATCTCTCCCAAGAACAATGTCTCCCTCAGGGAGATATCTTCTGTTAATGGGCAATTAATGACTCACTGCATGACTGGGAAAGTTCCATCAGCCCATGGTGAGATGCTCCGCCCAGAGGGAGGAGCCAAGCAGCCCTACCTGCATAAAATCAGCACTTTTGGGACACTGAGCAGCCCTTTGCTGGATTCCCAGAGGAGCAGCTTCTTCCCCGCTGGATCCCCAGAGGAAGACCAGGCCCATCTACTCCATCCCCAGACCTTCAGAGAAAACTCCACCCTTCTCCAGATCCCCGCTCCAGCAGCATTTCATCTGCCACTGCAGGAGGAGCAGCCACCATTTCACTGGACTGTTCCAAACACCCTGACTCCTCAGGGTGTCAGGTTTCTGACTCCATCACTAGTTTTGTTTGTACTAGTTACATTTTTTTTATTATTTTTATTTAGTTTTTCTCCTAGTAAAGAACTGTTATTCCCATTCCCATATCTTTGCCTGAGAGCATTTTAATTTTGAAATTGTGGTAATTTGGAGGGAGGGGGTTTACCTTTTCCATTTACAGGAGGCTCTTGCCTTCCTTCACAGACTCATGTCTTTTCAAACCAAGACAGCAGTTCAACAAACAAGCCCTGCCTCCACCTCCCTCCCGGACACCCCAGTGCCCGTCCCTGTCCCCAGTCACTGCAATTATTGCAGCGTTCCTGGAGAAAATTGCAGGAGCCTCCATGCAAAGGCTCCCTGCAGAAACTCACACAGCCAGTGACCAATTCCTCTTTACATAAAAGGCACCTGCAGCCCGCAGGAGCTTAAAATAAGAGAAGGGAGAAGGAACAAACAGGATTTGGAGGAGCAGCAGGACAGCTGGCAGGTCAGGAACAGAGCCACACTGAATTCTCAGGGTAGTTAGTCTTCATTATCAAACTGCAGCAAATTACCTTGTAGTACCAAGGTTGCTCAACGTGCTGGATGGACAGTTTGAGTTTGGGGCTTTTTAAATGTGGGAGCTGTCCAGTTTCAAATAACACAAGTCTTGGGTTTGGGTGTGCTGCAGGTCAGGTCAGGACAAACCCAGCTCACAAAGCAGGTGAATACCCCAGGACAAGGGTGGGAAATACTGGGGGAGCTGAAAGGCCTGGGGAAGCGCACAAAGGACCTGCCAGGAGCTGCAGCAAACCAGAAAAATCCAGGCAAGTGCCAATTTCCAGGCCCATTAACAGGTGAGAGGAGCAGAGGACAAACTGCAGGTTTTCATCTTCCACCCCTGGGTGCATAGAGCCTTTGCACTCACTGTCCTCTGCAGCACCCACAGCCCCACTCCTCCTCCTGAAAAGCCTCTCTGCCCTCTCCTGCTTGCCTGGAAGTGTGACAGGCCCAGAGCTGGGAAAGGGTTAATGAGCCCAGGCAAAGTTAACAAGGGATGGGCAATAAATGGCTCCAGCTGTGTATAATTAACTGTAATACTGTGAAGTAAATGACTTTTATTGGCAAGCATGTCATAACTTCATTAAAAGTCATATTTACAGCCCTCTCACATGGAATGAGTACTTGTGTAGTCTGCAATTTAATGAGCACTCATTTTCACCTTGTTTCAATTATTTTCCACCCACCCTTTGTCTCAGTGTGGGGAGCAGGAAGATAAAATACAATGGGAGTGTAATTAAGGCTGGCACAGATTCTTTCAGGAAATGTTTTTCTATTCCAGAACAATCACTTCTGCTGCTTACTACTAATAATACTTTAATGTTTAAAATACATAGTTTTCCTTGGTCCCTAAAGGATTCTTTAAATAAGGTTATTAAAGAATGGCTGTGGGAAAGCTTTTCACCAGCCCAGCACCCCCAGTTGCACACAAAAGCAAATCTGTATCACTTAGAAGTGGAAATTTGCAATTCAGCTTCGTTACAAATGCAGGGTTTTGACTCTGGAAGAAGGGGGCTGCAGGTGCCAGGCAGGGATGCTCAGAGCGTCCCTTGGGACCTGCTGCAGGCTCCAGGATGGGAGCAGGGCCATGGGCCACGAGCTGTGGCAGTGACACGGCCAGAACCACGGGATAAACACCATTTCTGCCTGGGCACGGGATAATAAACACCATTTCTGCCTGGGCACGGGATAATAAACACCATTTCTGCCTGGGCACGGGATAATAAACACCATTTCTACCTGGGCACAAGGAACACTTCCAACAGTTCCCAGGGAGCCTTGGCCTGGCAGTGCTGGTTCCACCAGGGAAGTTTTCCCACCCATTTTCCCTCCTGAGGCTCTGTGGTCGGGCACAGCCTCATTTCCTAATGAAGATGCTCCCCTGCGTGTTCCACATCCTGGAGAACAGAACGTTGGTGGTGCAGTCACTGGAGGCAGCAATGATTAATTCTTCAGGTAAAATCCATCCTCGGAACAATTGATTTCACTGCCAGAAATGCACAAACTTCCCGATGGCAACACTTTCATGTAATTATTGTGATTAGTTCAAGCTTGTTTGGGGGAGGGAGGACATGGAAAAAAAATCAATTACTTTGTATTTATCACTAATCTATTATGATCACTTTAATACAGAGGAGTTATAACTCGGGGCATGGCGTTTCTAATCCGTGAGCTACTGGAAAAGTTTCCAGGAGCTCTGGGAGCTGAAGGGGCTGGATGCTGTGGGAGGTGATTACAGCTGTTGGGCTGGGGGAATTGTCGTTTTCAGTGCCCTGATGTTCTCAGATCACGGGTGGACAAGGCAGGGGCTGCAGCCTGGGCCTTTGAGCCCCCTGAGTGTCCAGAACTGCAATTGTTGTGCTCTTGTGCTGCTTCCTGCAGGCATCCAGAGGAAGCCTCATTCTGCAGAGCCCTGCCAGTCATGTTTTTTGTCACCCAGGCAGTGAGCAGTGACGCTCTGGAAGCCCTGTCTGCTGAGCAGGTCTGCAGAGCAGGGGCTGAGCTGCTGGGAGAGGTGAAATCTGTTCCTTGGAGCGGGGTGGCTGGCGCTGAGAGCTGAAGGGAGCTGCTCTTGCTGCGCCTGTGCTTGGAAAATCTCCTGTTCCTGCCCTGCCAATGGGTACCAAAGTGCCAGAGGGGTCAGCCTGCACTGCAAGGAGCTGCTGGGACCAGCTCCAGGTGCCACAGAGCCGTGGCTGAAGGGATGGCTCCTGTCCCTGCTCTGTAGCACCTGCAGCAGGACAGGGGGAAATGCAGGGCTCCTCTCCAGCAAGGCAGCACATCCTGCTCTGCTCTGGGGCTGGGATTCAGCCCCACATCCAAAATCTCCCTCCCTGCTCTACTCTGGGGCTGGGATTCAGCCCCACATTCAAAATCTCCCTCCCTGCTCTGCTCTGGGGCCAGAATTCAGCCCCACATCCAAAATCTCCCTCCCTGCTCTGCTCTGGGGCCAGAATTCAGCCCCACATCCAGGACCTCCCTCCCTGCTCTGGTCTGGGGCTGGGATTCAGCCCCACATCCAAAACCTCCCTCCCTGCTCTGCTCTGGGGCCAGAATTCAGCCCCACATCCAAAATCTCCCTCCCTGCTCTGACTCGGGGCTGGGATTCAGCCCCACATCCAGGACCTCCCTCCCTGCTCTGGGGCTGGGATTCAGCCCCACATCCAGGATCTCCCTCCCAGGCTCACTCCTGCTGTGCTGTGGGGTCCCCCTGAACGACACGCGTGTTATGATCGTGACAGGACAGAAACACAGCCACGAGGGCTCCATGAAGGCACAGAAATGAGTCCTGCTCTCAGGGCAGGGGATCAGGAGCACAGCTGAGCTGCCACCCTCAGTCCTGAGCAGGATTTCCCCAGCAATGAAGACAAATCCCTTTTTATTGTGTGGCTGAAATAACAACACGGCCATAAAGCATAAGAGAACAAGGGGAAGCCGACAAAGTGTGTCTTTGATTAATTGCTGTAATAGATTGCAGGTTGCTGACTGAGGATGTTTTTTTGGGGCTCATTTTTCAGTCTTTAAAATGTTAATGCACAAAGGGAAGGCAAAGCAAGGCTGGCCAGTGAAACGCTGGGGCCAGTTCTGTGCTTGGGAGTCCCCCAGCCTGGAGGCAGCTGGGACCTGGGGCTCAGAGGGCAGGGATGGCACAGGGCTGGGAACTGAGCTCTCAGCCCCTGGGCTACCTGTGGCTGCATCTAAATAAAGTCACAAGAGCTGGGAGTGCTGGAAATGCAAGATCCATTCTTCATCCTCTCATTCAGTCGCCATCCACTGGAATTAATTGTCTTTGGGAGCCTGAGGAGCAGTGAATTATTGGCAACCTGCAGGTGATGAAGCTGAAGGGTGGGGAAATGGAATCCAAGTTATTTATCCAAGCAAATCCAGCTATGGGATTTTCCAAAGAGCTCCTTCACTTCTGGCCCCGCCAGGGACTGGGGCACCTCAGAATCTGTAATGCCACACCTGGGAACGGGCCCCAGAGTGAATTCAGCTGTCAGAGCATCCTGCCTCCCCCAATTAGCTGAGCTCATTAGAGGAACCAGACAGTCATTAAGACCTGTGGATTGCTGCTCAGGCAGGATGTGGAATCAGGAGTGGGTCCCCAGGAGGGAGTTTCTCTGCTGAACTCTGCAGAGCAGAGTAAAGAAAACAAAACCTGCTGGGCACTGTCACATCAGAACCGGCTCAGCTCCCTGAACCCGGCCCTGCAGAGCCCAGAATCAAAGCACGGTTCCCCTCCAGGTGCCAACACTGCAATTTAAATTGCATCATCACCTGCCTCGTTCAACAAAACTCCTCCTGCTCTGGAGGGGAAGCACAGGTGGAAAAGGAGAACGCAGTGATAGACTGAGGTGCAAAAAAAAGTGCCCTAAAGGGCCCTCCTTACCTTGTTGGAGCTCCAGAGACATCCCTGTGTCCTGCCACCTTGGGCTGACACTGAAGGTTTTGTGTTTAATTATCTCTCTCTTGATTATGGATCAGTGAGATGAAGAACCAAATGAGGCTTGTGCAATAAAGCAGCCCTGGAAGGGGAATCTGCCCTGGGATTCAGCAGAGGATTAAGCAGGGCTCAGTTCTCAAGCTTCCCCAGTCTCTTCTTGTCCTGAGAAGTGGCTCTTTGGGGCTTCCCAATAAATTTTCACTTTCAAAATGGAAAATGGTCTCCAGCTCAGACATTTGTTACTTTAGATATGCTTCACAAATTTCCTTTGCATCCAGGGCGGTTGAAAATTGGATTAAAACCTCTTATTATGTCCCTGTGTTACAGCATTAGGCATGCTTAGCTTCCACTGGGAAGGAGGATGAGGGAGCAGAATGAAATCTCAGGATTCTCACTGAAATTCGTCAGTGTGGATGTCCCAGGGCCAGCCAGCCCTGTAAGGAGCCCAGGATTGCCCTGGCCTGCCCTGGCCAGTGCAGGGTGTTAAATGCTGAGCTGCATTTCCACCAGCCTCAGTTGTTTCCAATGAATTTACCATGATTGGTGCTGTTAGAGCAGCTGAAATGCTGAAGGGGGATTCTCCAAGTTCAGCTCAACAGAACAGAACAGAACAGGCTTCGTTTGCTTTGGCTTTTGGAGAGCCAAACTCTGCTCTCCATCCATGGAATATTTGTGCTCGTGTCAGGAGCAGCACGAGTGCAATTCCCACTGCGAACTGTCCACACGTGTGAGGCCCCAAACCCAGGACTGACAAATTTCCCCTTCTGCATCACAGTTCCTGCAGTTTTCCCATTGTTTGTCCCCCTGTTTAGCCACGTGAAAGAACCCCTGGTTTGACTTTTCCACGATGGCACATTGCTGTTGTATTCAAATTGCCAGCACTCTCTGTGAGAGCGCTTCTGCAGCACATCTTTTAGACATTTCATCATTACTCTTCATTTAAAATGTCAGCTTTGTTCTGACAAATCTTGTGTGCCTGGTTTGAAAAGCTTTACAAGTGTCAGGAGGAGCGAGGCAGGCTGCAGCTTTTGTCTCCTACGACAGCGAGCATGAAAGGTTCTTTTTTGTGGAGTGACTGCAGCGAGCTGAAGCGCAGCTTTGGGGCTGTTTCTGTGCACCAGGAGGGCTCCAAACAGAGGGGGGGAACGTTCTGCTGCCATCAGGGTGATGAGGATCAGCTCAGCTGCTGTCCCAGCCCTGACCCCCTCACCTGGGGCTCAGAGCTTTGATTTGCTGCCCACCCCACACCTGTGGGGCCAGCAGGGCCCCATCCTAACAGGGAGATGGACAGGGGCAAGCAGGGACTGCTCTGCTCTGGGATTCTTCAGGTAGCTGGGAAAGGGGAAAGGAAAGGAGAAAGGAAAGGAAAAAGGAACGGGAAAGGGGAAAGAAAAAGAAAGGGAAAGGGGAAATGAAAGGCAAGGCCAAGCCTGGCAGGGAGGCAGTTCTGGGCACACAAATCCCCAGGTTTGGCTCCCTGGATTGGTGTTTTCTCCACCAGCCCCAGGCAATGGCCTTGGCTGCAGCCAGCAGGGGCCTCGTGGGTTCCACACTGAGCTGGAGAAAAAGTGCTGGCAAAATCCTGGAATTGATGTTCCAGCCCCAGCAGAGCCTCTGTGGCAGAGCTGGTTACTGGGATGTGGGGAGATGGGGGGGGACAATGTCCCCCAGGAAGGGGAAGGAATGGCAGGGAAGGTTCCCCTGGGATGGAGGGGACACCAGGATCCCCTGGGATGGAGGGGACACCAGGATCCCAAGGGATAGAGGTGGCACCAGAGGTGTCCTCACAAGGATCCTGTCCCAGGGCAGGGCTGGGCTCCCTCTGCAGCCACCAGGAGCTTCTGCTGTGCTGATCTGTGCTCTGGGATCCCCTCCTGCGCTGCGGGGATGGCCGAGGTGCTCCCAGCTGGAGCTGGGGTGGGAGCAGTGAGGCAGAGGGACCCTGCCCAGCCCTTCCATGGGCAGACAAAGATCAGGTGAAAGTTGTGGTGACTTTAAAAACCTTCAGATGTGAAGCCTCTCCTCCCCTGCTCTCCCCACGGAGCTGCATTTCCAGCAGGGAGGCTGCTGTAGACAGCAAGAGTTTCCTGAGAGAAACAAATCGAGATAAAAAGGGATTTAAAAACCAGTGCCATTTCCTCAGTTTTCCTGGTGTCTCCTGGTTGCTGGCCCTCGAGGGAGAGCTGTACTTTCTGGTCTGTGCTAATACAAAATTCATATTTGTCTGGGCCATTATGTGCAAAATAATGGGTAATCCCTCAGGCTGGAGTGAAAAGCCAAGCCAAATATTCCAGGAGACCTTTCAATTTTGAAAGGTTTCAGAAATAAGCACAATCCAAACATATAAAGGGATCCAATTATGTGTAAACAAACTTGTTCTTGCAGCCTCCTCCTCAGAAAACACAATTAGATTGCCAACAAGATTGCTTTGGGATTACCTGGATTAGGCCTTGCATTCAGAGGCTTAGGAAGTACCTGGGATTTCATTTTTTCCTCATTTCCCCGTTGTAGAAGTCGCTTGCAGGGGGCTGCAGGGTCCCTCCTGTGCCGAGGTGCTGCTGCTCTCAGGTGTGGGCAGTGCTGGCAGCAGATAAAATGTGGCTCCTGCTGATAAGGAAATGGTTAATCCAGCTCTAACAGAGAGCACGGAATGCTCAGCTTCCTGAGCAACCTGAAAGTTAATTAAAATTGCGCCGCAGACACAGAGAAATCCAGAATTAAAGCTGTCCCCTTGTGATAAAGCACTGAACTCACCGGGGAGAGGAGATACAGCTCATTTTCTGTGCTCAGGGCGTGCCTGGGTGCAGAGAAACCCCAGAGCAAGGGTTTGGCTGGAGCCTCCCTCCATCAGCACTCACCAGGACCAAACTGCCTCAAAGCCTGGCGGATCCTCACTGATCCGTGGGTAAAACCTGCCTGCACTGCCACAGAGCAGGGACACGGAACAGGAGGATCCTGTGCCCTTCCTGCAGGACTCTGTGCCCATCTGTGCCCTTCCTGCAGGATCTGTGCCCTTCCTGCAGGACTCTGTGCCCATCTGTGCCCTTCCTGCAGGGTTCAGTGCCCTTCCTGCAGGGTTCAGTGCCCTTCCTGCAGGATTCTGTGCCCTCCCTGCAGGACCCTGTGCCCTTCCTGCAGGGTCCTGTGCCCTCCCTGCAGATCCTGTGCTTTTCCTGCAGATCCTGTACTTTTCCTGCAGATCCTGTGCCCTTCCTGCAGGATCCTGTGCTTTTCCTGCAGGAATCAGTGCCCTTCCTGCAGGGTCCTGTGCTTTTCCTGCAGGATCCTGTGCCCTCCCTGCAGGACCCTGTGCCCTTCCTGCAGGACTCTGTGCCCTTCCTGCAGATCCTGTGCTTTTCCTGCAGGATCCTGTGCCCTTCCTGCAGGACTCTGTGCCCTTCCTGCAGGGTCCTGTGCCCTCCCTGCAGATCCTGTGCCCTCCCTGCAGATCCTGTGCCCTTCCTGCAGGGTCCTGTGCCCTCCCTGCAGATCCTGTGCCCTTCCTGCAGGACCCTGTGCCCTCCCTGCAGATCCTGTGCTTTTCCTGCAGGATTCTGTGCTTTTCCTGCAGGATTCTGTGCTTTTCCTGCAGCATCCTGTGCTTTTCCTGCAGGATTTCGTGCCCTGGCATGCCCAGGACTCCTCTGTCCCAGCTGGGGATGAAGGGGGCTGAGCTGGTTCTGCCCCCTTGGCCCCAGGCACAGGCTGGGTCCCGTTTCATTCCCCTGACTTTGGCTTTGTGGAGCTAAGAGGGAACCTGATGAGTTCAGAATCACACGTCAGGGGTGGCTGATGTTGGGGAATTGTGAATAAAAATTCTGAGGAAAAAAATGTGACCTTTTCTTACAGGGACAGTGAAAATGAAGGTTGATTTTAATTTCTATATTTGTCCTCTTGGTATTGTCCTAAGGACTATCCTGCCCACAGTGAGGCTAAGAATAGAAGTGGGAGGTGTGGGCTTGAGGAATAAGGCAGTAAATCAGAATTTTAATGCTATTAAAATCTATTGATTGTGTTGATTAATTATTGCTGCTGCTGATGGGAAGGCCAGACTCTTTAAGCCAGTTTAATTATTTTCCAGTTAATGTTAATCTCAGTTAATGAAAACTCTCCAAGCCAGAAAAGGGATGACACAAGGAATGACTGTTATTCATGAGAGACTCTCTTAATCTATAAAACATCAAAGATGTCATTGCAAGCATCTTTGCTTTGCTTGTATTTGATTTTTTAAATGATGCCAACACTTTGTTCTCGGGCTCCTGATGAGTCAGGGCGTGACAGCTCAGGGAAGATCTGAACAGGAGCTGTGGAGCCTCCTGGAGAACTGGAGCTCAGGGGCTCAGGTGGCCCTGGACAGGGGGTTTGGGTAATTAATGACCTGGGGTTCGTTAGGGGCGGCTGCACAACCCCTGTGCCAGGAGAAGGAGCTGGGCAGTGCCCACGCTGGGGGAAGGGAGGGATGGAGGAGCTGGGAGTTGCAGCAGGATCTGCAGGACAGCTCTGAGCTGCCACAGTTCTGGTTTTGAATCCTTTCTGGCTCTGATGAGAACCTGCACCAGACCCTTCTGCATTTCATTTCTTGCATGGAGGCTGCTGTGTTTGTGCAGCACCATCTCAGCGAGAACAGCTGGGTTAGAAACTTCTCCTTGGGGAAAAAAACCACCTCAGCTCAGGCTGTTTTGGAGCACTGCTGCAGGTCTGTCACCTGCTCCTCAGCCAGCCCCGGGGCCAGGCGAGCTGCTCAGCAGGGCTTGGCAGGGCTCAGGCACACTGCAGAGCAGCTGCAGTGCTGCCATGGCTCGGGGAGCCCAGGCAGAGCCCCCTGCAGCTCCTGCTCTGCCCTGCAGCCCCTGTCCTGCATCTCCTGCCCTGCAGCCCCTGCCCTGCAGCTCCTGCACTGCACTACTGCCCTGCAGCCCCTGCCCTGCAGCTCCTGCTCTGCCCTGCAGCCCCTGTCCTTCATCTGCTGCCCTGCAGCCACTGCCCTGCAGTCCCTCCCCTGCAGCTCCTGCACTGCACTACTGCCCTGCAGCCCTGTCCTTCATCTCCTGCCCTGCAGCCCCTCGCCTGCAGCCCCTGTCCTGCAGCTCCTGCACTGCACTACTGCCCTGCAGCCCCTGCACTGCACTACTGCCCTGCAGCCCCTGCCCTGCAGCTCCTGCACTGCACTACTGCCCTGCAGCTCCTGCACTGCAGCCCTGTCCTGCATCTCCTGCCCTGCAGCCCCTGTCCTGCAGCTCCTGCCCTGCAGCCCTGCAGCCCCTGCCCTGCAGCTCCTGCACTGCAGCCCTGTCCTGCATCTCCTGCCCTGCAGCCCTGTCCTGCAGCTCCTGCACTGCACTACTGCCCTGCATCTCCTGCCCTGCAGCCCCTGCCCTGCAGCTCCTGCCCTGCAGCGATTCCTGGGCAGCTCTCCTGCAGGGAGGCAGCAATCCTGCCCCTGCAGCAGTCCCAGCTCTCTTTCCATGCTGTGCTGGAGGTCACCCTGCAGCCTCTCCTGCCCTGTCCTCTCCAGGCACGGCTTCGCTCCGTGCTCCCCTTCCCAGCTCCCAGGGGATCAGGCTGATGCATCCCAGCATTTCCCCTCCAGGTCACCCGTCCTGGCCTGCCCAGCTTTGGTTTGTCCCTGAATCACACAGCAGCAGTGGCACCCCCAGAAGGTCACCAGAGCTCTCCTCTTGCTGTGTCTCATTTCCCTGTCAACCCTGCCCCAAAGCAGTGTGGCCTTCTCCAGCTGCTCCATGCCAGGAACACCTGTGGTGATTATTCCAAATTACTGACTCTGCCTGGCTGAAGGAGCCACCACCCTGCCGTGCTCCTCTCTGGTTGTTTGCTTGCCCTGGGTGACTCTCGATTTTCTGGCAGCTTTATTTCTGCCTCGCTCAGCCTGGTCACAAGGACTGGCTGCCCTTCCTGATCCAGGGCTGAAAATGGTCAGCACTCCACTGATCTCTACGGGCAGGAGACTCCTGCTGCAGTTAATGCCAGAAACCTGCCCTGCACATCCCCGAACTGAGGAAGGTGCCTCATTTCTGCACTGCAAATAATGGTTTAAAATAGCTCTGTGAGCAATTCCCAGAGATTAGCTCGGGTGCAGCAGCACTGAGTCAGCCCTGAGCCAGACCTCGGCCCCCCTCAGCCCAGGTGGGGAGCAGGATGGAGACCCTGGCTGGTGATGGCAATGCTCTGGCTTTAACTGGCTGAGGGAAAGAGCCAAAAATAGAAAAATTTCCCTTATTTGGTTGTGTAAGTGAGAACTGGACTGCTGAGGAGCTGTAGCTGCTCGCTGCCTTCTCCCCCTGGTAGCAGTTTTCCTGCACTGTCTGCTCCGATTGTCAGTTTTCCTGGATTGTCTGCTTGGACTGTAAATTTTCCTGGATTTTCAGCTTGGATTGTAAGTTCTGTGTTTTACACTGCTCTTTCCCACAGGACATTGTCTGGGTTCCCTGGCTCTGGCTGTAATAGACACATCTGGAGGTGTTTTGGATGTTCTTCCGAATGTTACCAAGATGGAGCACTGAACTGAGTTGTCTTAACCAGAGGCAGGAATCAAAAATCACCAGAAATAACCTAACAACTGAAACAGAGTAAAATTTAACAAGGTAGAAAAAAGGTTGAAGTCTTGATTAAGACTTGCCCTGAGCTTCCCAGAGGTGTCACCCAGGCTGTGCCAACCCTCAGAGCTGAAGCTCCACACCCCGACCTGCAGCTGATCTCAGGGATGGTTTTATCCCATCCCATCCTGGCAGATCCCTCTCCTTTGCAGGAATGTGTTAAACTCCCAGATCTTTCTCATTATGGATTTCTCTCCCGGCTCTTAGCTCCAAATGAGCTCTGAGGCCACGCAAATCTCCACTGGAGCTGCAGCTCCTTCCCTGCCCGGGATGAAAAGTGCATCCCCTGTGCTCCAGAGTGAGGACAGGGCTGGCCTGGGGCAGCTCAGCAGCACCAGCCAGGCACTGCTGGGGCTGGGATGGGAAATCTCAGCTCTGCTAAAGCCCAGCTGGGCTCAGGCTCCACAGCAGGGCTGCTGTGCTGATAACACAGCGCCTGCAGCCCCTTTAATCTTCCTCCTCTCCTCTTGCTCCCCAGAATCGCCCCGTGGGAGCTGCCCAGGTGCTGCTGGCAGGCTGAACTCTCCCTGAGTAATCACCAGTTCCACCAGAGGAGACATGAATCTTCTCCGAGCAGCTCCGGGCATTCCTGTGCTTCTGGGAGGATTTAAAAGGTAAGAAGTCCCACGTTAGCTGTGTAGATTGATTTTGAGTCCACTTTATTTATCTGCTCTGGCATCAGCTTTATTGCCCAAAACAAGAGCGATTCCTGCATTTGCGTGCGTGGATTTGCCGCTTTGGAGAAGCAGCAAGGGGAAGGTGCTGGAGGGAGCTTGGTGTGCTGCGAAGCCATCAGAACAAAGGTGTAAAGGCAGAAATTGAAGCCAACTTGTTAACAACTTGAGCAAAAATGGCTCTGTTTGAGGAATCAGGTACCTCTGAGCTGTTTCCTCCCCTCCTGGGGCGCTGATCTTTGCATTTTATAGACAGTTTTTCTTAAATCTAAAAGCAGAAATGAAAGCAAGTGCAGTGGAGGGTTTTCCCCTCTGGAGCCAGCTGAAAAGATTGATGAAATGACAGCTCCTTTAGCAAAACAGCAACTCCACCTGTCAGGAACCACCAGCCTTGCACAGGCACAGCAGCCAGGCTGAGGCGTTTCAAACATGCTCCCAGCTGCCTTGTCAGGGACAAATGGGGCTTGTCACAGGCTCCAAACAGTTTTAGGGAGAACACTAATGATGTTCATGATCTCTGGTCCCAGCAGGAGGGAGAAGTTGCAGTCTCCTTCCAGGAAAGCACAGAGTGACTCGCAGTTGTTTGGTTCTTGAGGTCGCAGGGGTTTTGGAATTGCAAAGTTTGGAAATGTGGAGTCCTTGGTCACTGCCCTGGGTCACGGAAAGGTGTCAGTGTGTGCACAACTGACTCAGCTGGCACCAGCTCCCAAAACCTCCCAGCTCCTTCCAGAGCAAGCACAGGAGGGACAGGGGCCTTGGCACCGCTCTGCATTTGGGATTTGGGCTTTGCACCTGCCTGGGTTTGGATTTCCAGAGCTGAGCCAGGCTCTTGGCTGTGTGGCCCTGAGTGACAAATGACAAAACATTTTTTCTGTATTTTCTGCGCTCTTTTCCTCGAGCCTGGTTTCCAAAGAGCTGTGTTGACATAAGTGCAAGTGACAAGGGACAAGGCAGAGGGAGCTGGTGGGAAGCGCGGTTCAGCTCAGTCTGTCTCTGCGTGCAGCTTCCTGCCAAGTTCTTTGGAGGAAATGCAAATACTCAAATATTTATTCAAATAATTATCAAGGCAAAAGCATTGTTGTAACGGAGTTCTGGAGTTTAGGCACGGTGGCTGTGGGAGGGAGGAGACATCAAGGTGTGTTTTATTTGTTTTGAGCTTTGATGACAAATTGTGCTCTGGCTGTTGAGGGGTTAATTAATTAATTAAGTAGCTGTTCCTAAGTGGAGGGATGTCCCTGGAGGGTTGGGAGATGAACACTCCAGGTGTAGCTGAGCCTCCTGCAGGAGCACCCGGCCGCTTTCCAAAGGAAATGTGGTTTTGTCCCCTGCTGCCCCTGGTGCGCCGAGCTCCAAACCCTCCTGAAGCCAGGGGAGGGTCGGTGCTGACCTCAGGGGACTTGGAGCCACAGCCCTGAACGAAAATGAGGACAGAAACACATGGGCAGAGGATTTGTGCCTTCCTGAGGAGCAAAGCAGCAAGGAGCACGAGTGACCCCCATTTCAAAGCCAGGCTCCATCCCCACCCATCCCACCCAAGGAACTCCTCCTGCCCAGGGACAATAAAAACTTCAGCTCCCCACTGAGAAAAAACGGCAAGTGCCCTTCCCAAAGGAGCCAAATTCCATCTCTGCCCGTGGCAGCAGTTAACAAAATGGATGGATGAGATCTGCCTGGGCTTTTATCTCCATTTAAATTTGTTTTCCATTCACCAGGCTCCACTGCAGGAGAGCAATACTGAAATGTGCAGGAACCACAAGACACAAATTTTATTACCCCCTCTCTGCTACTCCCACTGTAGAGAGAGAAGTTTATGAGTGAAAAACATCCCAGGCTATTTAGCCACCTCCAATATTTGCAGTCCAAACTGGAAGGAGTAATTGATTTTCTAATAATAGAGAGAATTCTTGGCTGGAGGCTCAGTGTTGTGCTGTAGAACTCCTTAAAAAGCACATTCCCATTCCTGCAGCTCCCTTTGCTCTGGGCAGTGCATTTGTGGGGCTTTATCTTCCCAAACACAACCAATTCCTGTCCTGCAGAGGGGTTCCCTGTCCTGCAGAGGGGTTCCCTGTCCTGCTCAGAGCTGGCAGCTGGGACAAGGAGCCCACTGCCTTTGGCTGGCTGATTTATGTGCCTGCAAAGGTGCTTTTATTGGGAATTATTGGTATTCATGCAGGAAAAGCATCCGTGGCATGTGTGAGAGGAGCCAGCCCAGCACAGCCCCACAGTGTTCAAACAGATTTGGAAAGGGTTTCATCTGAATTTCAAAGGGTTCTGGCTCCAGCCCGCCGTGAGCTGCATCACAAATGCAGGTTGGGTCAGGAATTTTTACAGTTTTTGTCATGTTTGTGTTGAACTGGGGCACATTCCCTGGCAGTTTGGAGGCTGGGGATACCCAGCACTGTTCATTTCACTGAGCAGAGTTATCCCACTGAGCTTCTGAGCGATCAAAGGGGGAAAACACACGGCGCAAACGGGCTGAGGTTATGGGGAGCTTCTAATTACAGACCAGGCTCTGGGCACTCTGGTTCAGGGCTTTGCTCCTGAGGAGCTCGTTTGGCTCAGGACGGGAATTTCTGGATTCTAGCCTTGCAGATAACGAGCTTTGGGGCTGTCCCCTGGAGCTCCAGGGTCCCTCTGTGTGTCCTGTCCTTGCCACAAGCTCCGTGCAGCTCTGCCACTGCTCCCTCTGCACTTCCCCTGCAAAGACACTGAGAAGGGGCTGCTGCTATTCCTTACAGTTTTAAATTGCCAACGAGATCCCTGCATTCTGCGGGAGGCGATGAATTCCATGTCACAAATGGATTTCACCACACCACAACTGAATTCCACCACACCACAACTGAATTTCACCACACCACAACTGAATTTCACCACACCACAACTGAATTTTACCACACTATAAATTAATTTCACCACGTCACAACTGAATTCCACCACGTCACAACTGAATTTCACCACACCATAACTGAATTTTACTGCACCACAACTGAATTTTACCACATCACAATTGAATTTCACCACGTTACAGCTGAATTTTATCACAATATAAATTAATGTCACCACGTCACAAGTGAATTCCGCCACATAACAACTGAGTTCCACCACACCACAACTGAATTTTACCACACTACAACTGAATTTCACCGCATCACAACTGAATTCCACCATGTCACAACTGAATTTCACCACATCCCAAATTAATTTCACCATGTCCCAACTTAATTTCACCACATCCAAGCTGAATTTCACCACATCCCAGCTGAATTTCACCACATCCCAAGCGCACATGGCAGAGGATGTGTAAAAACTCACACCTGCTCCTTCCTGAAAGGTCTCCCTCCACATCACTAATGCTGCAAAGAGAGCTTTTGGAAGGGAAAACGTGGCAATTTTAATTATTTGTTTTGGTTTTTTTGTTTGTTTGTTTGTTTTGGGGTTTTTTTTAATTTTCCTTATGAGAAAAGTGGAGGGGAGCAGAAAGGTGTGAGCAGGAACATGGAAGGAAATCAGAAGGAAGGAATTGTCCCCAAGGGCTCCGTGTCCAGTGAAAACCCCCTCAGCTCTGACAGGGCTGAAACTTTGACAGGTCCCAGAGTGGAGCTGAGAATCCTCCAACAAAACAAAATAGATGAAAAAGCAGAGTAGGAATGACAAAACATTTTTTTTTTTTATTTTCTGCGCTCTTTTCTTCGAGCCTGATTTCCAAAGAGCTCTGTTGACATAAGTGCAGCAGCTGGAGATGAGAGGGTTTTAAATCAACCTTCAGATATGTACAGTTTATACTGGTAAAATAATTATTCTTCAAAGATTCCTGAAAAATAGTGTTTAAGGTGTTTAATGATTAAAAACCTGATGTCCTTGAGTGTAAGTCAGATGAAAGAACTGCCAGGGACCTTAGTGCAGTGCAGTGATAAACATAAAGGCAGCAATAATGATCAGCCCGAGGTGATTACACTCTCTAATTAGAGCACATGTATCATTTAGGCCTGTTAATCTCTGCTTGTCTGAGACACTTCGGGCACGCTCTCCTGTATCCATGGAAGGTTTTTGATCGTGGCACGGAGCAGGAGGAACCACTCCCGTGTTTGGAGGGTCCCTCTGGGGTCACCTGAGCAGGCTCAGCCCTGGTTCTGTTCCTGGATATTTGCACCTGGGTCAGAGGAGATCTGTGCGGGTCCAGCAGTGCCCCAAAGGCTGTTCTGCACACCCTGGGAGCACAAAAACCCCAGGATGGAGCTGTGTGGGACCAGCAGTGCCCCAAAGCCTGCCTGGGAGCACAAAGACCCCAGATCTGTGGGGTGTGCAGATCTGTGGGGTGTGCAGGGCTCAGGACAGATCTGTGGGGTGTGCAAAGCCCAGAACAGGTCTGTGGGGTGTGCAGGTCTGTGGGGTGTGCAGATATCTGTGGGGTGAGCAGGTCTGTGGGGTGTGCAGATATCTGTGGCGTGTGCAGATATCTGTGGGGTGTGCAGGTCTGTGGGGTGTGCAGATATCTGTGGGGTGTGCAGATATCTGTGGGATGTGCAGATATCTGTGGGGTGTGCAGGTCTGTGGGGTGTGCAGATATCTGTGGGGTGTGCAGATATCTGTGGGGTGTGCAGGTCTGTGGGATGTGCAGGTCTGTGGGGTGTGCAGGTCTGTGGGGTGTGCAGATATCTGTGGGGTGTGCAGATATCTGTGGGGTGTGCAGACCCAGGACAGCTCTGTGGGGTGTGCAGATATCTGTGGGGTGTGCAGATCTGTGAGGTGTGCAGATATCTGTGGGGTGTGCAGATCTCTGTGGGGTGTGCAGGTCTGTGGGGTGTGCAGATATCTGTGGGGTGTGCAGATCTCTGTGGGGTGTGCAGGTCTGTGGGGTGTGCAGATACCTGTGGGGTGTGCAGATATCTGATAGCAGCCCCAGGACAGTCTGTGGGGTGTGCAGATATCTGATAGCAGCCCCAGGACAGTCTGTGGGGCCCGTGGCACGGTGCAGCCCCCGGGGCTGTGCACTCCGGCGCTCCCTGAGCTGTTTCTGGCCAGGCTGTGCTCAGAGAGGAGCACAGGGCAGTAACGAGAGGCTCCAATCAGTTCCAGCGCCTCTGTGCTGCCACTTGGATGCACTCGAGGGTGGATGAGGCTCATTGTGCTCCTCCTGATTGCTGAGAGGTTTGGAGGGGAGCCATGGCCTCTGCCCGGGGCCCAGACCCTCTGCATGGTGGAGATGGTCAAACAGGGGGGCTGATGGCTGAGGGGATCTGATCCTCCCTCCTCTGCCCCTTCCCCGGGGCAGGGCAGGGCTGGGGGAGCATTTACCCATTGCCAGGGCAGGGCTGGGGGAGCATTTACCCCATGCCAGGGCAGGGCAGGGCTGAGGGAGCATTTACCCCATGCCAGGGCAGGGCTGAGGGAGCATTTACCCCATGCCAGGGCAGGGCTGAGGGAGCATTTACCCCATGCCAGGGCAGGAATGGGGGAGCATTTACCCCATGCCAGGGCAGGGCTGAGGGAGCATTTACCCCATGCCAGGGGAGGGCTGAGGGAGCATTTACCCCATGCCAGGGCAGGGCTGAGGGAGCATTTACCCCATGCCAGGGGAGGGCTGAGGGAGCATTTACCCCATGCCAGGGCAGGGCTGAGGGAACTTTTACCCCATTCCAGGGCAGGGCAGGGCTGAGGGAGCATTTACCCATTGCCAGGGCAGGGCTGAGGGAGCATTTACCCCATACCAGGGCAGGGCAGGGCTGGGGGAGCATTTACCCCATGCCAGGGCAGGGATGAGGGAGCATTTACCCCACATCAGGGGCAGGATGGGCCAGAGTTCTTTGCTGGAGCCCAAATGGAGGGAAGCCCTCCCTGGTGCCTTGCTGAGATGAATTCCCCACAAAGTTTCTGTGCCCAGCTGGCAGAGGACGGCCCCAGCTCCTGGGGATTCACCCCGAGCAGGGAGTGCAGGGCTGCTCCTCTGGCTCCTTTCTCCAGCAATGGCTTTTGTGCTCTCATCAGGCCCCCATGAAGTGCACCAGGACTTCCAAATCAGCGGGACTGAGACAATCAGAGTGCCTGCAGGCGGTGGCTGAGAGAATTCTTCATTAATTCTGAGTGTCCCTCAGTAATGAATGCTGTGGGTGAGAGGTTTTGAGGGCCAGCACCAGGCAGCACCTGGAATCAGGGCATGGGAAGGCAGAACCAGAGCCAGGCCTAAGAGGAGCAGATGCTTGAGGGAAATACCTGAGAATCCCCACAATTTCCTTTTCTGAGATTTTTTTCCCCTCTAATCATTGTGAACCTTGAAGTATCTTTATTGCTTTTATGGAAATTTGCCACCCTGGACCTTAGCAGAGCTCTAGAGGTGATGTCAGAAGTCCCAATATCCCTGTGGATCCTGCCAGACAGAGATGTGGAGGAGATAAATTCTAATCCCTTCCAAAAGGGGATTTAAAAACTCCCAGCAGTGTCTGCAGCACCTTTTGGGATGTCCCTTCTGGAAGTTCTGCCCCAAGAAGCTGCTCTGACCTGAGCAGAGGAGGACTGCAGGACACAGGAGCGATTATCACCCTCATTAGGAAGAAATGAGGAATGATGTCGCTAATAAACCACACGTTAAATAAACAAAGGGAATTCTTACACAGTCTATTCTCCTCGTGGCCACGTCTGACTCCGTGTCAGAGGAGGGGGTGTTTGTGCCTTCCAATTAAGCAGAATAATGGCCTTTCTGGGGAGATGGGGGTGGGTTGTTTCAGTCCTGCTGCAGGTGGCATTGAGATGAGAGGCCCTGGCTATCCCGCTGTCAATTTGTTTAATGGTTATTAGAGGAGCAGGTGATTTCTGTTAAAGGGAAGTGACAGACTGTCCATTAGATATAGATGCATGTTTATTAAATTGGGAGCCTGGAGCAAGCAGCATGGCTCATTTGTTTCCAAATTCCAGACCAATCTGTTTTATTCTGCACCTGGAAGGTTCAGAGCCCCTTCAGGAGACGTGGGGGCTGTTTGCTGAGCAGGAGCTGTGGTGTTTGTGCAAAGTGTTCACTCACATCCCCCACAGGGGCTGCAGGGGAAGGGGCTGGGGTGTGCAGGCTGGGAAATGTGGTTCAGTTCCTTCCCTTCTGTCCTAGTTTAGGGCAAATTTGGGGAAAACCCTCTGAAAGGAGCCCCCAGGAAACAAACCCCCACGGCCCCTCCCCACCCACCTGGTTTGGGAAAAAATTTCCTCTGAGAGAGAAGTGGAAAAGAACCTGTTTATTCAACGAACAAAGCACTCCCCAGCACCAAAACAATTAACAACACCAGATGAGAACAAAACTCTTTCACCCCTCTGAAGAGATGACAAATCCAGAAAGTCTTTCCTGGGAGTGGTCGCCCGGGTCTGGGCACTGGGGATTGCTCTCCAGCACTGGGGATGGCTGCTGCAGATCACAAAATGCAGGCTCCTGGTGTTCCTTGGTGTTTCCCAGATCCCAGTCCAGAGCAGGTTGGATGGTATTCAGAAAAAGGAAAGGAAAAGAAACAGTCCAGGGAAAGAATTGGACTGCTTAGCTAACCTAACTAGGAAGCAAAGGCAAAAGCAGAAGCAAGCAAAGCAAAGCCAGCCAGGCAGCACCAGCCTTTTCTAGACAACAGACCATGGGGGGACGTGAACCAGCTGATAACACGGCAAAACAAACCTTCACTTTCAGAGTCAGTTCTGAAAGCACAGAACAGAATATCAAACATAAACAGAACACACAATTGGGGATACAAACACCATAACGTCACCCTAGGACACCTTCTCACCTCGACAGACCTGGAAGCAGGGGGGAACCGAAGGGTTTCACCTGAGAGTGCACAGCTTTGTCTCTGCCGTCTGTGTGTCCCCACAGCAGGGACGGATGGGGAGGTGCCCTCCCGACCATCCATCCCACAGCCAGCATCTCCCATCTCTCCAGAGTGAGCAGCTCCAGGGGAATCCACCCAAAGCAGACCTTTGTTTGGAGTCCCCACTGACTGTTGGGTTATGCTCTGAAGCAGCAGAATTTATCTTCCTCTTTCCTCCTTTATCACCCAGGCTAATGTGAGTGTGGATGTTCTCATTGCCCAGGGAGAGTTTAATCCTTTCAGGAAACATCTTCCCACTTTCATGCCTCTCTTATCCTCCTTTTCCACTGAAATTGGTGCACTTTAAAATCAAATCCTGCCTTGCACAGATCTGGTGTAACAAGCTCCCCTCTCCATCCAGCCCCATCACCCAGATCTTCTCTGGGATAATGGTTCTGGTGTCTGCAGATCAAAGAGGAGGCTGAGAAACTGGAAGAGTTCATAAAAGAGCCCTAAAAATGGTTCAGAGTCTGGGCAACATCTCTGGTGAAAGTGAGCTCGAGCCATTTGGGCCATGAAAGAGGAAAGAGAGAGGAGCCTCTACCCCAACGTGCAGGACAAAGACAGGGGAGATGACTTTAGAATCTGTGGCCAGCAGAGAAATCCACAGTCAAATGTGCCTGTGGGGTCAGGATTCAGCCTTGGCTTAGAGCTGGAGCCTGCACAGCAGTTGGAGGAAGCACATCTGTTTCCAGGCACGGATAATTAACTGTCGGGAGAGGGAACCATCACAGTAACAAATGAGGAAAATCCTGAACATGGGCCTAATTGAGGCGCTGTGCAGTGCTCTGGGGAAAGGCATTGTTTTGTTCCAGCGAGGAGAGGCTGAGCTGTGGCACTGAGGGGACAGCTCCACCCTGCAAATTCCAGGGATTTATGGAATCAGGCTCATGGGGTCCTGCTGAACATCTTCAGGGCCTTCATTCCCCTCATCCAGTTTCCCTGCCTGTGCACATGGACAGGCCAAGCTGTGCCCCACCAGGACACGCTGGGGATGCCCGGGGATGTCCCCACCGCGCCCTCGGGACCCAGCAGCGCTGGGCAGCACGTGGGGCCTCAGGTGAGCCCAGCTCCAGAGCCCGTCCCCAAGGAGTGGCAGTGCAGACTAAACCCAGTCTGATGAAGGGACACCAAAGTCCAGTCCCTGCTGCACTCTCCCGTTCCTGCTCCAGGTGCCTGTCCCTGCAGAGACAGGGACACAGACTCTGCTCTGCTGAGGGGCTGGGATTTGGGAATGACCACTCCTGCTCTGGGCACAGCTGGAAGTACACGGAGCCGAATCCTTGCAGTCCTGGCAAGGAAAGGAAATGGGCAAAGGCTTCCTTCTCCAGTCTGAGCCTTCTCCAGAGAGAGGGGCTCTGGTGGCACCCGGCACAGCCACCCTGCTCTTCTCCCCCCTTCTCCTCTTGGGGACTGCCTCGGAGCTCTGCTGTCCTTGCCTTGAGCATCCTTGAGTCTCAGATGAGCTGATTGCAATTTTGGCGTCCTTCTCCCCATGAAAATGCAAATAACATCTCTTGTCAGCTCCCGTGTGTGTCCCATTCCAAACCCCGCTGGTTCCAGTCCCTCCCAGTCCCCTCTGCTGCTCAGCAAGGGGGGGAAGGAGAGGGCAGACATCGAATATTGCTGCATTTAACGTCTGCAATAACACATCCTGTGCCTCCCTGCCAGCCATTTGCTGGGCTATTATTCCACCATTCTTCTGTTTGTTCTGTTTGTTCTTCTGGGCACATGTTTTTCCCAATCCGGGCGAAATCGCTGCTGCCATCCTCAGCTGTCCTGATTGCCTGAAGCAGCAGCTGATTGCATTATTCATCCGCAGTGCTCAAAAGGCGTCAGAGCTCTCCACCAGAGCCGAGCTTCTGATGATGTTTTGCGTCTGTGGGAAGGGGGGAGGACGCTGGGTGGGCTGGTGGCATCTGGTGGCACTGCTGTGGCTGTGCCCGAGGAGCTGGGGCACGGCAGTGCCCGGGACGGGCTGGGCTCTGTTCTCCTCCAAGGCGATGCTGAGCTGCAAATTGATTTTCCGTGCCGCTGGGCGGAGGAGCCGAACTGCGGGGAAACGGTGCCACCTGCGGGCACCCAGCACCGCAATCCCGGCTCGGAATGCCATCCTCGCTGATCCCGAGCCGGGAATTCATTAACCCAGAGCAGCGGGAGGGAAGGCAGAGGGACGGAAAGGTCAGGCTGTGCCTCCCCGGGCACGGACAGGGGCCGGAGCTGCTTTGCTGTGGTTCAGAACGGCCTTTTCCGTGCTCCGAACTGCACAAGGGTGGGCTGAGCTGTGCTGGAAGCAAACCCACCCCCAGGAGATCCCTGAGCTTGGAGCTGCTTCCCAACTCTGTGTTTGGGGAATTCTGGGGTTGTTTGTAGCTCCAGGGATGTCAGCAGGCTGGTTCCTGCCGCAGATCCTTCTGCACCTGGTGCTGCTGGAATTTGCAGGGCTGGAGGGGCCTTTCCTTGTGTCCCTCAGTGCCAGGGAGGGCTGGCATCGCCCAGCTCAGCTGGCTCTGGATGGTGTGGGTGGAAAACACGGGAACCACGGGCAGCTCTGCCTGCCAAAACCGTGCTGAGCCCACCTGAGTCCTGCTGCTGAGCACAGGTGCAGCTCCTCTTCCAGCCCAGCCTTTGGCAAAGGATTGGATGGGGATCCAACGAGCAGGAAAGCGCACGGCTGCCTCTCCCAGCCCGTGCCTGAGCACACACACGTCTTGTAGAATGTTCTCGGGCTAAAAAGATATTAATAAGTAAACCCCTCTGATAGATTTAATATGCCAGAGCTTTGTTCTCAGTTCTTTGCTTGTACTGGTGCATGACACTGGAAAAATAAAATGGAATCATAAAATGAAATAAATAAAATATAAAAGCGGTGCAGCAGAGTGAAGTGAATTCAATCATCAGAGGAGCAGAATTATACATCAAGAGCAATCCAATACTGTGTTTAATCCCAAGGCACTATAAATCTGACAAACATCTAGGAGTATCTTCAGAACAGAAAGGTGGGGTTCTTGAGGAACAAACAGGCAGTTAATCCTATTTACACAGATTTTCTTCCACAAGCAGCATTCCACCTTTGGGTAGGTGTTCACCTGGGGGCCTCCTGGTTGTGTTTCTGATTTCCAGCATTCCCTCCTCACCTGCTCTGCTGTCGGAGCTCAGTGGGAGCTGAGGGCTCCCTGTCAGAGCTCGCTGCTGGAGCAGCAGGACCGGTGGGAGAAGCTCATTCCCACAGCTTTTCCCTGACAGGTTTCACCACTCACATCCCTCTGCAAAGCTGCACTTGGGCTCTCCCTGAGCCAGGCCAGGCTGGAACATGGAAATTGGTGCTGGCAGAGAACCTGGCAGGCGTGGATGGGAACTGCTCAGAGCTTCAGCTGCTCCCGGGGCAGCTCCAAGGCCAGGGTGAGAGGATTCTGTGAGGAGCAGCCCTGGAAGAGCCTCCTCTGCAGCCTGAGCCCAGCACTGAACCCTCCTGGGCCATGGGAGAAGGTGGAATCCCTCCTGGAGAAGGCAGCAGTGGGTCCTAAATACAGGAATCAAAGCCACCCCAGGGGACCTGCACGCTGATAAATAACCGTGGTTTCCGTGTCTCAAACGCTGCATTTACAGTGAACAGCCCTTAACTGCAGGGTGGACACCTCCAGGGCAGGCTCCATCCCAGGGATCCGTGTCAGGATATCAGGAATGGGCTGTACAGCTCACAGAAAAATGTTACAGAAGCCCTGGGATGAGAAACATTTAGCATAAATTGAATAGGAAAATAATGCTGGAGCTGGAGAGAAAGTTGAAGTTCAGCAGTTTCATTTGAAAAGAGAATGGAGCATCAAGCCCTGGGAAGTGTCATTTCCTGACTCTTGTGGAGTAACAGTGAGCTGTAAAATTAGAGTTGCATGGATGGCTGTGGAATGATGCTCATGAAAAATTAATGACAATAGCAGGAGACAGGAAAAATCCAGAAAACATTTCCACGACTGTTAAGTTTTATAAAAGCTTGTTTTCATTAAAATCTAAGCGGTGTGTTCTGCCAGATCCCTGCAGCTCCTTTAGAGCAGGCAGTGCTTATGGCAGAGAGCTGCAGGGAGGTGGTTCTGGCAGAGGGGTGGGTTTTGTTCCCCCTCTCTGTGGGAGCAGCTCCCTGCCCAGTCTGAGCTGCTCAGATGCTGCTGGTGGGACTTTGCTGTGGCTCTGCTCTGGGCTCTGAGGACCTCAGCTGAGCTGGGGGATTTGGGGATCCCAGCCCTGGGAGAGGATCCCTGAGCTGCCTCTCCTCAGGTCATGCTGGGATCACACTTCAGGCAGCTCCAGGGATTTTGGAGGTACCTGTGCACCCCAAGGGACCCCTCATGGGAGCTGAGAGCGCTGAGAGCTCTGGGGTGAGGCAGAACTCACCTTGCAGATATTTTTCAAGCACTGAAGCTGAGAAAATAAAGGGGAGAGCCAAGCTCTGACCAGCTGGGGTGGAAAGGGGAATTTTCTGAGATGCAGCATTCCTGGAAATTGTGTTTCCACAACTGGAGCAGCTCAGCTTTGGAGTGTGCATCAAACCTGGGGCCTGTTCGTGTCCAGAAGAGACTTTGTGCCTTGAAATACTGAAAACTCAGCGAAATATTCCAGTGGAAGGCACAGACCTGGATTGAAGCTAAACCACAAAGCAACTCAACACTACCAACAAACAAACCAGCCTGAAACTGGGGCGGTTTCTGATTGAATTTCCTGTGTTCCTGCACTTTGAAAATAGAAATTGTGTGGGTGGAGCTGCATCCCTGGGTCACTGCAGCGACTCTTACCCAAGTTCAGAGCCACAGGCAGAGCCATGGAATCGGGATTGCTGCATTTCTTACAGGGATAAACCCTGGTGTAACTTCTCCCTCCTGGGACATGATGGAATCTGGGAATTCTCTCATCCTGGCAGATGTTCACTCCCCACAGCCTCCTCCTGAAGACTCCCAGCACCACGAGGTGTGATGAGACACTCCAGTGCTGTCCTGCTTTGCCTGGCTGATATTAACAGTGACACACAGAGTGCTGCTGGCAGGGGAACATATTTGTCCTGTCACTTTTTTTTTCTGCCTGGAGAGCTCACAGAGCCAAGTGACTGCTTTCTCCAGTGATTTTATCAGCTGCTGGAAGGATTCAGACAGGTAGCAGCTGTGCAGCCCCATACAAGAGATGATGTTCCTAAATCTGCTGTAATTACCTTCCTCAGCATCCTGAGCACCAGCAGCTGAGGAGTCTGACTCCTTCACCCCGGGGATCTGTCAGCTCTGATCATTCCCTGCATCCTGGACTGGGCACACTGGAGCTGGGCACTCCCCTGGTGCTGCTGGATTTGGGAATCCATTGGCATAATCAGCATCTCCCCAGAACAGTCCCAAAATCCCAAGTTCAAAACTGGATTGTCTTTATTTTCTGTTAGTAGGGGCTCTGTGGAAGTGAAGGTGTTGGTTTTTGGGTGGAATTTACAGGTGGAATTGGCAAAGCAAATAATCCTTTTGTGGCTTCCTTTGGCTCTCGACTCCAGTGGGATGTGGGGATGATCCCATCCTGTCTGGTATTTGACATATTTAAAGGATTTGAATCTGTGCTTAAGGCAGGGCAGCAGGAGCCCAAAAAGGGTCTGGAAATGTGTCCAGCGTGCTTTTTCCAGTTCACCCCCTGCTTTTCCTCTCCTCAGCATCCTTGTAGGCTCATTTCTGCCTTTGCTTGGCTCTCATGGGGTAATTCACAGCCAAACAGGGACAAGCAGAAATCCTGCCACCCCTGCAGGAAGATCCGGGCCCGTCTTCTCTCCTTCCTCCTCACTGCCCGCCACCACACGAGACTGATGAACTGAATATTGGCTTGACAAGTTGCCCGGGTATTTCCAAATGGATACCAGAGGCTTTCGCCGAGGACAGGAGTTCCTGCTGCAGGTTCGTGTTGTGCAGCAGGAAGGCTTTTGCTATCCTCTAGTGGAGGTGGGAGGCTTCACAGGCGGCTCCTGCTCAGAGGAGCTGGGCTGGGAGCCCTCCCCTCAGAGACCTTCATTCACAGAGCTCACCTGGACAAATGAAACATGCCAGGTGCTATTCTAGTGCAAGGTGCAGGGGGCTGCAAAAAGATGATCCTTGAGGTCCTCTCCAACCCAAAGCATTCCATGGTTCTCTGGTGAAATAAATCCAGAGCTTGTCGATGCAGAAGTTGTGTATAAAATTGAGCTGCCTTTTAGAGTTTTTGTTTCATGGGCTTGTTCTGTTTCATTCAAACCCAAATATTTCACAGGCACGGCCGAGCTGGCAAGCTGCTGCTGGAGCTGCCTCCTGTTGCTGGGGGTTACTCAGGCATATTTGTTTTCATTGGGAAAGGAAACACCTCCGTTCTTTTTGCCCACATGGGTTTGCAGAGGCTCCTGAATGCTCTAAAGCATTGTCATAAAGGGATCATTTGTCAGTGTTGGCAGCAGAGCTTTTGCTCTCTGGTCCTGAGCCAGAGAACTCTCTGCAGTGATGAAACACCAGACACCCTAATGGGGAAGCTGGAACTGGTTCAGCAAGGGGGATAAATTAAGTGCCATAGATCTCTAAAAAGCTGGAGAATTCACCCAGAAAATGCAGGCTGTGGAGTGCAATTATTCCTTTTCCCATTCCTAAGAAGGAAAGGGCTGATTTCACCAGCTGGGGAATAGCAGCTCTCCATCCAGAGGGGAAAATGCTGTGGAAAACACCTGGGGCGCTCTCCCTGAGCTGGGGCATGAACTCTGTGCTGAAAGGAGTGGCTGCTCAGAACTCATGGAAAAGCAGGCCCCAGCTCCATCAATCTCCCCTGAGCCCAGGGAAGTGTCTGCCTGGAAATGCAGGGAGGGAGCAGGAGGGCAGAGGCAGCAGGTTCAGAGGCAGAAACCCCATTTCTGCTTCCCCTGCACAGCAGCAGCAGCTGAGGAGCTGCCTCTGCTCCAATGCAGGGACCTCCTGATGCTGCCACAGTACCTGCAGTAATAACTGGAGTTGGTACCCATGGTAATAATCAGAGTTTGTACCTGCAGTAATAATTAATCAGTACCTGCAGTAATAATTGGAGTCAGTACCTATGGTAATAACTGGAGTTGGTACCTGCAGTAATAACTGGAGTCAGTACTTGTGGTAATAATTGGAGTTCGTGCCTGCAGTAATAATTAATCAGTACCTGCAGTAATAATTATCAGTCCTGCAGTAATAATTAGAGTCAGTACCTGCAGTAACAACTGGAGTTGGTACCCATGGTAATAATTAGAGTCTGTACCTGCAGTAATAATTAATCAGTACCTGCAGTAATAATTGGAGTCAGTACCTGTGGTAATAACTGGAGTTGGTACCCATGGTAATAATTGGAGTCTGTACCTGCTGTAATAATTAATCAGTACCTGCAGTAATAATTGGAGTCAGTACCTGCAGTAATAATTAATCGGTACCTGCAATTATAATTAGAGTCAGTACCTGCAGTAGTAATTAGAGTGAGTACCTGCAGTAATAATTAGAATCGTACCTGCAGTAGAAATTGAGTGAGAACTGCAGCAATAATTAGAGTGAGTACCTGCAGTAGTAATTAGAGTACCTGCAGTAATTCTTGGAGTAAGTACCTGCAGTAATAATTATCAGTACCTGCAGTAATAATTCGAGTGAGTACCTGCAGTAATACCTGGAGTCCGTACCTGTGATAATCATTGGAGGCTCTGATGCTTTGTTCATCCTCTGAGCCATGAATCTGCCCAGGGAGGGCAGGTGTGGAAGGGAAATGTTCCCTCCCTTCTCTCCCTGCTCATCTCCCCCTGCCCCCTCGATCTGGAAATGCCCAATATGCACCAAAAGCGGGCTGGAAGCAGCAGGAATTTGGACTGAGCTGGTGCCTTGGGCGATCTTTGCAGGGGGAATTTGCAGGGTGAATTCAGTGATGCTGCAGGGAACCCAGCACAGATGTGCTGGAAAGAGCCCAGCAGGATCCTGGTGCTCGTCACAAGGGAGAACAATTGGAAAATGAGATTTCCCCCCTTGTTTCACCTGGTGTGTTCAGCTTTAGAACAGATATCTCAAACATTGTATTTTCAGTGTGACTATTCAGGAATTTCAGTGGTCCCATGGAGAAACAGCCCATCCAGGCTGCAGTAAAACTTCTTTGGTTCATTACATTCATTATTTTATTACAGTAAAAGCATTAAAAAATAATGTGGTGGGAGTGAAAGCACCTCTTTTCTGTACAGTTTACAATTTAGCAAATTATTAAAAAAAAAAAAACCTGCCAAATTCTCAGGAGCCTCAGAGTTGAGTAAACTGCAGAATCTCAAAAGCTTTCTCAGATAAAATTTTAAAATCTGTTTCCCATTAAAAACACTCAAACAAACATGCACAAATATAAACAGAGGGGAAAGAATCTCAGCTGAGGTAATCTCTGCTAATTATATTTTTATTACCTATATCTCTCAGAGAATAGGTTGGAGTACACAGCCCTGTGCTCCCGTGCTAAAATAGCGAGTTTTCTGATGATACATTTAATATTTTTGAATATAATTACGCTTGAAATGCTCCGAATTTCTGCTTTTTTTCTGTAGTCAGAGCTTGGCTAAGGAAAGAATGGAGCAGAGATGTGTTCAGCAGCAGATGGCAGCCGAGCCCCACGGCTGAGCCTTCCCTGGGCCGCGGGAGCCGGAGCGGGCAGTGCTGACACCTGCAGGGCTCCGGCAGGAGCATCCTGAGCCTCAGGAACATCCCGAGCCTGAGGAACATCCCGAGCCGCGGGAGCATCCCGAGCCGTGGGAGCATCCTGAGCCTCAGGAACATCCTGAGCCTGAGGAGCATCCCGAGCCTCAGGAGCATCCTGAGCCTCAGGAACATCCCGAGCCGCGGGAGCATCCCGAGCCTGAGGGGCATCCTGAGCCTGAGGGGCATCCTGAGCCTCAGGAACATCCCAAGCCTGAGGAACATCCCGAGCCTCAGGAGCATCCCGAGCCTCAGGAACATCCCAAGCCTGAGGAACATCCCGAGCCTCAGGAGCATCCCGAGCCTGAGGAACATCCCGAGCCTCAGGAGCATCCCGAGCCTGAGGGGAATCCCAAGCCTGAGGAACATCCTGAGCCTCAGGAACACCCCGAGCCTCAGGAATATCCCGAGCCTCGGAAGCATCCTGTGCCTGAGGAACATCCCGAGCCACGGGAGCATCCCGAGCATCAGAGGCATCCCGGGCCTCAGGGGCATCCCGGGCCGCAGGAGCTCTGCCCATCCATTCCCAGCCGCATTCCCGGCAGGATGGAGCTGAGCTCTGGCTCTACGAGTTGTTCCGACACCCCAAGAAGGTGCCGGGAAATGCACAGCAAGGCTGCGGCTCTGCGGGAGCCTCCAGCTGCCCGGCTCCCTCCTCGTTCCCAAGGCAATCTCTGGTCTCAGAAGGATGGGATGGCATTTCCTGGGATGGCATTTCCTGGGATGGCATTTCGGCAGGAACGTGCATTCAGGAAAAGCAGTTGTTTGCAAAGCTGTGGCTCTGCACCAGTTTTAGGGAGAGAGCGGAGCTGCCTGAGGTGGGTCAGGAGCTCTGCCGGGGTCGGAGCTCGCCACTGCCGTGCCCACGGGCTGCGGATGGATCCGAGCAAAGCAGAGCTGAATTCTGAGCGCTCTGGGTCTCTCTGCACTCCAGCTGGTGGCTCAGGGGCTCTGTGGGGCTCTGTGGGGCTCTGTGGGGCTCTGGATCCCCCCAAGCCGCCGGTGAGGGGTGAGATGGGCTGGGGCGGAGGCCAGTTAGTGCAGGTGAGCCTGCCTGCCATGGAGCAGCTGGGACGGCTGGCTGGTGACAGGAGAGGACATTGTCACAGGGTCTAAGAGCTGATCCAGGAGCCCCACAGACTGCGGACATCAGTCAGGAGCCCCTTTGTCAGGGAGTTGCAGTGGGAGCGGTGGAGAGGTGCAGAATGGTATGAGGCGTGTGGAACAGTGTGAGGGGTGCAGGATGGTGTGAGGGGTGCAGGATGGTGTGAGGGGTGCGGAATGGTGTGGGGGTGCAGGACGGTGTGAGAGGTGCAGGATGGTATGAGGGGTGCAGAACAATGTGAGGGGTGCAAACAGGGAAACCAAGAAAACTCGGTTTTCTTGCAAACTTGCAGAAAACCAAGGCTGTGCTTCCCTTTGTCATCCACACTCAATCTCAAGCTATTACTAGATTATTGGGTTTTAACTAATTGATTAAACTGAGAGGTGAGAGGGCAGCACACCTGGGAAGCACAGTCCCCTCAGGGCTCCCTGTCCCTGTCCCCTTCCTGTTCCTGCCGGGAATGGTTGGGATTGTTCCCTCGGGGCTGGGCTGGCCTGGCAGTGCTCACACACCCGGGAAGGGGCTCAGAGCCAGGGCAGGAGGTAAAAGGGCTGGGAGTGCTGGGTGTCCCCTCAGCCCCGCCTGCCCGTCCCCAGTCCCCAGCTGCCTGCCCAGGACATGTTTGGACACCTAGGACACGTTTGGACAACCGGGACACATTGGACACATGGGACACATTTCGACACCTGAGACATGTTTGACACCTGAGATATGTTTGACACCTGGGACACATTTGCACACCCAGGACACATTTGCACATCTAGGACACATTTGGACACCCAAGACACGTTTGGCACCCAGAACATGTTTGCACATCCAGGACACATTTCCACACCTGAGACACATTTGACACCTGGGACAGGTTTGCACACCGGGACACGTTTGCACACCTGGGAGATACTTGCACGTTTGCACATCTGGAATATGTTTGCACACCCAGGATACATTTGCACATCCGGGACACGTTTGATACCTGGGATAGGTTTGCACACCCAAAACACGTTTGGACACCCAGGACACATTTGGACACCTGAGACATGTCTGACACCTGGGACACATCTGGACACCTGGGACACATTTGCACACCCAGAACATGTTTTCACACCTGGGACATGTTTGCACACCCAGGACACATTTGCATACCCAGAACACGTTTGCACACCTGGGACATGTTTGCACACCCAGGGCATGTTTGGACACCCAGGATACATTTGCACACCCAGGACACGTTTGCACACCTGGGGCACTTTTGGACACCCCGAACATGTTTGCACACCTGGGACATGTTTGCACACCCAGGGCATGTTTGCACACCTGGAACACGTTTGCACACCTGGACACGTTTGGACACCCAGGACATGTTTGCATACCCAGGACATGTTTGGACACCCAGGACACATTTGCACACCCAGGACACATTTGCACACCTGGGACACTTTTGGACACCCAGAACATGTTTGCACACCCAGGACACGTCTGCACACCCGGGACACGGGAGCTCCTCCTGTCACAGGCAGACAGGGACAGCAGTGTGGATCAGCAGCACGCATCCAGGGCAGGGCAGGGTGAGGAGGAACATCCTGCACCCCAAAGCTGCTCCCCTGAAAGGCAGCACAGGGCTCTGGTGTTCTAACAAAGCCTCAGGGGTGCTGCTGAACATCCCCAGATCACCCCTGCTGTCCCAGGGCTGGGATTAACAGCCCGTGGGCTTGGGTTATGGCCCAGCAAGGACCAGACCAGGTGTCAGAAGGAAGGTGTGCCAGCTGCTAAATGGTTATTTGAGATTTGGGAAACTTCAGCTCTTTTTCTTCATCTTCTTCCTCAGATTGAACCAAGGGCTTTGGGCCACTTGGCCTTGCTGACTTCTGCTTTCCTGATGGAAAACCAAGGAAGTTCAAAATGGTTTGAGAACAGTGTGGTAAAAACTTCACATCACTGAGGATGAGTGTGAGGGTGGCACAGGGACAGAGGAAGAGGATGGCACAGGGACAGCTCAGAACTGGGACAGGGAAATGCTGCCCAAGGCTGCTGTCCTGCAGCTCCCAGGGTCAGCTGGAAACATCAGTAAACACACACACACACACACACACACACACACACACACACACACACACACACGAGCCACCAGATTGTGCTGACTTGTTAAATATAAACGAAAACATAATTAGATTTATAATGTGTCTCTCCTCATGCCCAATCACATAATTTACCAAAGCAGGTGGGGGGAGAAGAACAAGCCCTCACAACCTGCTGAAATATCATTATTAACATGCACATGAAAAGTCAATTATGCCAGAGGGAGGTATTTAAGTGAAGTGAGTTTCCATACTCTGGGATTACACCTTGGGGATTATGTATTTCTTATTTATTTATTTCTTTTCCCTCAGATCTCTGCTGCTGCTTAGCAGTGAGGAACAAAAAAGGTACTAGGAGATATTTTTAATTCCCCTAAAGAAATAGCCAAATCTGCAGATGAATAATTGTTCCTCTCCCCATCAATATTCTCCCCCACCCGCACGCATAAAGACTCCGTGTTCTAGGCAGTCACACAGGTCTGGTTTGTGGTGTTTAGTTTTAAATGGCACCAGGGACTGGTCTTCCAGCCCTTCCCTGGGGAGGACATTTGAAAGTGCTGTTATTATTAGTTGCAGTATTTATTATTTGTATTACAGCAGTGCCTTGGGGCTTCTGCTGGGACTGGGATCCCATTAGGGGTGGCTGCTGAGCAGGCAAAGGCAGCTCCTGCCTCCAAGAGCTCTCAGAGAAAGCAGAAAGAGCAGACAAAGGTGAGAGGGAGTAGGGAAGGCTGAAATGAGGCGTTGGAAGTCACAGGAGAAACCTCCCTGTGAACTGCAGCTCTTTGGGGCTGACCCTGTGCGACAACAGAGCTCCAAACAGATCCCAGAGAGCTGGAATCCTGAAGAGCTGGGATCCCAAAGAGCTGGGATCCCGAAGAACTGGGATCCCGAAGAGCTGGGATCCCAGAGAGCTGGGATCCTGAAGAGCTGGGATCCCGAAGAGCTGCAGTTCCCAAAGAGCTGGGATCCCGAAGAGCTGGGATCCCAAAGAGCTGCATCCAGCTCCCCATTTCCAGGCTAAGGCCAGGCTGCCCCTCTGGGGTGCTCTGCAAACAGAGGAGCTCGCTCTGAGCTGGTTCCATCTCCAGGGGATCCAGCTGGGATATATCCAGCAGTCTGTGCCTCTGGAATTGCCTCCTACCCCTTTCCAGGGCTCTGTGACAGCACCTGTGTTTACTGGGACACCAAACCAGCAAAATACTCACATTCCAATCATTCTTTGAACAGAAATTTGCATCTGAGATTGAGATAAACTTTGGGTGTGGGCCAATCAGTGAAAAATGTGACTAAACCATCATTTGGGGGAGCTCAGTAGCTTGCAGTGGGGAAGAAGAAGGCTTGGCCCATTGTGAGACCCAAACCATGCCGGGTTTAGGGCTTCCAGCACTGCTGGAGTGCTGCGCTTGGCCACCAAAGATCCCTCCCAGCACACTGCACCCTCCTGTACAGCCCTCCTGTCTCATTCCCCCACTGCCAAGGAGCAGATCCGTACATCCAGGAGAACTTGACTCGTGTCATTAGAACGAAGCCATCACAAACCAGCACAAAAATCCCTCAGACCCACAAAACTCCTCCAGAACTGGGCTCCTGGAGGCCTTGGGGACTCCCCAAGCCCTGCTCAGCCCCTGCATCCATGCTTGCCTCCCCAGCCACGGCTTTTCCACACGTTCTTTGCCCGAGGCGTGACAAATGGGATGGTGTGTGTTTTGCTCAATTGTTGACTCTTGCTTTTTGTTCCTGCTAAGTTTCTAGCGAGGAACAAACTCGTGTTTGTGAGGGGGCTCTGTGAGCACTGCCCTGCCCTGGCTCCTTCCCTGAGCTGCTCTAAGAGGAAAACCAGGTTAAAGACCCAGGTTTAGCTCCCTGTTAATTGCAACTTATCTGGGGCCCGGATAATTGCTCATAAATACCTGCTGAGTTGCCAAGCCTGTGTTAAGGCTTGTCAGTCTTTAATAAATCTCAAAGATTTAAGATGGTGCCCATCACTCCCCAGTGCAAGGTAGGGCAGAGCCAGGCAGGATTCCTCCCGGGCTGCAGGGACGTGTGAGAAGGGCTGTGCAAGAGCTCCTGGAAAGGTCACTGGTATTTTTGGAGCAATAAATCATGGAGAGAAAGATTTGCATTTCGGCTGTATAAAATCCAGGGCTGGATTAGAGAGAACATACTTTGCAGTAATATTTCTCTCCTGACTTGTTTTATTAGCTTCCTTTAAACATGTTACATTATTGCTTATAGAATTTCATTTACTTGGATTGGCAGCTTGATAAATATGTCTATTGGCGATGATTTGGATTGCTCTGGGCATTAATATTATTAAAACCTGTCACAAGGAAATGTCTGAAAGATGACTTACTGTAAAGATTACAGCATGAAATAAATCATACAATGGTATTTGTTACCGTTTATGGCCTCTTGGAGCCGAGTCAATCCCTTTTTATGTTGCATTATTTTTCAAGTTTTTATAGCCTTACATTATATATCGCTGTCAGAAATGAACAGATGGGGTGTCAAACACGAGCCTTCTGAATAATTCCCACCCTCGGGTTATTTGTATGAAGGACAAGTGTAAAGCTGTGTTCTGGAGGGAGGCAGCGGGATGGAGGTGCAGGCAGTGTTGTTCCAGCGGGCAGCTCCTTTGGCTCATTGTGCTTTTAGCAGCACCTGGCCCCGGGGGCAGGGCAGAGTTTGGCACAGCAAACCCGGGCTCGCTCCAGCCCCATGCTCCCCCAGCTCTGGTGCTGCTGCTGGAGCAGGGTGAGGTGTGGAAGTGACGGCCAAGCCTCCCCGGGCTGGGGCAACACAAAGTGGGGATGCCTGGAGGTGCCTCACTCACTTCAGGGGTGGGATTCTAAAACCAGCCCCTCCTGAACCACCCAAAGGGCATTTCTGGAGCTGGGGAAGTGCACGGAGGCAGCTGAACAGGTATTTTGGACACTGATTTTGAGAAGTGGAGTTAGTTGGGAAGCTACTCTAGGAACAGGGGATAATATTTTGCATCCCACGTTTTGCTGGGTTGCGAAGTCCCATTGTTCCTGCTCTGTATTTTTGAAACTTCTCCTCAGAGTCAGGGGGACAGTGGGGATGGAGTGGTGGTTAGGCTGATAATACACAGGCAGTTAATTAGGTTTATCTGAGTTACAAACACTCAGATGGGAGATATGTCCAGCGGGGATTCACTCCTCCACTCACTTTGGGTTGGATTTTGTAAACAGGCCTCCAGTTATTCCTTTTTTCATTCCCTGGCCTTCTGGAGAGCAAAACACTTGGAATGCTGAGAGAAAACCTCTCGGCCCTTGCCTGCCCTCATGCACAGGATTTTTCCTTGCCTTCAGTTTGTGTCCCCCTGGCTGCCCGGACTGCTGTGAGCTCAGCCACCATTCCTGACCAGCTCCCAGCTCAGAGTTTGTTCCAGCTGCTCTCCACGTGGCTCTCCTGCTCCTCTCAGAGTCGCACCAGAGGGCTGAGAGCCTCTCCCTGTGCTCCTCTGCTCCGTGCTCCGTGTGAAATGCAGCACCTGCCCCCGCCCCAGGCCCTCATCCGCATCCATCACCATGAGTTTAGGGATCCCCGCTCCCCCTGCGAGGAACAGTTGTTCTGCTCCTTGTCCCCGGGCCCACTAATCCCATTCCCAGTTACACAATGGCATAATCACCTGAGGAATTTGCATGAGTGATGGTGTGAGTTCTGAGTGCATAAGGATAAGTTTCATAATTAGCTTTCCCTGTGAACTTGTGCAAACCAGACTATCCATAATTTGGTCAGCTCCTGGTTTTTAATGAGGGTGCTGAGAGGGACCGAAGCCTCTGGCAGCATCGTTTCATATTTTAATTACCCACAGTAATTCTGACAATTACACCAGTGCCATAAATCACATCACAGTGACCCATTAAAGAAAACACCCCTGTTTCATGACTAGATGAGGATTTAAATTAAACAGACACGCCATGGCCTAACAAGAAGCCAAAAGCTTCATGGAGTTTCAAAGAGTTCCAAATCTTTCCATTGAGCCACGGCTCCAAAGATTTTGTGCAGAGTTTCTGTTGCAGGCCAAGTCCTGATTTCCTTCCCGTGGGATGAAATCCATTCCCATGTCCTAGGCCAGGGTGGAGCTGTACATGATTAGGACCTTCACTGGCCATCCTGGTCTCTGTCTTGTCCTCCAGGAGGGCTTGGCACGTCCCTTGCCAATCCCGTGGTCACCAACACCCCTGGCTGCCACTGCAGATCACTGACACTGCATTTGAGCCAGGAAATTGAGTTTTAGGAGCGGTACCATTGAGCCACAGGTCCCATGTCCTGGCAGGGAGCTGCTGCAGTGTCTGGGGTTGAATGAAGTTTGAATTTATCCCTGAGTGTGGTTCCTGCTCACCAGGAGGAATTTCACTCTTGCTGAGTGGGGCAGCGGCTCAGGGACACTCGGCAGCACTTCTCCCCTCTGGTGATCTCTTGTGCCACCTCTCAGACCCAAAGCAGGGCTGGCCTGGGCTGCAGGTGACTCCTCTGAGGAGCAGAGTCCCCACAAAGGTGCCACCAGAGCGCCCCAAATGAGTTTGTGCTCCCCAGCACAGGATTCAGCTGGGCCCTGGGGCCCTCGCTGGAAATCACCCCCACGATCTCAGGTCTGCAGCAAGCCAACTCCTGCTCTTTAGATTATTTTGCTATTAATAACGTCACAATAAGTGGGTGGAAGTAGCTAATGGCTCTAAGCCACAAATGATCCCAAATGTTCCCAGTCTCTGCTCTCCTGTAAACCTTGACAGATTGGGAGTGCTTAGTAAAATATTGTAACACTCAACACGCATTTACAAGACAGAGATCCGTCCCATGACGGCTTCCAGATGTGCGAATGTGTGCAATTTCATAATTCAGGAACAGACTCTATTGCCCTCTGCAGATCCCCCATCAGGCTGTTCATAAATGCTGCTCATAATTAAATTAACCCACTAACTAGCCATGCAAATTTTGATAAGCAGTGACCAAAAAAATAAAAGCAGAGAGCTGTTGAGATGCTCTCAAGAAATGACAAGGTTGTCTTCAGGGATTTTTTGTCATTATAAGAAGATTTGTTTTTTCCCCCATCCTGTTTGCCAAATTCTACTTTGTCCCTTCGTACATGACAACTGTTTTGAGGTTTTAATCTAATAATTAGGAGCTGAATTTCACCACCCTTCCTCAAGCTGCCTGCTGTCTGCCATTGAGAACAGCGTCCATGCCATCTAAGCAGCCTCTGCTCTGGTGTGGGGAGCGGGAGAAGGAGCAGGAGCAGAAACAGGAGCAGGAGAAGGGACAGGAACAAGAGCAGGAGAAGGAGAAGGAGAAGGAGAAGGAGAAGGAGAAGGAGAAGGAGAAGGAGAAGGAGAAGGAGAAGGAGAAGGAGAAGGAGAAGGAGAAGGAGAAGGAGAAGGAGAAGGAGAAGGAGAAGGAGAAGGAGAAGGAGCAGGAGCGGGAGAAGGAGCAGGAGAAGGAGCAGAAGGAACAGGAGCAGGAACGGGAGAATGAGCAGGAGAAGGAGCAGGAGAAGGAGCGGGAGAAGGAGCAGGAGAAGGAGCAGGAACGGGAACGGGAGCGGGAACAGGAGCAGGAACAGGAGGAGGAACAGGCTTTGTGTTTTAGGATGAGCCTGTGCCCAATCCAGGAGCTGTGGGACAGCAGGAGGGATGGGATGGAGAGCAGGAGGGATGGATGGAGAGCAGGAGGGATGGATGGAGAGCAGGAGGGATGGATGGAGAGCAGGAGGGATGGGATGGAGAGCAGGAGGGATGGATGGAGAGCAGGAGGGATGGATGGAGAGCAGGAGGGATGGGATGGGGAGCAAGAGGGATAGAGGGAAGGAGGGAAGGGATGGAGCTCAGAAGCAGCAGCAGAGCAGGAGGGAAGGGAAAGGAGAAGGGATGGGATGGAGAGGAGGAGGGAAGCAGGAGGGAAGGGATGGAGCCCTCCAGGGCCCTCCCGGACCCTGTTCCTGTGGTGAGGATCAGCAGTAGAGCAGGAGGGAAGGGATGGAGAGCAGGAGGGAAGGGATGCAGCAGTGGCAGAGCAGGAGGGATGGGATGCAGCAGTGGCAGAGCAGGAGGGATGGGATGCAGTGTTTGCTGGGAGTGCTTGGATGCAGAAATGAGAGCAGGGGACTGTGGCCTCCCTTCCGTGTCACTCTGAGGTTTCTGTAGGGCTCTGATGCACTGAGCTCGATGTTCAGGCACTTTGGGATTTCTCCATGAACTCTTCAGGCCTTGCCACAGGAATTCCTCCAAGGCAGCATCACCTGGAGCGTGGTCAGCAGAGACCCTCGGCTCTGGTCTGCAGTGGTATCAAAAGCCCCCTTTGACACAAGGGCTCAGCCTTTGTCTGTGCACGCTGTAAATCCCAGTTGCACTCAGCTCGCTCCCTGCTCTCTCCTCAGCTCAGCTTCCTTCTCCTCTATCGTTCCCGTTCCAAACCCTAAATAAAGCTGGAGTCCCTAACCTTGGTGGGGGACTGGAAGGATTGCTGCAGTAGAGATGATAACTACAGACTATTTTTATTTTAGTGTTTTCTGTGCAACCACACTGACTTCACTGGGATTACATGTGCATTGCTCAGGGGCAGATTCGGTTCAGTGCATGTAATTAAGAAAAATTTAACTACTCATTTTTAAGATTGGTTTTACTTGTTGCCTGATGTATTTGTTAATTATGGGATGGAATACTCTAAATTATAATATTTTGCAGCAACACGTAATACCTCTGTGCCGAGTAATTAAACCTCGAAGCTCCTCATGAGGCAGGGGAGGCTCTCTGATGCTTTGGAGTGATTTCATCCTGGAGGAGGAATCAGCCAAGCCCCAAATCCTGCTGGGGCAGGGCTGGGGGTGAGGGCAGGGGCTCTGAGTTCCTACAGAGCACAGCCTGTGTTCTTTGGGGTGTGTGTGAAACCCCACTCCTGCCCCGGGACAAGGAGAACTGGCATCAGGAACAGGGAGAGGATTCCCAAACTGGGATGAGAACACAGCAGGCCGGGTGTTCAACCATCCCCGGGCAGGGAAGAGTCGGGGTTTGTGCTGGGGGAGCCCCAACCCCTGGGGCCAGGCACCCACAGGGCTTTGTCCTCACCTGGCTGTGGGTTTGGGGTCAGATCCTCACAGGGCTTTGTCCTCACCTGGCTGTGGGTTTGGGGACAGGCTCCCACAGGACTTTGCCCTCACCTGGCTGCATTTTTGGGTACAGATTCCCAGAGGGGTTCACCCTCACTGCCCCCTCACCTGGCTGTGTTTTTGGGTACACTCTCACAGGGGTTCACCCTCACTTGGCTGCATTTCTGGGGTCAGTGGAGCAGCACCCCAAGGCCTTGCTGGCTCTGAGGGGCTTTGTGGGTTGGCTCTGACCCTGTCATCGCTCTGGGCCAGCTTTAGGACAAGCCCGGCCCTGGCTGTGGAGAAGTCGCTGCTGTTCCTGGCTGGAGCTCAGAGGAACCCGAGCCCCAGCCCTCGGTGTGTTGGACACGTGGCACCAAGGCTCGCTGTGGCCACGTTTGCTGTGGCAAGGGGGAAGAGCTGAGTCGGGAGACTGCAGGCGAGGGATTCAACAAAGCTTTAGGGCTTTGCAGAGGCATTATGAAGCATTTAAAGATAGCTTGTCAGCAGGAATTTGTTGGCAGCTCACAATTTGATAAAAGGACTTCCACTCCCTGCCTCCTAATGCTACAGACAACTGTTAATCACTTATGTTAGTCCTCAAATGAAGTTTGAAACATCTTGGATGTGTCTGGCCATCTTTTAGCGTAGCTGAGAGCTGCATTATCTCCTTTGATTCATGGAAATGTGAGTGACTGCTTTGTACTAGGTCACGGCTGAGGGAAGAGGCAGAAAAGAACTGGGATTTGTGAAGTGTGTGGCAGAAGGAATCCTTAATTAAAGAGAGGCTGTTCTGGGGTGGGCTTGGCCCCAGCAGGGTGGGACCATCACCAAGAGAGGTTCCTGCAGTCCCTTCCCTCTCTCTCCCACTTGAGGGATCCAACAGGTGCCTCCTCCCAAGGCTGTGCATTTCCCACAGTATTAGAACGAGGAGCTGTCATTTCTGACAGGCTGTGTGCAGAGCTGATGGCTTTATTGTGATCGGGAAGCATCCACTGATTGATTGGGAACGCTGAGTGGGGAAGGAGCTCGTGAGGAGAGGCTCTGACTTGCCAGAATGCCACGGGATCAGTGGTGGCCTGGGATTTGCTGTGTGAGGAGGGCGCGAGCGGCTGCTGGAGGCACGGGCAGGGACTGAGGGGTGCATGGTCCCCCCAGTCTGCTACCAGTTTGCTGAATTCAGGGGAAACACTTGGCAGCCTCTCCCTGCTCCTTGTCGGGGATGCAGATTTACCTTTCCTTGTGCTGAAGGGTGGGTGGGTCACAGCTCTCCCAAGCTCTGCTTGTGAGCAGCTGTTTGCCTGTGAAGCCTGCACAGGAACCCTGCAAGGGGCAGAAGGGAGCAGCAGGGACAGGAGCCGTGCTCCTTTGGCCCAGGGACAGTGTCTTGGTTTGAAAAGACAGGAGTCTGTGAAGGAAGGCAAAAGCCTCCTGTGAAATGGAAAAGGTAAACCCCTTCCCTCTGAACTACCACAATTTTAAAAAAGGCTCTCAGGCAAAGAAATGGGAATAACAGTTCTTTACTAGGAGAAAAACTAAATAAAAATAATAATGATTAAAAAAAATGTAATTAGTACAAACGAAACTAGTGATGGAGTCAGAAACCTGACACCCTGAGGAGTCAGGGTGTTGGGAACAGTCCAGTGAAATGGTGGCTGCTCCTCCTGGAGGGGCAGATGAAATGCTGCTGAAGTGGTGATCTCTAGAAGGGTGGAGTTTTCTCTGAAGGTCTGGGGATGGAGTAGATGGGCCTGGTCTTCCTCTGGGAATTCAGCAGAGAGGAAGCTGCTCCTCTGGGAATTCAGAGAAGTGGCTGCTCAGTGTCCCAAAAGTGCTGATTTTATGCAGGTAGGGCTGCTTGGCTCCTCCCTCTGGGCGGAGCATCTCACCATGGGCTGATGGAACTTTCCCAGCCATGCAGTGAGTCATTAATGGCCCATTAACAGAAGATATCTCCCCGAGGGAGACATTGTTCTTGGGAGAGATAAGAAACCTGTCCCACCTCCAATAGATGGCAATAGAATCCATGCTGATCTTACAAGCCAGGACAGACAGGAGCCGTGCTCCTTTGCCCACCTCATGACTTCCCCAAGAATTGGGCTCAGAAGCAGTGTCCTTCAAGGAGCAGAGCAGAGCCTGAGTGAAGCTCGTGCTCCACGTGCTCACTGCTGCTGCTGCTGCTGAGCTGCCCCGACGCTCACAGCCACAGCACAGCAATCTGAAATTGGCCTCTCAGAGCGTCCTGCAACGTGGATGTAATTTAAAGTCTCTGAAGACAATGGGAAAATTCCTGCTGGCTTCTCTTTGCTCTTAATCAAGCCGGTGTTTATATAAATATTGCTTCAATGAAGGTCCCCACCAAAGAACTCATTATTTAAAATAATCCTTGGGATGGAGGCCAAGCAGCAATAAACATCCCAGCTGATACAATAATTCAAGGAAACACTTTGCAGTATATTTTTCCTTGTGTTTGTCTCAGCTGACATTGACAAAGGAATTCCTGCACCACACAACAGCCCTTTCCCCATGCTGGCATGGGTAACGTGTGACTCACACAACCTCATTTTTCCTCACTACTACTGACAGAAAAGCTGCCATGCTGACAAGGAGGGCACCTCAGCAGCAGCTGAGCTGGGATCTGAGCTGCAGCTGCTGAGGGGCAGCAGCTTCTCACTGTGTCCTGGGTCTGACAGCCAGGAGGGACAGCAGAGCCCTCCTGGACCCTGCAGGGCTCTTCCCATGGTGAGGAGCCAAGGAGGGACAGCAGAGCCCTCCTGGACCCTGTCCCCGTGGTGAGGAGCCAAGGAGGGACAGCAGAGCCCTCCTGGACCCTGTCCCCGTGGTGAGGAGCGAAGGAGGGACAGCAGAGCCCTCCTGGACCCTGTCCCCGTGGTGAGGAGCCAAGGAGGGACAGCAGAGCCCTCCTGGACCCTGTCCCCATGGTGAGAAGCCAAGGAGGGACAGCAGAGCCCTCCTGGACCCTGTCCCCATGGTGAGAAGCCAAGGAGGGACAGCAGAGCCCTCCTGGACCCTGTCCCCATGGTGAGGAGCCAAGGAGGGACAGCAGAGCCCTCCTGGACCCTGTCCCCATGGTGAGGAGCCAAGGAGGGACAGCAGAGCCCTCCTGGACCCTGTCCCCGTGGTGAGGAGCCAAGGAGGGACAGCAGAGCCCTCCTGGACCCTGTCCCCATGGTGAGAAGCCAAGGAGGGACAGCAGAGCCCTCCTGGACCCTGTCCCCATGGTGAGGAGCCAAGGAGGGACAGCAGAGCCCTCCTGGACCCTGTCCCCGTGGTGAGGAGCTGTTCCGCTGCACCAGGCTCTGCTGGTGGGTGGTGGGGGTGTTTCTGGGGTCCTCCTGCCCACCCAAATCCTTCCTTCTCGTACTCTAGAAGAAGCTGGAGCTCACACCACTCGCTCCATGGCCGCATTTCCGTGTGATTTCGGTGGTAACCTGGGAACAGAGAGATCTCCAAGGTAACGAGGGATCAGCGATGCCTTCTGTTAACCGGAGTAGGGCAGGCCCCTTCCCTCAGGAGCAGGACACGGGAGGCGCTGGCTGACGCCGCTTTCGCTCTGCACTTTGCGCGCTGTGTCCCCTGGGCCTGCGCCGTTATTGATCAGGAGAGCTCCAGGACAGTTTGGTTTATTTATTTAATGCGCCTAATCCGTAAAAGAACAAACCCCATCTCGAAATGGCAGGTTGTGCTCAGAGCTGCCAGGGAGCTGAGAGTAGGCAACCAGATCTTGCAATGAGGTGATCAAAGATTTCATCAAAAATACAGAATGTTCAAGCTGTTCTGCCAGCTGGGAGACTTGTAGCAGGCTGGAATTCACGCTGCTTGAAATGCTGCAGCTTCCTCCCGAGCAAATCAAAGGGCCCCATTGCCCAGCAACCTCCAAAATAGGATGAGTCACCAAAACGGGCAGATATCCCAGCAGTGCTGGAGCTCAGCTCCGGGAATGCAGGGGATGTTTGGAGACCTTGCAGGCAGGTTCACAGGAGGGAAGAGATCCCGAGTGCTGCTGTGTCCCAGCTCCCAGTGCTGTGTCCATGGATCCATGGATGGATGGATGGATGGATGGAGGGATGGATGATGGATGGATGATGGATGGATGATGGATGGATGGATGGATGGATGGATGGATGGATGGATGGATGGATGATGGATGGATGGATGGATGGATGGATGGATGGATGGATGGACGGACGGATGGATGGATGATGGATGGATGGATGGATGGATGGATGGACGGACGGATGGATGATGGATGGATGGATGGATGGATGGATGGATGGATGATGGATGGATGGATGGATGGATGGATGGATGGATGATGGATGGATGGATGGATGGACGGATGGATGGATGATGGATGGATGGATGGATGGATGGATGGATGGATGGATGGACGGATGGATGATGGATGGATGGATGGATGGATGGATGGATGGATGGATGGATGGACGGATGGATGGATGATGGATGGATGGATGGATGGATGGATGGATGGATGGATGGATGGATGGATGGATAAAGGGTGTACATTACAGAGTTCCTCCTTGATAGCCATGTAAAGCACGGGCCATGGAAACACGTGTCACAAAATGATCCTCTGTTTTTTACATGATGCATTGAATATTTATGGGTCTTTTTATTTTAACAGGGACCAATATGTTTGGGAATTAAGGTGTTTTATTTCCCCCTTGACTTCAGTCATGAAGTGATAAATGGCAGAGCTGGGCAGTGCTTTTGGGAGGAAGGCCCAGGTCCTTCCTGGTGCCTCACCTGGCCCTGCGGCACATTCCCTGCTCTGGCTGCTCCTCTTGGGCTTGTAATTGTGCATTTCCTCTGCAGATTTCAGCAGTAATAGTTTTTCCAATTGTTCCTATAAAATAAGCTATAAAATAGATTGTGTTTTTAATTGTTTAGCTTCATTCAGCAGACTAATCGTTGGACTTCGGGCATGTTATATTAAATACAGCTAAAGGTTTCATTATTCAATTTAAACTAATCTAATTAGTCAGAGACAATCATTTAATTTGGTTATGATTCTAATCTCTCATCAGGAAACTTCTCCCTGACAAAGTCCCTGCTCTCTCTTTGGGAAATAAAACTGCCAAGGAGGGAACATTGTAGAGAATTAGCCAGGAAAAAACCACTAGGCCAAAGTCCTCAGCGAGCTCCTGGCACCAAACTGGTGCCGCTGCCTTGTTCTAATTTCTGATGTTTGCAGCCAACAGGGATGAAATTTTCTCTGCTGTAGGGCACATTTGGAATCCAAATGCTTAAAGGGGAGACGCTTATTTTTACACAAAGTCTCACCCTCCCCAAGCCACAGAGGTGACACGGATAAGGAGGGGTTTAAACGTTTCTTATTGTAAATGTAAGTGAATCTGGTGGGAAGAAATGATGATGTCTACTCCAGTTAAGAAGGCTGAATGATTTCTTTATTATAACTATACTATAATACATTAATTTACTATTTAAAGGAGATATTAAAACTACAAACCTACCTTTTCTAACTACTATATCTAACTCACTCACAACTCGTGACCCTCTCTCGAATCCAGACCCAGGTGGGTTGGATTGGCCATCAAGCTCAAACAATCCTCACCAGAATCTAATTAAGTAAATACCCCAGGTAAACAATTCTCCAAACATTCCACATGGGAAAATAAAGGAGCAGAAATAGAAATTTTTTTCTCTTTCTTTTCTCTGTGCTCATCTGTGAAAAAATCCTGAGTGAGAGAAGAATGTGCTTGCCAAGCTTTCTGACTGAAGAGAAGACTCTCCAATAGCCCCAGTGGCTGGGTTAGCAGAATTTGGGCTTCAAGTGAACGCTGCAAGGACCAGGAGCAGAAGGCAGAGTGAGGAACATGGAGCTCCTCCTGCAAGGCAGGCTGGAGGTTCAGTGGCCCCAGGGCAGTGGGCTCTTTGTGCCAGCAGCAGTGGGGGGAGGCCCCTCCAGCCCTCACCAAGAGAAGAATAATGCCTTTTCCTCGAGGTTGGGTGGGAGGGGGCTGAGCTCCAGGCAAACAGAGCTGGGGCTCAGAACTGCAATGGAAGCAAAACCGACTCCAGCCCAGCAGAATATTTATGGCATCTCTTCCTTCCTTAATTTGGCGAAGGAGCTGAGATTTCTCCTCTGGAGAATGTGGAGTATTAATTAACTGAGGACGGGCTGAGAAATGGATGGCTCTCCTAAGTGTTTTCCCTATACTTTATTATTGTTCTAGGCTTTTAAAACAATGGCTGTGCCAAGGAAAAGATTAGAGTGAGGCAGAGACAGGGTTTTTTAATAATAACCAGACAAAATAATATCAATACACAGCATATACCATCAGAACAGGAGACAAATTCGTTACAAGGTATATTTGAGTAAGAGGTAATTGTGACTTGAATAGATTATTTTTATCTAATGTATTTATTGCTACATAAATATAAAGATGTATAGAGCTCTTCTGATTGTATCCAGAGAGGAAGTAAATAGTATGGATTTTTATACCTGTAATTTATGTCTCTCCATCTGCAGTGACAGGTACAGATGCTGTATCTTACAGCCTACCTTGCATCTTTCCACTGGGGGTGGAAATGACACTCAGGGCAGGAAGATTTCAGCCCTTCCATGGCCGTGCTGCTCCGGGGGGCTTTGTTTTATCAGAGCTGCAGTGCCTGGAGTGCAGAACATGAGTCTCTGTCCCCCAGCCCCTCCCCAGCTGCCTGCCCTGCTCTTCTCAGGGGTGGCAGCTCTGGCTGGTTCTGGGTCCTTCCAGCAGCTGGGGAAACTGAGGCACGGCTGGTTGGGCACCTCACCTTGTCACATCCCCTCCACTCACATGCTCGGGCCTTGGTTTCAACTCTCGCAGATCCTTTCCCTCAGTTCCCTGGGGAGGTGGGCACAGCAGGGGTTAAATCAGAAAAATCAGAAAAGAAAATTAAATTAAAGGGGTTTAATCCGGATCTCGCAGGTGTCAATCTACAGCACACGGGTGCAAATCCTTCCCGCTCTTGCCTGGGACTGTGATCAGCTGTTTCTGACGGGGGCTCACCCCAGAGCATGGGATTCCCACCCCAGCTGCTCCCACTGCCCTGTCCCGCTGCATGGGTGAAATGCTGCCTTTCCCAGGCTGCTCTGTCCATTTTGGGGTTTCACTCTGCCCCTCGGGCTCAGTGACAGGGAATTGTCTCCCCATGAGCTGACTGCAGCTCCAGCTGCACACATCAGGCTGCTGCTCGCATTCAGCAGACAGAAAAGCAGGGCTGGGTGCAGGATGTCATCATCAGGGAATGAGAGGGCTTTGCAAAGGCTGAGACAGAGCTTTCACTTGCTCAGGCATCTGTTAAATGTGGGAGTGTGAAAATCCCCAGTGGAGGGTTCTCGGGGTCTGGGTGTCGAGGTGACCCCAAGAGTGTAAAAGTCCTCATTTCCCAGCCCCACAGCCAAAGGAGGAGTCTGAGTGCGCAGGGTCGGCTTCTCAAGGTGTTTATTTTCCCTTATCCAGAACATTCTTTCTCTGCCCTGCTGAGCTCTGTCCAGCAGCTCGGCCATGGCATTCTGTCTGCCCTCAGGGCGGTGTTTGCATTTTATACCAAAAACTGCGTGTGCCATGTTTACAATAACGTGCCAATATCTGTCATTTAAGTTGGACAGTGTGTCTGTCCTTAAACCAACAGAAAAGTGTCACCAGCACAGCAAGGCATGGAGGGCAAGGAGAAGGAGAAGAAGGTCAGGACACGCCCAAATCCTCCATCTTGAACCCCATTCTAAAAACCCCAAAATTCTACTTTTTCACCCTGTGTTAACTCAACTACCACACTGCTCAAACCCTTGTGGCTTGTAATTCCTCACACAAAGTTGGCACTTTTTTCCACGGGCTAAAATCGAAGCCAAAGGTGTTTTTGACTTGGTGCCAGCCGGGGCAGCCAGAGGGATGTGCTGGGCTCCCACAGAGGGTGGCCAGTGCTGCTGGCACAGTGGGGACTCTCTGCTGGATGTCCAGTGACCCTGCCCACCCAAATTCCCCTCATGCAGCCTGGAGGGACAACCCCAGGGCCCTCTGCATCCTGGCCATGATGGAAAACAGCCTTTGGCTGTGGGGACTGCAACCCAGACCTGGCCCAGCCCAGGGGGGTTTGGGAGCCCTGAGAGCATTTCACACCCCGCAAAGCTGTGGCAGCCCCTTCCCCCCGGGCTGGGGAAGCAACTCGGAGAGAACCAGACCCACAGGGGCCAGCGCTGCTTACCCTGCAGGAGCCAGCACTTGTGGGGTCACTGCTGCTGCCAAGGGCTCCTCATCTTTCCCATGGAAAAATTTCGGTTTTCCAGTAATGCTGTAATTACCCCCCTGTCATGTCACACAGCAAACAGGTTGGCAAACCTAGGTACCGAGTTAAATAATCTGTGGCATAATCTAAACATATAATGGTAATTAAAGCTGACAGCTTAATAAGATACTGAGATTCAAATGTACAGTAGTAATCTGCAATTAAGTAATCTTTTGTAATAGCACCCTGCCAGTTGGTGAAATTTCAGGTAGAAGGCTGTGTACTGTTCTACAGCAAAAATATTGACACAAGGAAAAGTTTCAGGCAGTGATCAGCACCCAGAGCTGCTGGTGCTGTCCAGGGAAGCACAAGAACGCCAGGATCTGGGGCAGCCTCAGATGCTAGAGCTGCCCAGATGTGCTGGCAGAAGAAGTTATTTGATGCACTGCAGGCAGAGGAACCAACTTTAGAGTAAAAAAAAGGAGAGAGAGAGAGAGAAAGAGAAGCACTCCAAGCCTTTTTTTGCCTTCGATCCCAGTTTGAACCACAGTCGGTTTTTTCCAAGAGATTCTGACTGAGATAAGGGCACAGAGAGATGTTTTCAGAGTATGGCAACTACAGGGAGAGATGGAAGAGTCCTGCTGGGATTTCAGGGAGTTCCCAGGTGGAGGGAGCTTTCTCCTCCTGCTCCAGCCACTGAGTCTTCCCATGTCAAGATTTCAGCGATGGTGCAGCTCCAGCTCTCCTGGAGAGACATTTCATCTTGGTTTAAAGATTCTGAGCAATCAACAAATTCATCCCATCCTTCAGCAGCTGCTCCAGAGCCAAATTAGCTCTATTTGAAGTGTGTGTATCCCATTCCTGAGCAAAATGAAGCCATTCCAGAGAACTCTGCACGAGCTCCCCCTCGGGGGCTGCAGCCCCTCCAGGACCTGCCAGGGGCTCTGATCTCTGCCCCTTTGAGCAGAGAGGATCTGTACTGCACTGTCTGAACCAGAAAAAAAATTCAATTTCTGGCAAAATCTTGAGTGGAGTTCAGGTCCCATCCTCAATTTATTCCCACCCTGTGCAATATGGGAGCATTGGCACTCAGGCTCCAAAGGACACTTAGGCAGAAAAGGCAAAATTAGACTTAATGGTGAGAGAGGCAGGATTAGGTGTGATTAAACCCCAAAAAACCCAAACTTCAAACTGGAACCTGCTGTATCAGCTCACTGGTGAGAAGCAGCAGGAGACAGGAACCATGCTCCCAGGAACTTCTGGATTTCTCCTTTAAGTCTTTTTGGTTGCCAGGTTAAAAAAAAAAAAAAAAAAAAAAAAATCTGGTGTTGTTTTAATTCCTGCAGCCTCTGTCCCATCTCTTCACATCAATCCCTGGCGCAGGGAAGGAGGAACAATCTCCTCCCTCAAAATCCCTGGGAGCAAACGGCTCAGGGGGGTTTTGCCCACCCCCCTGGATCCCGGGAATTACATTTTTCCTGGTGATGTCCATCAGCAGCTCCCAGGAGAGTTTTTCTTTTTTAATCCTCTGAAGCTCTGGGTGAACAAAGCAAGCCTTGGAGAAGCAAACCAAGGCAAGAGACTTTCTAAATATAGGCAGGCTTTGGGGTTTTTACATGACAATGACATTCCTGGGCCAAGGTAGGAGATTTCCTGCATTGTGCCTTGGGTTGTGCTGCTTTCCTTTCCCCTTAGCAGCCCTGCTGTCCGAGGGACTGCAAAACTTTGACTCAGGAGTGAATTCAGTGCCTTCGGAGGAGTCAGGATGGTTTGTCAGGAGAATAAAGATAACAGGATGTTACAAAGGTCTGGGTGTGCAGCAGGACTCTTTCGGAGAGCCCTGACATCCTTGGGGTTTTTCTGCTGGACTGGACCCCAGGAGACCTGGGTTTGGTCCCTGTCCTTGCTCAGCTCTCTGAGAGATAAATCAGAGGGGGCTTGGCTGCTTTGCCCATTCCCACAGGAGCAGGAGGCACCACCAGAGGAAGCCAGGTGAGATCCCAGCTGCCTCCCTCGGGGGATTTTGGGAGCACAGAGAGGCTGAGAGCCCAGCCTGGAGATCCCAGCCCCTTGGAGCAGAGCCTGTGATTGGAGCTGACACCTCCGGGCAGGACTCAGCCCTGCGAGCTCCCTGCAGGATGTGGCGTGTCAGCAGAGGGAAACTTCTGCTCTCTGCTGACATGGCTTGGGTTTCAGCCGTGTCACATCTCTGACAGAACAACAAATTGAGCCCGGTCCTGAGCACAGGGATGCCTGCCCTGCTGCAGTCCTGAGCAGCACGGAAATATGTTCAGATGCACAGGGATGGGCTGGGAAGCAAAGGAACCCCAGGAATTTCAAACCTGGAAGCAGCAAAGAGCTGAACAAAACCAGCTGGAGCTTTCCTGTGACTGAAGAAGCTTTCCATAAATCCCTCTGGTGGAATTTGCCTGGGACAAGTGCCCGGTGCTGTGCCCAGTGCTCGGAACAAGCTGAGAGGGGCAGAGCTTTGGCATTTCCCAGAGGGATGAGCAGGGCCTGGCGCTCCTCAGGGCCCTGCTGGCGCTGCTGCAGCTCTGACCCAGCCAAAGGAGACACTCAGACCCTTCACACCTTCCCTGCAGTCCCTCCCCATGGAGGCTGGCAGGAGTTCCACAATTAATCAGGCTCATGCAGGACCATTAATTGCCAAGCTCAGCTCCACGTGCCAGGAGTTCCTGAGCTGGTGAGATGATCTCCGGGCTCAGAGGCAGGTCATAAATGGAGACTCCTCAGAAACAATGGGTCAGGATCCAGGAAACCCTTGCCACGAGGAGTCAGGGAGCTGGGAGAGGAGCAGCAAGGTGGTCTGTGAGGAAATAAATAGGAATGCTGCAGGGATGGTGTGGAGAAAAGGGTACACTAAAGCCCCTGTGCTGTGGCAGCAGCCCAGGAGCTTCCCTGCAGCCCCCCAGGTTCCTCAGAGCCCCCATGATGAATTCCAGGGGCAGGGCCAGGCTGGGACCCGGCTGGGTGAAATATCTGTGCTGGGAATGCAGGGCTGAGGGATGGCAGCACATTAATGGCCCTGTGCTTTAGTCATCTTTAAAAATGATGCACTCAGACGCTTCCTGACCCAGGGGGACTGGGCAGGAATCAGTCATTGCTCAGGGAGCTCCTTGTGCAGGCTCTCCATCTGTGACAGGGAGTTGTGGTGCTGCTCTCCATCCCGCTGGTCCTGCCACGGCTCTGCTGGGGCTCAGCAGCACTGCGGTGATGGGGCAGCAGCGCTGCAGTGTTGGGTCAGCAGTGCTGCAGTGCTGGGTCAGCAGTGCTGCAGTGCCAGGTCAGCAGTGCTGCAGTGCTGGGTCAGCGGCAGTGCAGTGCCAGGGCTCCCCCAGTGCTGCAGTGTCAGGGCAGCAGCGCTGCAGTGCCAGGGCAGCAGCAGTGCAGTGCCGGGTCAGGAGCACTGCGGTGCCAGGGCAGCAGCAATGCAGTGTCAGGGCAGCAGTGCTGCAGTGCCAGGGCAGCAGCACTCTGCAGTGCCGGGTCAGGAGCACTGCGGTGCCAGGGCAGCAGCAATGCAGTGCCAGGGCAGCAGCACTGCAGTGCCAGGGCAGCAGTGCTGCAGTGCCAGGGCAGCGGCACTGCAGTGCCAGGTCAGCAGCACTCTGTGGTGCCAGGGCAGCAGCACTGCAGTGCCAGGGCAGCAGCACTGCAGTGCCAGGGCAGCAGCACTGCAGTGCCGGGTCAGCAGCAGTGCAGTGCCAGGGCAGCAGCAGTGCAGTGCCAGGGCAGCAGCAGTGCAGTGCCAGGGCAGCAGCAGTGCAGTGCCAGGGCAGCAGCAGTGCAGTGCCGGGTCAGCAGCAGTGCAGTGCCAGGGCAGCAGCAGTGCAGTACCAGGGCTCCCCCAGCACTGCAGTGCCAGGGCAGCAGCACTGCAGTGCCAGGGCAGCAGCAGTGCAGTGCCAGGGCAGCAGCAATGCAGTGCCAGATCAGCAGCAGTGCAGTGCCAGGGCAGCAGCAGTGCAGTGCCAGGGCAGCAGCAGTGCAGTGCCAGGGCAGCAGCAGTGCAGTGCCACGGCTCCCCCAGCACTGCAGTGCCAGGGCAGCAGCAATGCAGTGCCAGGGCTCCCCCAGCACTGCAGGGCCCCGCTGCCCGCGGGAGCTGCCCTGCAGAGGGGACACAAGCTCAGGAGGAGTCACCTCCAGAGCAGGGGCAGCTGTGCAAGGCGCAGCCAGGGAAGGTCCCTGTGGCAGCAGGCCAGCGTGGCAGGGACTCTGTGACCCCAGTCGGAGCCAGCAGAAGCAGCAATTGCATTTCTGCTAAGTCAGGAAAATGAGGGGCACAGGTGAGATTGTTCTTCTCTGTTCCAAAATGGGCACACGAGGTCTGTGTGGGATCTGAAGCCCAAAGTGCAGGAACAGAGGGAAGGTGGCAGTGCCAGCAGTGTCAGGGCTGAGTGGGGTGTCACACACTGGTGACAGCACAGCTCAGCCCCTTGGATTGGACTTTGGTGCGACAGAGGCCAAGTCCTAAATCTCCCCAGCACTGCTCGCCTGGCTCAGAGTCAAATTGCTTGTGGCTTTCTTTTTTTTTTTCCAACTTTATATTTTGATAATCGAATAAGTTTCTCCAATTATCAAATTGGAGCATTCATTTATAACAAAATCATTCCCACCTTTGGGAGAGCCCCGTTCCTCCCTGCCTCCCCTTGCCGTGCCCCAGCTCAGGGCCAGGGGACAGTGGCAGTGCCACAGCAGCTGCACAAACACAAACCGAGGCAGCAGCTGCCCAGGAGAAGTGTGCCAGGTCCCGTTAGGCTGTTCTGGGAAGGCTGCAGTGTCAGGAGGGTGTTGCATTGCTGCTGCTCACTGATATGTCAATCAGCCCGGGGGTAATTAATGACTGCCGCTGTCAGGAGAGCCCAGACAGAGCAGGGCCTGCCTGAGAGGATCGAGTGTTCCTCAGGCACAGGATCAGAGCCTGCCCAGGAGTGGACAGGGCACTGCGGGCTGAGATCCAGGCAGAAACCCAATATTGCTGCCAGGGACAGGGGCTGGGCACGGGGGACAGCAGGGAGGGAGCCTCCAGCAATCCCCTCCTCTGGCTGTCCTTGGGAGCTTCTCAGGACACTTGGAGCTGCTGGCTCAGCTTGAAACGAGACCAGGGAGGAGTTTGGGTGCCACAAGTGGTGAAGTTTGGGTGAGCTGCTGAAATGTTCTCCCCCAGAGGAGGAACAGAACTGCCAATGGCTTCAACAGCTCCCGGGGTCTGCACAGCAGAGAACATTTCAGTGAGCACAGTCCCATGGTCCAGGTCCTCCAGGGAGCCCTGCATTCTGCTGATCCAGCCCGGGATTCCTGAATTCACCTGATCCAGCCCTGAGTTCCTGAGCCCAAATGAGCCGTGATCCAGCCCTGGATTCCTGAATTCACCTGATCCAGCCCTGGGTTCCTGAATTCCCTCGATCCAGCCCTGGGTTCCTGAATTCCCCTGATCCAGCCCTGGGCTCCTGAATTCCCTCGATCCAGCCCTGGGTTCCTGAATTCCCCTGATCCAGCCCTGGCTCCTGAGCCCTGCAGGACCAGCTCCAGCAGCTCAGGGTCGCTGGGACTGGGCAGCTGCTGATGCTGGGAGCAGATTTTGGCCTGGCCTCTGCATGCAGAGGGGTTCCCAGCAGTGCTGCAGCCTGGAGCTGCAACCAGCCATCAGCTGGGGAAGAAGGACACCCCTCCTGGGCATGTCACTGACATGCTGCTCCTTTAAAGTGGCTTCGAACCCGCCTGGAGCCGGGCGTGTGTTATTCACACACAAAGCACACCTCCACGGCCTCCCCACCTTTCAAATCCCTGCAGTGTAACTCAGCAAAGAAAGTACAGAATGAGGGTGACATGCAAATCCTATTAATTCACCCAAGTATGGAAATGCAATCCTTTTGATGTCAAAAAGTACAGCAATGATATGTTAAAGAGCTCAGCACGCTTCTGTTAAATATGTAAAGTGCAGATTCCCCCGCAGCTGTAGCACTCCTGCATCCCCCGAGCAGAGCTGCTGCCTCTGAAAGACTGGGAATTACTCTAACAGCATTACAGGCCTGCGCCCAACAATGTGGTCAGATGTTGGTAAGAGGATTTGGGATCAGCCTAAGGGATTTACTTACACCATCCTTCCCCAGCTCTCAGGAGGTGACAGGTTCCAGAGTGGCTCCGTGCAGGAAGGGAGTGTTGGAGGAAGGCCGGGGAAGAAGTTATTTGATGCACTGCAGGCAGAGGAACCAACTTTAGAGTAAAAAAAAGGAGAGAGAGAGAGAGAGAGAGAGAGTGGCACTCCAGGCCTTTTTTTGCCTTCGATCCCAGTTTGAACCACAGTCGGTTTTTTCCAAGAGATTCTGACTGAGATAAGGGCACAGAGAGATGTTTTCAGAGTATGGCAACTACAGGGAGAGATGGAAGAGTCCTGCTGGGATTTCAGGGAGTTCCCAGGTGGAGGGAGCCTTCTCCTCCTGCTCCAGCCACTGAGTCTTCCCATGTCAAGATTTCAGCGGTGGTGCAGCTCCAGCTCTCCTGGAGAGACATTTCGTCTTGGTTTAAAGATTCTGAGCAATCAACAAATTCATCCCATCCTTCAGCAGCTGCTCCAGAGCCAAATTAGCTCTATTTGAAGTGTGTGTATCCCATTCCTGAGCAAAATGAAGCCATTCCAGAGAACTCTGCACGAGCAATCAGTCGCTGAAACCAAAATTCAGGGTTTTTGCAGCTTGAGCCGAAGACACTGGATTGATAAGCATGGAAAAAAACCAAACAAAAAAAAAACCCCTGGACTTGTCCCATAAATCAGGCCCTGCCTGTGGATTACTGAGTCAGCTGAGGGAGGAGAGTGATGGTGTTTGGTGGTTTTTCTCCCTCTCTTTCCCCTAACACTAATTAGGTTTGAAAGGCTGCAGCTTGAGTCCAGATACCACATGCCGAGAAGAAAGGAACCCAAACAGCTGACGCAGAGTTCAGACTAAACTAACTGCAAGCTCCCCAGGGACATCACAAGGTAAACCTGATAGTCCCTGTCATTTACAATCATTATCAGGCAGCAGAGGCACTGTAATTTTACTGGGGAGCCAATTAACAGATTCCCAAAGCTCAGGGATAAGGTCCTGCACCTTTTTTTCTGGTTTAGGCAGCAAAATGGGGGAAGAAAGGCTTTGTTTCAAGGGGATGCTCCAGGAGCTTTCGTGCCCAGGGGAATGGGCAGAGCTGGGCTGGTGAGGGAAAATAAAAGAGCAGGGGGTGGCAGAGGCAGAGCCCTGGCTCTGGTGGCAGCCCTGCACAGCTGGGTGAGGTGTGAGGGGTGAGGGGTGAGGGGTGAGGTGTTCTCCAACACCTGGCTAAGGTATCCATCTCCATCCCAGCCCTGCACATCTGGCTGAGGTGTCCAGCTCCATCCTAGCCCTGCACATCTGGCTGAGGTGTCCAGCTCCATCCCAGCCCAGCACATCTGGCTGTGTCCATCTCCATCCCAGCCCTGCACATCTGGCTGAGGTGTCCAGCTCCATCCCAGCCCTGCACAGAGGCCATGGAGCTGCACCCCTGAGCACTGGAACAGCCAGGACTGGGTCAGCACGGGGCACTCAGGAGCCCAACACGAGTGAGAAGCACGAGAAAAGCCTCGGCCCAAAGTTGCAGGTGGAAAGGTGTCTGTGCTGGGGAGTTTTGAGGTTTGGATGCAGGTCTGGGTGTTCTGTGCTGGGGAGTTTTGGGGTTTGGATGCAGGTCTGGGTGTTCTGTGCTGGGGAGTTTTGTGGTTTGGATGCAGGTATGGGCATTCTGTGCTGGGAAACTTTGAGGTTTGGATGCAGGTCAGGCCATTCTATGCTGTGGAGTTTTGGGGTTTGTATGTTCTGTGCTGGGGAGTTTTGGGGTTTGGATGCAGGTCTGGGTGTTCTGTGCTGTGGAGTTTTGGGGTTTGGATGCAGGTCTGGGTGTGTGGGACTCATCCTCCCTGGAACAAACTCCCGTGCATTTGCACTTGAGGACAGATTGCAAGCAGGACTCGGTGAAGCATGCCTGGAGCAAACAGCACACAGAGAAGTATTCAGCCTTCCCCTTTCCAGCCCTCTGCAGGCCTGAGCCTCAGCCATGGCACTCAGCTGAGCTCCTGGTGGGAGTTTTTTGGCCTAAAAGCAGCCCTGGATATGCAGGCTTGGATGAGGATTTGTGCCCAGCAAGCCCCACAGCCGTGTCTCAGGCCAGCCCTCAGCACGGGCAGCTGTGGGAGCACACTTCACAGCTGGGAAAAAGAGCCTGGGCAGGGTTTGCAGCCTCTGAGTACCCAGGATCCTCACACTGAGATCCTGCAGGGTCTCTGCATTGTCACCAGCTGAACCTTCCCTCATTCCCAGCTGGAATTCTGTCCCAGCAGGGCACAGAAGGGGTCACATCCCTTTTCCTTCTTTATGGTTCGCCTGCTTTAAATAAGCACACGTGCCTGGAGCTCTGTGTTCTGCTGTGAAGCAGATTTTGTGCAGTGCCAGGGCATTTTGCACTAGGAAAACTGCAAGAAACGCCAAAACCTGTTCACAGGTGACTCCAGTCCCTCCCGGCCTTTGTTCAGCTGCTCTGCCTGAGCCAGCACTTCTGCTGCTGGGGAAGGAGGGAACAGGCAGAGAAATCCTAAGAAAGGTAAAAGCATTAATGGGTCAAGGCCTCCTTTGCATAATTCTATTATCACCAGGAAAATGCTGCAATAATCATGTTAGGCATGTGCTCTGGAGCATCAAAGTGACTTGTCTTACCTTACTTTTTGATGTTAGACAGGTTTAAATGCTTTGTACAGTTGAGGCACCTCCGACAGCTGATCAAGAGAGCCTGTGCTGTTCAAGCAAAGCAAAGGCCTGTTTTGCCTTTTTTTTAATGTCAACAATGCCACATTCTTCCAGCAAGGAATAATCTCTGTTGTCACAAGCCGTGAGAAGCAAAGGTGTGGGAGAGAGGCTGTGTGTGGGTGCCTGCAAACGCTCCCTGGAGCTGCCACTTCAGCACCCGTGCATTGCTGGGGCAGAAATGCAGAAGTGCAGAAATGCAGACATGCAGCAAGCAGCGTGGCACAGTGCCCTGTGCTCGGGATCTGCACAGCCCCGGGCTGCAGAGCTCACCTGGTGCCTGCTCCAGCAGGGTGGTGATCAGAGCTGCCTGAGGTTCTCACTTCTGCTGGAGCTTTCATGGACAGCTTGGGGGTTGATTTGGTTTAGGTTTGGGGTTTTTTTTTCTCCCTTTGGTGGAAGAACAGGATTTTTGTTTCCAGCCAGAAGGAGGAGCCAGATGAGTCTGGAATTTGGCTCTCTGGTTTTCTGCTGAAACAAAACAAAACAACTACGAGATTCATTCTTTGCCCTTTGGGGAAAGGAGAAAGGAACATGAGTGTTTTGTGAAAGGGAAGTGGATTTTTAAGTATTTTTCACAGGTTTCAGGGTTGAGGTCAAAGCTTTAGCCCTGTTTTCCTTTCACATTCACCCTTGACTCAGGCCATTGCTTAAAGAAAGCTTTAAAGAGGAGAAGGCTGCCATAACTTGATTTGTGACTCTGTAGGACTTAACCTGAGCAGGATGAGCTCCTTCCCCCTGTGTCTCCTCTGGATCCTGTGGAGCTGCAGCAGTGAACTGGTCCCAGTGCCTTCCCTCCTGTGGGCAGCCCCGAGCCTCTGGAGCTGCTCTGGTGTCCTCCCTTCTCCAGGCAAGCACCAAAGAGAAGCACAAGTCCTAAATGCCAGCCTGGAGCATCAATCATAATTCCTGAGCTGCCAGCAGTCATGTAACTGCTTAAAGACCTCAGCAGCCCTCTGGCACTTAAAGAAAAAAAATCTTCTAATTAATCACAGGTGAAACAGCTTGGACCTGCTCCAAAAGCCCCTGAATTTACTGCCAAGCTTTGATGCTAATTTTCCTTCTAAGTAACCCCCTAAAGAAATTTACGATTAGGTAATTAAAGTGATGAATAAAGAGATACTTAGAAGAAAAGAGGAGAAAGAGGGGGAAAAAAACCTTGAGTCAAAAGCCTTAAATCTCCTCCCCTCCTCAAAGAGAAATGTTAGTCATTTCTGCACGTGCTTTGTCTCTGGAAATTGGGTTGGATTCCCACAGGAGGCTTGAGAAATATTCTTTAAATGAATGTTTGCATAACGAAATAAAACAGAAAAGAAGGAACTCCTAAACAGATTGTGATGCCGAGGTGGCCAAGGGGAAAAGGGACTTGTGGCTTCTCTCTGAGAATCCCACACTGAACAACTTCTCTCAGGAGCTGCCTCCTGCCTTCCCATCGTTCTAAGGGTAATTAGAGACCTAGGAATGCCATCTAATTAAAAACTGTAGTGATATCTAATGAAGAACCCTGGAGTATGCGAAGGTTTAAAAGCCTGACCAGGTCTCAAGTGCTGTGCAGGGCTCTGCAGGGTCCCCCCTTTCCTCCTCTCGTTTCCTCCAGAGGAGAAGGATCTCAGCAGCCTCTGATCCTCCCTCTGCTTTCTCCAGGCCAGTGCTCCACAGCAAAGCCAGCACAGGGGCTGTGAGCTCAAACACGGGCACAGAGGCTGCGGAGATTTGGTTGTTTCTGCTAAAAATGCAGAGGTGGCCCCAAAACAAAGGAAAAAATCAGGATCCAGTGTTAGTGCCAGGCTCTGCCTGACACCCCTGACTCTTCCCCGTGCACAAACCCCTTCTGACCCCTCAGAGCCTCCCTGTGCTGAGGGAAGAGCTGCTGGGTGATTCTTGAGGGGACCAGAGAGGATAAAAAATGAGAAAATGGCAGATTAGATCTGAGGTGACAGAGATGAGGAATAAAAGCCATTAGAGCCCATTTGCAATGTGCCCTCATTGAGTCAAGTTTCAAGGTGTTTTTGCAGATTATTAATAGCCTGACAGCAGTTTTTGTACAGCAATCTGATAGGGGAAGTGCCACTCGTGTACACACACTGCAGCCTGCAGGGAAAGTGGAGGCCCTTCATTTATTCACCTGGAGAGAAGTGAAATGCTGCAGCTGGCCCAGGCAGAACAAACCTGCCGGGCTCCAGCTGTGCCATCTCCAGGCTCACATCTCTGTCACCCTGCAGAGGAGCCCCCAGAACCTCTGCAAACCAGCCTGGGCTGCTTCCAGTGCTCTGCATCGCTTGGTGAGCAGCACCTTGGGCTCTGCGGGATGTTTTGGACACTGCAAATCTCCCAGCGGCCCAATTTATTCAGTGGGGCTTCATTTAAACCCAGCAGAGCACCAGTCCTGAGCAGCTCTCCTGTCTCGTGCCCGTATCTGAATTATCTCAGCTATACTCATGGAAGTGGAAGCCGGGGGAGAATGGGGCGAGCACAGCAGCGCCCGGGCCTGTGGGAAAGGAAGCTTCAAACATTCCCAAAGTTACACTTTGTAGCTGCGAGCTTGTAAAAGAGAAATACCAGGTGGGGAGCGCTTTGAACTTCCCAGGCTTTGTGGGGCTGAGCTGTCAGCCGTGAGTAATTGCAGCTTTCTGCGGGAGCAGGGGCTGCCCGGGAGGGAGCCCTGGGCTGGGCTGCAGCTCTGCAGGAGCAGCAGATGGGATCCTGCTCCTCCCTGCCTTCCCCAGCCCACACTGCCACCTCACCCTGCTTGTGGGGAGCAGAAATAATCGACTCTCGCTTTTTATGGCCGAGGCAGCCAAGCCAGTGCCCAGTGGAAGTGGGCATCTGAGGGGATGCTGGACTCCAGGACAGTTGGGATGGATGGAGATGAGAGATGTCTGAAGGCTGCCCTTAGAATATCTGGTTTATTAGAGAGGTGAAAGGCCCTGCGTGGAGCCGCCAGATGCGGCACGTGGCAGGCCCGAGGACGTGGGGAAGGGAGAGGCAAGGGGTAGAGGGAGATAAGAGGATGCTCCAGGAGAGGGTGGAGGTTCCAAGAGGGCATCTGGCTCCTCAGGGACTCCTTGTCAGGGGCTTCAAGGTGGGCTGGAACAAGACTCGGGCCAATGGGGTCACAGACTCCTGATGCTTCAGGGGAGGGTTACAGGTGTGGGATGAACCATACATTGGGGTGAGATCTAACAGTCCATTTGACCCTTGGACTTACCTGTAGGTAAGGGCATTATTCAGCCAGAATTGTCTTCATCCTGGCTGTGTGATTGTGTTCTACTTGTGCAGTGACTACGGTTTGGTATCTCAAAACTTGTTACCATCTCAATCTCTGTATTTTCTAAATCTTTTGCCAGGCAATCAAATTTATAAGGCTTTCTTGTTTCATCTTCCCCAACAGGCAACAAACAGCAGGGACTCGTTTTAGGCCTTTTTTTGTGCTCCTTTCCACCCAGCACTGCCTGGAGGATGGGCTGCTGTGCCAACAGCTGTCCCCACAGAGAAAGGATTCTCTGGTGGTGGCTGCAGGGCCTGGGCTGAACCCAGAGGAGCTCCTGAATCCACACCCCTGAGTTGGGATGGGGCGTGTGCCATTCCTGCTGGATTTGGTAAAACCTCGCAGGTGCACGGGCAGTTCCAAATTCCATCCCCATGGGAAAGAGCAGGGCTGAGGGCAAGGCTGAGGGAAGATCCTTCATACCCTGCCAGATGCTCTGGGACTCACAGCACCCATGGGGAACCTCGGGAAGTTCTGCTCAGCCCTCCTCAGGCTGCTCCAGCTGCCAGCCAGTTCTGAGGCAGCTCACCCTGACCCAAATCCTGCTGGGAAGCAATTCCCGTTCCCCACAGCTGCACTTCCAGCTCAAGCCAGCACTCAGCCTTCCCCAGAGAGGTCCTGGAGATCAGCACTTGGCTCTGGGCTCCCATCTGGATGAGCTCTGAACACCTGGGGTTTTGTCCCTGCAGAGAGCTGATCCCACCTGGATCAGCCTGGGGGGAAATGCCCAAAATTCTCCTTGTCTTTGCTTTCTGTTCAGTGCCTTGTGCCCTTGACCTCCCCCTTGTCATCCTCGAGGCTGATAAATTCAGTTTGAGTTCTCACAGGACACCCCCTGCTCCTGTAGCTGACCAAAACCTGCTTCCTACAACGGGAAGAATTTGTGGTTTTCATCATTTCACTAAAGGCGTCTCTCACCTTTTACTATTGCTTTTATTTTAAAATGAAAATATAACTTCCTCTCCCTGGGGGAAAAAAAAGCTTTCCTTCTAAGAATACCTAAAATGTGACTTTTTCAGGTGTAATTTTTTCATGCTGTTTTTCAGTGAGGTTTTTCTTTGACCCTATTCTCCAAACTGTAATTTCTTAACCACTTAAGGCTGAAATGATATTTCAGCCCTGCAAGACAAAACTCAACTCCAGGCCCAGTGCTGAGCTCTCCAGCCTGGAAAGTGCCTGCCCTCAGGGTGGAAGGTGCCCACAGAACAGGGAGGTGATCTTGCCCTTCCTTCGTGGCTCTGCACACCCAGAATTTCCTGGGTGGCCCCTGCTGCAGTGCCTGTGTGGTGGCAGCTCTGCCCCAGCCCTGCTCCTTCCTTCCCAAGCTGCTCCCGTGCTGCCCGTGGCAATTCCAGTGGCTGAATTCCTTCCTCCAGTAAAATCTTAACAAGTTGAGCTGAATCTTCAAACAAATCCACGTCTCCCTCAATAAATATCAAAAGGGAAATCCAGCTTAACATAAACAGAGGATGGCGAAGTGGTGCTGTTTATATGGCTCAGTTTCCCTCCAGTTAAACCACTAATGGCACTTGGAGGGCTCGTAATTAGCAGCCACATCTGACAGAACAAAGTCATCCCTGGAAGCCAGGCCAGGGCAGGATGAAAGCGCCACCAGCACAGGCCCAGGGCCCAGCTCTAGGCCTGGACTTGTCTTGCTAGAGCAGTGCTTGGCTCTCGTGCTTGATCCCAGCTTTTGCTCAGAAAAATTCCCATACCCAGGGGATTTGTGCCTGTTCCTGTGCCTGGCTTCCCTCAGCAGACCCTGGGCAGCAGCGGGTTCCCCTGCCTGGGCTGGGTTTGCTTGAACCCCACAAATTTGGGGCTGATCACAGACTCCAGCCTGTCTGTACTTTGCTTTCTGCAGAGCCCCAGAGCTGCTCAGGAGCGCAGAGCCCAGAAAAGGAGCGAATGATGAACACTGAGCGTTCGGGCTGGAGCTGCAGTCACACCTGACTTTTATTTTTGGTTTTTCAGTACATCTGGGCTCTTCTGCCCAGCCCTTCCCTGTGCCTCTCCCCAGCACAGCCAGGGGCAGCCCATTAGTGTGAGGGATGCGTGTCACTGCCTGCTGATCTAGGCCAGGGCTCGGCTGCTCCTCAGAGCCAGGGCCCAGAAGCACAATTAGACACCAGCCAAGGCTCTCAGCAGTGATTTAAAACGGATTTTGATTTTAAAGGTACGTCTTAAAAGCACCTGGTTTTGTAAAAACGTCAGAGCCACTCAGGTCTCACTATCTGCAAATCAGCAGCTCCCAAATGAGGTGCATAAAAGTGGCAGCATCCCACGGTGTGAGTCTGCTCCAGAATTGTTGTCAGTGCTGCTGGAGCAGAGGTTCTCCGAGCCTCGCAGCCACCCCTCTGATCCCTGCACAGCAGCTGTTAACTCTTCCGCTGCTCCACACACAACGAGCCTGGCAACATTAAGCATACTTTGGCCCAGGAATTCAGTTATTTATGCATCTCTCCAAGGCTTGTAAGGACTACTTGTAGTTATGGGGGAAAGGAGATTTATTTAGCCAGGATAAAACCTGAGCAAAGGCACAGCTGCTCAGAGTCTTTCAGCATTTGCCCCTTTTCCCTTTTGTTTTTGGTATTTATTTCAAAATGCAATTCAACAAGTTCAGCCTGAGCAAGTGCTTCTGACCCATGGCTACAGTAACATCTGTGACTGTCCTCTGCCATTTGCGAGCTGGAGCGGCTCTTAATCTCCTGAGCACACTGCTCCGCAGTGACATTTCCAGGACATCTGCACTCGAGAGGCAGCGGCGGCCTGGGATCAGAGTTTGAACAGAAACGTGTTCGTGCACGGCCCGGCATGGCCAGGGAGAGCCGGCCCTGGGAACTGCGGGCTTGGGCACCTCTGGGCTGGCCGGGACCCGCTTGGTGCTCCCCATCCCGGTGCTCCCCGTCCCAGCCAGACCCGCTCCATGCTCCCCATCCCGGCCAGACCCACTCCGTGCTCCCAATCCCAGCCAGACCCGCTCCGTGCTCCCCATCCTGGCCAGACCCACTCGGTGCTCCCCATCCTGGTGCTCCCCATCCCGGTGCTCCCCATCCCAGTGCTCCCCATCCCAGCCAGACCCACTCTGTGCTCCCCGTCCCAGCCAGACCCGCTCCGTGCTCCCCATCCTGGCCAGACCCGCCCGGTGCTCCCCATCCCAGTGCTCCCCATCCCAGCCGGACCCACTCGGTGCTTCCAATCCCGGTGCTCCCCATCCCAGCTGGACCTGCTCCGTGCTCCCCATCCCAGCCAGACCCACTCGGTGCTCCCAATCCCGGTGCTCCCCATCCCAGTGCTCCCCATCCTGGCCAGACCCGCCCGGTGCTCCCCATCTCGGTGCTCCCCATCCCGGTGCTCCCCATCCCAGTGCTCCCCGTCCCAGCCAGACCCACTCCATGCTCCCCATCCCAGCTGGACCCATTCGGTGCTCCCAATCCCAGTGCTCCCCATCCCAGTGCTCCCCATCCCGGTGCTCCCCATCCCAGCCGGACCCGCTCCGTGCTCCCCATCCCAGCCAGACCCGCCCGGTGCTCCCCATCCCAGTGCTCCCCATCCCAGCCAGACCCGCCCGGTGCTCCCCATCCCAGTGCTCCCCATCCCAGCCGGACCCACTCGGTGCTCCCAATCCCGGTGCTCCCCATCCCAGTGCTCCCCATCCCGGTGCTCCCCATCCCAACAGACCCGCTCCGTGCTCCCTATCCCAGTGCTCCCCGTCCCAGCCGGACCCGCTCCATGCTCCCCATCCCAGCCAGACCCACTTGGTGCTCCCCATCCTGGTGCTCCCCATCCCAGTGCTCCCCATCCCAGTGCTCCCCATCCCAGCCAGACCCACTCCATGCTCCCCATCCCAGCCGGGCCCACTCTGTGCTCCCAATCCCGGTGCTCCCCATCCCAGCCAGACCCGCCTGGTGCTCCCCATCCCAGTGCTCCCCATCCCAGCCAGACCCACTCCGTGCTCCCCATCCCAGCCGGACCCACTCGGTGCTTCCAATCCCGGTGCTCCCCATCCCAGTGCTCCCCATCCCAGCCAGACCCGCTCCATGCTCCCCATCCCAGTACTCCCCGTCCCAGCCAGACCCGCTCCGTGCTCCCAATCCCGGCCAGACCCGCTCCGTGCTCCCAATCCCGGTGCTCCCCATCCCGGTGCTCCCCATCCCAGCCAGACCCGCTCTGTGCTCTCCATCCCAGCCAGACCCATTCGGTGCTCCCCATCCCGGTGCTCCCCATCCCAGCCAGACCCGCTCCGTGCTCCCCATCCCGACGCGGCAGTGATTCCCGGCAGGCCCGGGAGAGCGCTCCTGCTGCCCCAGAAACCACCCAGCTGAGCGGGCACTGCTCATTAACAGCCGAAATTAGAGCAGAACCGAGGCTGCTGCTGGGAGGGAAGGCTCGAACCAACCGGGGCGATTCCAGAGAGCCACGGGAGCGGGAGGAGGCTGCGCGCTGCCCGTGCAGCGACGGAGGGTGCGGGGAGGGAGTAGGGATGGTGTAGGGATGGTGTAGGGATGGTGTGGGGAAGGTGTATGGATGGTGTAGGGATGGTGTATGGATGGTGTAGGGAAGGTGTAGGGATGGTGTGGGACTGGTGCAGGGATGGTGTAGGGAAGGTGTAGAGAAGGTGTAGGGAAGGTGTAGGGAACGTGTATGGATGGTGTAGGGAAGTTTTAGGGAAGATGTGGGAATGGTGCAGGGATGGTGTAGGGAAGGTGTAGGGAAGGTGTGGGGATGGTGTAGGGAAGAAGTGGGGATGGTGCAGTGATGGTGTAGAGAAGGTGTAGCAAAGGTGTGGGGACGGTGCAGGGATGGTGTGGGGAAGGTGTGGGGATGGTGTAGGGAAGGTGTATGGATGGTGTAAGGAAGGTCTAGGGAAGGTGTGGAAATGGTGCAGGGATGGTGTAGGGAAGGTGTGGGGATGGTGTAGGGAAGGAGTGGGGATGGTGCAGGGATGGGGCAGGGATGATGTGGGGAAGGTGTGGGGGAAGTGTAGGGAAGGTGTTGGGAAGGTGTAGGGAAGGTGTGGGGAAGGTGTGGGGAAGTGTAGGGAAGGTGTGGGGATGGTGTAGGGATGGTGTAGGGAAGGTGTGGGGAAGGTGTGGGGAAGTGTAGGGAAGGTGTGGGGATGGTGTAGGGAAGGTGTTAGGAAGGTGCTCTCGCTCCGTCGCTGCAGCCCCGACCTGCCGAAGGTGTGGGAGGGTGCTGGGGACAGCCAGGCTGCTCTGGGGACAGCGTGTGGCGGTGGCAGTGCCATGTGTCAGCCGGGAGCCGCTGTGACTATGCGCCTCCTGCTCGTTTCACAGGCTCAGCTGGTGGCAGCTCTGCTCTTTCTCCCCTTCTCTGTAATGCAAAGTAAAAATCATTCCGCTCGTGTCGCTAAAGGTGCTTTTCATAACTGTGAGCCTGTTAACGCTGGTTTCCTAACAAATACCAGCTGAAAGCCTTTTGTTTGTTTTGGGCGCGGTGTTTTCAAACACTCACAGCAAGCTGCTGCTCAGCTGTGTGTTGGTAAACAGGAGCTGCCGGCTCTCACCTGGGCAGAGGCGGAATCTGAGTGAAGCCCAGGTGGAATCAGGACAGGGCTCGGAGGGGCAGCATGGGCGGCTGTCCAAGGGGCAGCTTCTTGCCTGAAGCTGATTTTCCCCGTGAGCTGGGCCTGCACAGCAGTTCCTGCCTCTGGAAACTCCTTTGGAGCCGTTCCGTTTGTAACTCAGCTTTCCAGGCCTGGTTAGATGGGACTTGGAGCAGCCCGGCCTTGTGGGAGGTGCCCCTGCCCATGGCAGGGGGTGGCACTAGATGGGATTTATGGTCCTTTCCAACCCAAATCTTTTTGGGATTCACGGTGGGGAGTCTGGACGTCCCTGTCTGGCACAGGGAAGTGGGACCAGTGAGAGATGGATGAGAGGTGGATGGATGTTCAGCAAGTGTCATCTTCTCCTCCTCCTCCTCCTTCTTGTCCTTCCTGCCAGCGGCCCAGCGCTGCTCACTGGGGCCCGCTCATCCTTGTGTCACCAGCTCTGTTGTGCCATGGCAGCTTCCTGGGGGTTCACAGGGAGCACCCAGTGATTTATGGCTCCCAGCGCCTCTCAGTTTGTAATAAAGTTTTCAGCAGCTCTGTCGCGCCCGTCCCCACCCCCGCGCACGCACAGCCCGCGCTCGCTTTGTTCTCCTCACACCGAATGTCAACTCATAAACCTTTCATCAACTAAACCAGGTGGAAAAAACCCATTACTGAAAGAAGTGTTCATTCAGGTTCGGAGGGGGATGGTGGGCGGAGGAGAAAGTTCCCCGGTGGAAGGAAAGCAAAGGGGAGGGGGCGCGGAGGAAACGCGAGGCTCCGCAGGGCCCGGCAGCGCTGCCAGCCCCGCAGGAGCCGGGAACAGCCCTGGGCATCCTCTGGGAGGCAGCGATTCGGGCCCCACAGCCGCTGCTGAAAGGGAGCGTCAGCACGGGCGAGCCATGCCAGCCACTCCACCCTCGGTGCCTTTGTGCGGCTGGAGGGGCCCCAGCCCTGCCTGGGGCTCCCAGCCCTGATCGGGGCCACTCCAGCCCTGCCCGGGACTCCCCCAGGCCTGCCTGGGGCTCCCAGCCCTGCCCGGGGCTCCTCCAGCCCTGCCCAGGGCTCGGGGGCTGACAGACGCGGAGGCCACACAGCGCAGGGGCTGAAAGCGCTGGAACTGCGAGCGAGGAGAGAGGGGGACAGGGCCAGCAGGGTGTCCCAGAGGGGCACAGGGACAGCGGGGTGTCCCAGAAGGGGACAGAAACAGCAGGGTGTCCCAGAGGGGCACAGAGCCAGCGGGGCGTCCTAGAGAGGGACAGGACCAGCAGGGTGTCCCAAAGGGGGACAGGGACAGCAGGGTGTCCCAGAGGGGCACAGAGCCAGCAGGGTGTCCCAGATGGGGACAGGGACAGCAGGGTGTCCCAGAGGGGGACAGGGACAGCGGGGTGTCCCAGAGGGGCACAGGGACAGCGGGGTGTCCCAGATGGGGACAGGGCCAGCAGGGTGTCCCAGAGGGGCACAGAGCCAGCGGGGTGTCCCAGAGGGGCACAGAGCCAGCGGGGCATCCCAGAGCGGGGACAGGGCCAGCAGGGTGTCCCAGAGGGGCACAGGGACAGTGGGGTGTCCCAGATGGGGACAGGGCCAGCAGGGTGTCCCAGATGGGCATAGAGCCAGTGGGGTGTCCCTGCAGCAGCGCCAGCCCAGGGATGCTGAGCTCGGAGCTGCAGCGCCTGCTGCTGCTGCCACACCTCGCTGCACAGGTGTCCCTGTGAATGCAGCCCTGGCCGGGGGCTGGGAGTGTCCGACGGGCAGGGACAGCACGGTAGGAGCCCGGGCATGGCACCTTTCCTGCTGGAATTCCTGCTGCAATTCCTGCCTCCCGCCGGTCCCACCTGCCCCAGGAAGGCGCTGCTGCCTGCACGGGCCATCGATCCCGTTATTGACTGGGGATGGGATTTCAAAAGGGCTGTAGGTGGAGTTCACTGGGAAATGCAATCTCCTTTTCCCCAGCGTGTTTGTGTTTCAGGCACACACTTCTGGGGTTGGTGGATCTTTCTTTACACACGGTGTGTAAAGTTCTGCACAAAAGTGTGTTTAAATAAGTTCTTAAGCTGTGCAGCCCAGAGGTAAAGCTCTGGAGAAGGGCAGGAGGTCCCTAGAGGATGAAGAAAGGACGAGAAACAACAAAGGAGAACAGGCAGTGACATCTGTCACTAGTATTTTATAAGTTAAAAATTCAGCATAATCTCCTGCCACCCTGTCCGCTATACCGAGTTCCAACAGCAACAGAATTGTCATGATTTCTACATGAATTAATTCAAATCTCTCTTTGCATGATATGGCGTAAGAAAGGGGCCATCTGGTTTATGTTCAGGGTGTCAGAACCACTCATACCAGCACACTCGCAGAGTGCAAGATGGGAGCTGACTGCACACATTAACGTCTCCTTACCCTCTGCCTGGCCGGGCCCCGGCACTGCCGGCCCGTTCACCACTGCAGTTCCCACTTTTGGTACCCTAACTCAGAGCCCGGGCAGCTCCCGGCACCCACAGCCCCAGGGCTGCTCCCCAGCACCCACCCGGGGCTGGTCTGGCACAGCCGAGGGGCTCGGGGACACCGGGACCCCGCGGTGACAGGGCAGAGGTGGTCACTGCAGCTCTGTCCGAGCAGTGACCCTGTCCGTGCCAGCCCTCCCCTGGCCGGGGCTCAGCAGGAGCCCGGGGAAGGCGCCGTGGGCGTGGGGAGCTCCCATCCCATCCCACCAGGAACCACACCCAGAGTCCGGAACCTTCTCCCTGCTGTGGAGGTTTAAATTCTGCCTCTCAGCTGAGGAGATAATAACTGAGATAAGTGTGAAGCTTTAACTGGGGTGTCTGGAGCTGATGGCATCATGCAGGTTTACACTGCCTGGTTTTCCTGGATGCGTTGTTTTTTACCTGGATATATTAAGTTTTACCTGCATGCCTTAATTTTTGCCTGGATATATTAATTTTTACCCAGACTTATCCATTTTTACCTGGATGCAATGGTTTTTGCCTGGGTGTATTAATCCTCAAAGCACCCTAAACGACAGCAGTGCTTGCAATTCTCAGCTAATTGCAGGGAAAGAAAAAAGGGTCAGGAAAACAGGTCTTTTGAGGCTGTAAATCAGATTTTGATTAATTAATTATTACAGCAATTTTTGTTCTGCCTGTGTTACATCCTGGTGACAAACTGGTTCACTGTGATTTTTCCAGCAGTTCCTTGAATATTCAAAATCCAAGTAGAATTGGTTTGCTGAGACAAGGCACCAAAGCCCCCAATTCTGCTCCCTTTGCTGGTTGAAAGGGGCTCAGGAGAGTGGGAAAGAACCCCCATAGCAGAAAATCCTCATCTAGAACAGATTAACTCTGTTTATATTGCAAAGGCTCTGGCTCAAGTGAGGCCTTTTTTTGCTTAGAAATATTGTTTTAGCATGAATTTATCTTCAAATGAACTTTGTGGTAAATAGCATTCAAACATGAGCTTAAATTTAAGGTCTTATTTAAGTGCTTTCCTACTTCACTTGCCAGCTGAGGATCTGGCCTGAGCTTTGAAGATCTTTGGGGAGAAGCAGCAGATTAATGAGATTAGAACATTTGCAATCACTTTTGTACTTCTCTGAGCTGCCTGATCTCTGTAATGCCTCGTCTCCACAGGGCTGCGGAGTTGTTGGCTGGGTGCTGACGGACAGGGGTGATGAAAACAGGGCTGGCTGATCATCCTTTCAGCTCTGGGAACACATTCCATGGCCCCTGGGGATTGCACTTCCAGCCGTCAGCGTGTGTTTAATCTCTGTGCTCTGGGAGATCCATTGAGTGCTTCACTCTCCACCCCCGGGCCTCATCTCCTGCCTCAGCTTTGCAGCTGGTGTTTCACAGCCAGAACATGAAACTGGTGCTCAGGGGAGGTGGGAAGGGGTGACCTGGGGCGGGCAGGGCTTCCCCCAGGGAGATCCGGACTGGTCCCTCCTGGCCATTGCCACTGGAACATCGCTCCTGCCCTGCGACTCCGTGCGCAGAACAGATCTGTGACACCCAGCTTTGCCATCCCTGCCTCGAAGTCAGGCTAAGGAGGCAGCAGCCTGGCAGCTCCCCTGTCCCTGGCTGGCATGGGGGGTTCAGTTCCTGCGGGATGGAACGTGGAACTCCCCTCGGAGAGCAGGGCAGGACCTGGGGTTGTCCCTCTGTGAGCTCCTCCACGGCCACAGCCTGCGGCCTCCTGCAGCCGAGCTCCTCCATGTTCCTCAAAGACATGGCTTGAGGAAAGCAGAAAGAAACCCTAACCCCCCAAAGTGCCAAAAGCCCTTGGATCTGTGCACAGATCTTCCTGAAGGAAGGTTTCCCTGGGTGTTTATTGCACCCTCACCCCTCACAACCCCTGGCAGGTCAGGCTCGGAAAAGCCACGTAGACAGATGTTGGAGAAAAGCTTGGGGTGTTCTAAACTGTGCTGTTGGACACTCCTGGTTAGTGTCAGAGAGGGAAAAAGCACCAAGACAAACCCATAATCCTGTTTATTCCAGTCACAGAAACAACCTGGAGCCCATTTAATGCAGAATTGCCAGAAATGCAGCCAGGGAATCATGCAGGGCCAGGACAAACAGGGCAGGAAGTGCAAACCCTACTCACTGCTCCATTTCCTGCACCAAAAGAGTAATTATAATTAAAAATAAATCACTGCTGCTTTTAGTTTGATGAAATTACTACTGCTATTAAGAGTAGCTCAAGCTGACTGTAAATCATTTTCTGCAGGCTATCACTTTGGGGTTTGGAATATTTGATGGGTTAAAGGATGTGTGGTGCTGCAGCTGCAGAAGGAGAGGGCAGAGCAGGAATCACACCGGGGTGAGAGCAGCACGTTCCTGTACTCCGGGGTGCCTGGAGCCTGGAAGAAATGAAATTAGCACTTCTGAAAAAGAACTGATTAATGCAAAGATGCTCCCAACCACTCCGCTCATCCTCCTTAATGGGATGTGGGAGGCAGTTTTGACTTGCTGGCCAGAGGAGGGGCTCCCAAAGGCATGCACTCAGTTGACAGCCATCACTTTGGTGCTTTTTTGTTTCTTTTAATGTGTCAAAACTCGGCTGCTCTCCAGAATTATTAGAAGTTCAGAACGAAAACTTTTCTGTTGTTAAAGGGAATTTTCTGTAGTTGCATTCTGCATTGCTGAGGGGTGAGGGGAAGTGGGAGCCTGAACTCCTGGAGTCTGAGAGCCTGGGCTTTACGAGGCTGCAGAAAGCCTGGTGAGAACAGGGCCCAATCTGGAAATGCATTTAAGACACTCACGGCTTGGAGCACATAAATACTCGCACAGAAGTCAATGGGACATAAATTCATGAATTTGCCTAAGTGCTTTGCTGGATCTCTGCCGAAGGAACCACTTACCAGGAGTTCCAGTCACAGAATCAGAGCCCTGTTAATGAGCAAAGCCCCGGAGCAGGGCGGCAGGGAGATGTGAAATCCAGCCCCACGTCGTGCCAGGGCTGCTGAGCTCCATCCCACCCCACGGCCGCTTACCCTGCTGGGTGACACCATTGTCCCCTGCCCCTCCAAAGGCATTTACAGGGTCCATTTTACACTGGCAGTGCAGGAGGGGGAGCAGCCTCTGCAGCAGCCTGGGGCTGGTGCAAACCAGAGCTCAGATCCGGGGGGCAGGAAACACAGCAGCTTTTCTTCTAGAAAAAGGCTGTTCCAGATCTTCAGTGAATTGTGCCTTTCACCTTCCACTTTTTTATTTTAAAATTCTCTTGGCAGCAGAGGAGGCTGATCAGGAAAGAGAAACATGAGTGACTAAGATCAGTCGATATTGTCAGATCTCTGCATGCTCCATTAGTGCTGGCAGGCACCAGAAATGCAGATTTCACTGTGCAAGAGCTCATAAATCACTCTGGGAGCAGCAGCTGGGGTGGGGATGCTGGGGAGGGAGAAGAGGGGTGGTAAAAACCCAAACCAGGACCGGAGCAGCTCCTGTGCCATGAGGATGCCCAAGGTGAGGATAAACAAAGGAGTGTGGCAATGGGACAGGGCTGGAACACCCTGGATCCTCCAGCGTGGGCAGCTCTCACTCACACTGAGGTTTCCCCTGAACCAGAAACAGGAGCAGCCCCTGGGAGAAGTGAGGCAGAACATGGGTTTGCTGAGCGTCACTGTGAGCTGTTCAGCACATTTGGGTGTATTCAATAAATCCCTGTCAGGATCCTTGCTCTGAGAGAGGAGAGGGTTGTGACAAATTGCTTTTGTCTGTTGTTCTGCACAGACGTTTCTTTCAATCAAGGAAGAAGTGCTCGCACATCATAATGAAACTTCCCCCAGAATCTCTGTGTGTGGGCCAGAGCTGGCCACTGGCACTGGCCTGGGAGCCCAGGGGCATGGGGGGCCCAGGGGCATGGGGGGCCCAGCAGCTGCTGCCAGGGATCCCCAGCTGGAGCAGGAACACAGGCTGACCCTGCAGGGCCACATGGATACCCTGAATCTGTAGGAACTCAGGAATGTCAGGGAAGAAAATGCTTGGAAGGTTTGATTTATGGAAATCATCATATCAGATTCTGGTGGTGGGCTTAGCAGTGCTGGGAAAGGGCAGGACTCAATAATTCAGAGGTTTCCTCCAGCCTAAACAACTCCATGATTCTGTGTTTTGTGAGCAAACTTTGGGGTTGTTTTCTAGAAGCAAATCACAAAGCTTTTCCAGAATTCCCAGAGAGTTTGTAGGCGAAAGGACCTTCAGTCCTTCCCATTCTCACAGCATCCTCCACTGTGGTTCACACAGAGCTGTGTTAACATGAGTCTGGAATATCTCAGCACATAATTATTTATCCTTCAATAAAACAAAGAAAACCATGTCTAAATCTGACTAATATCCCCTCCTCAGCCTGCCAAGTGGGGCCTTGTGTTTTCAGCACTGAAAAGCAAGCCTGACTAGCTGCATATTTTGTGTTACCATGGTTTATGTCCAAATGCAAGGATTTAATTTTGTCCGTCATCAAGCCGTGGTTTCCATATGACACCAGCACATTCCTCCCCTCTGCCTGCTGTTCTGACAGACGACAGAATCGAATTAAACGTTCCAACCACCCCGCTGCAAAGGCAGGAGCTTCTGTTCCTTTGGCTTTGGAGATCAAGGGGCAGATCTTTACCGGGCAGGAACCGTCCTCGGCGCAGCCACGAACATTTGCACCGTGTGCCCCGGCTGAGGCCTGGCCTGGGATGTCTCCATCGCCCAGGACAGTGTGAGAAAATGGATAAAGCAGGACTGACAGATGAGACAGACTCTCCTTTCTGCTGTGCTGGCCCTTCTGAGTGATGATTATTGTGTTTCCTCCTGGAGCAGCCCCACTTCTCCCTCTGGAGCCAGCGAAGAGAAACCCCTGCACATATTTCTGCACTAACTGCAGCCTCCCTCCCTCCCAGCCAACTGCAATTTCATGGTATCAACATTTAAAAAAAGCCAATCCCCAGGCTCTGCCTTGCTGAGACCTCGAGGAGAAAAATGACCAGTTCCTTCTGCAAGCACCGGCTGGGTTTTCAAAGCAGCCTGAGGGGATTACACACACATCTCACTTTGAAATTTAAGCTCTGGATCTTGAAAGAATAAGGTTTATTCCGCAGCTTCACACCCTGAAGGGACAGCTCATTGCCTGGGATTGCTGTGATGTCATCCTGGCACGGAACCTTTCCAGGCACAGTGCCTTGCTCTGCACGGAGCAGCACGGGGGTGACCCTGGGCTGGGCCTTGGGGTTTTGGGGTGCTCTGGGTGCCAGCACTCCCTGAGTGTCCATCCTGCTCAGTCCAGGAACAGAGTTATCCCAAACACTGACAAACCCCAGCGGGTGGCAATTGGAGAGGTAGGATCCCCAGGAAGGGAAAGAAGTGCAGGAGGATGCTGGCAACCATCCAGCTGGGCCTGCAAGTCACTCCTGGAGCTCACAGAATCACAGAATTCTGGGATCCTGTGGTGATGAGCCAGATGGGTCTGCAAGTCAGCACGGCTCCTGGAGCCCCGGCAGGGTTTGCGCTGCAGGGTTTGTCCTGGGTTTGCAGTGCTGGGTTTGCAGTGCAGGGTTTGTCCTGGGTTTGCAGTGTTGGGTTTGTCCTGGGTTTGCAGTGTTGGGTTTGTCCTGGTTTGCAGTGCTGGGTTTGTCCTGGGTTTGCAGTGTTGGGTTTGCAGTGTTGGGTTTGCAGTGCTGGGTTTGCAGTGCTGGGTTTGTCCTGGGTTTGCAGTGCTGGGTTTGCAGTGTTGGGTTTGCAGTGCTGGGTTTGCAGTGCAGGGTTTGTCCTGGGTTTGCAGTGTTGGGTTTGCAGTGTTGGGTTTGCAGTGCTGGGTTTGCAGTGCAGGGTTTGTCCTGGGTTTGCAGTGCAGGGTTTGCAGTGTTGGGTTTGTCCTGGGTTTGCAGTGCTGGGTTTGCAGTGTTGGGTTTGTCCTGGGTTTGCAGTGCTGGGTTTGCAGTGTTGGGTTTGCAGTGTTGGGTTTGCAGTGCTGGGTTTGCAGTGCAGGGTTTGTCCTGGGTTTGCAGTGCAGGGTTTGCAGTGTTGGGTTTGTCCTGGGTTTGCAGTGCTGGGTTTGCAGTGTTGGGTTTGTCCTGGGTTTGCAGTGTTGGGTTTGCAGTGCTGGGTTTGCAGTGCAGGGTTTGTCCTGGGCTTGCAATGGTGGTTTTTTCTGGGTTTATAGTGCTGGGTTTGCAGTGATGGATTTGTTCGGGGATTGCAGTGCTGGGTCTGTCCTGGGTTTGTCCTGGGTTTGCAGTGGTGGTTTTTTCTGGGTTTGTAGTGCTGGGTTTGCAGTGATGGATTTGTTCGGGGATTGCAGTACTGGGTCTGTCCTAGATTTGTTCAGGGATTGCAGTGGTGTTTTTTTCTGGGTTTGTAGTGCTGGGTTTGCAGTGCTGGGCTCTGCCCTGCATTTGCAGACTCCAGAGCCTGGAGGTGTGGCTGGGTGATGCTGCTGCTGCCAATAGCCCAGGAGAGGGGACCTGGGACCTGCTGGGACTGGGTAAAGAAACAAATTTGTATTAATTAGGAACAAATGCTCATTGCTGGCTAATGGGTTCCACAGCAGATGTTTGTCCCAATATCCAAGAGATGGGTCATCTCCAACACAAGTGATAAGTGATAAACCACAGGAGTGGGGTTTCTGGTTGTTTCATGTTGTCTCAGATCAAAAGCAGGGTTGGTCAGGGCTGGAAATATCATTAATTAACGCTGACACCTGAGTTTGAGATGCCTTATTCACACAATGCCCTTTACTAAATTAACCATGGTCCCCAGATTAGGTAAATCTTCCCTGTTCACTCTGAGCATGGAGCATTAATACCCAGAATCAGCAACTGGGGATTCAGCTGTCTGTTCCTGAAGTGAACATGACCTGCAGGACTCCCCTGGTAGTCCCAAACATCCTGCCCATGCTGTGGTGTTCACACACCTTGTGGGGCAGGTGTACAGACCCCTGGGGCTGTACAGACCCCTCAGTGCCAGCACAGTTAAACAAAGACTTGGATGTGCCTTCCTGGTGATTCTGAGTTTAGGAATGGGTCAGGACGAAGCAGCTCCCCAGGAATATTGTCCTTGCTCTGTACTCCAACTGACTGACAAACAGTGTGGGTGAGCATTTCCTGAGAGGGAGAAATGAAAAATCTGGGTGCATTTTCCACCTGGGAGGTGCCTACGTGATGGTCCGTGTGTGTGTGTGTGTGTATGTGTGTGTGTATGTGTGTGTGTGTGTGTGTGTGTGTGTGTGTGTGTGTGTGTGTGCGCGTGCGTGTGCATGTATGTGTGTGTACTTAGGGAAGTGTTTTGTACTGAAGATGTGTGTGCTGGGACAAAAAGGCTGTATTTGAAATTAATTTGTGTAAATACACATGTGCATGGGAAGCCCCCCTGCTGCAGACACCATACATATGTGCATATCTAATCATATTTGTGTACACAAACACTCACAAATTAGGGACAGAAAGTTAAGCATATGCCTGTCTCACCCCTCAGTGATGATCCCTCCAAGGAACATCAAACCTGTTTGTGTCAACACAGACCCCTGGGCCCTGGAGATCCCCGTGCACCCTGAGAAACAGAGATCTCTGTGCCTGCAGGGCAGCCCTGCACCATCCCCACACCTCTGCCATGTCCCCTCTGCTACAATCTCCATCCCTCCTGGGCACAACTCCCCAGCCAGCATCCTCTGATCTTTGCCCTCTTTTCCTTCAAATTAAATTTCAACTTTTTTCAAATCTCTGGTGAGTGACAAGCCAGTGCCAGAACTATCTTTTAATACACAAAAGCATAAATAATGCCATCCATCAGAGCTGTCACTCAGCAAGATGGATTGCTACTTGTCCAGACACTGGAATGACACAGAAGTGAAAGTTAGGAACTGTCTCTTTTCTTTGCTTGCTTTCTTTTTCTTCTTCTCTCTCCCTTTTTTTTTTATTTGCCGGACTGCTTGATTCTGATTAATGGTGCTGTCAGGGAGGGATTCCGCTTGCCCGGATAATGAGTCAGGAATGTATTCCCTGTCACAAACACAGCAGATGTCAGGGGCAGAAGGGCCCGGGAATGCCAGAAACAATATACAGTTTCTTCCTAGTCCCCTGACAGGCCAATATGCTGCACAAGGTCTAATTTATGTAGACAAAATGCAGGCAAGGGGCTGTGGCAGCAGAGAGGCTGTGGGGAAGTCTGGAGTACAATGCAGGAGGGAGGTAATGAAGGCGAGCACTGGGACTCAATAGCACTGCATCAAACGGCCTTAACAAGAATGGCCCAGGACCACTTTGACTCCATTAAAGTGCACTTTACATCATTATAGAGAGAAATCAAACAGGGCAGAGGGCTTCTGTTTCTTTTAATGGCTCGATTAGGTTATTCACTCATCTCGCTCGCAGCTGTCACCGCGGTGCCAGGGAGGGACGCTGGCCTGGTGGCACAGGGCACTGCAGCAGCACCTCTGCACCCCCTGTGCCTCACAGACAGGCTCCCAGGCTGTGCCCAGGGCTGCTGAAGGGATTTCCCTGGCTTTTGTCTGCAAAGGGGCCAGGTGGGTGCCCAAAGCCCAGCCCCGGTGTCGGAATCTGTGGGTATTGGTGATTCCGAGATTGTAGAAAGTCTCTGTCTGTCAGCCCCACTGCCAAAGCAGAAGCCATAGTTCGTCTGTGCTGTTTCAGGGTTGTTTATTCTGTTTATCTCTAACATGTTCTGCTGCCCTGCCGCAGCTCTGTCCTGCAGGGCAGCGTGTGGGGCTCTGCCCTCAGTGGGATGGTACAAACATTAAATACCACAAACTACCTGTGCTGGATTTACAATAACGTGCCAATATCTGTCACCTACGTTGGACAGTGTGTCCCCAGCTTGAACCAACAGAAAAATGCCAACACCACAGTGAAACATGGAGGGCATGAAGAAGGAGAAAAAGGACAAGGCACACCCAATTCCTCCATCTTGTCCCCTTTGAACCCTTAATCTAGAAATCTAAAATTTTACTTTTGCACCCATGTCACACTTAATTATTACTCTTATCAAACACTCAAAGCTTGTAATTCATCCTGTAAGATTGAAAACTCCTCTCCATGGACAGAGATCACAGACAGTGTCTCTCGGGGCTCTGTCCAGGGGGGTTCCTGACCCCTGCCAGGGTCCCAGACCTGCCAGGGCAGCCAGAGGGAAGCCCTGGATTCCCACACCCTGGGTGCCACGGGGACCCACAGTGGCTCCAGAGGGTGCTGGCCTTCCCCAGGCTGGGAAGAAAGTCCCAGCTCCAGCATGCTGATACAGATTCACATATCGGGGGAATAAATGAAGGGTTTGGAGCCCGTGTGGGTGCCCTGATCTGCTGCACCCCCTGCCCAGCACCCAGGACCTGCCCAGCACCCAGGGCCTGCCCGGCACTCGGGTCCTGGTGCTCCGGGACTCACCCTCAGGGCCTGGGGAGAGGTTTCAGTCCCCCAGAGCTCCCTGGAGGTGCTGCCAGGCCATCTGTGTCTATCACAGGGGAAACACGGCTTCCAACAGAAACGAGGATCAGGGAAAGAACAGAGAAGAGTTTGCTCAAAAAGCTCTGATGTCACTTGAAGTTTTTGCAGCAACATCAGGGTCAGTCCCAACACCTGGAAACTCCCCCTTTGTGAAACTGCCACATTGTCTGTCATAAAGCTCTGCTTAATGAAATGGTGTCACACTAAAAATTCTGAGAGGGAAAAGACTGAAACTGGTTGTGCCAGAGACTCTTTAGTCTTGGTCCCAGTGCGGCCATATCACTCTGCCTCTAACCGGGGTTAAAATAATTAATAAAAATAACCCCACGTGAGGCATTTTGGTGCATTCCCAGCAGCGTGTGCTAGTTTCAGCACTCTCAGTCAGGCCACATCCATCAACTCTTCCCCAGGAACAAGCTCCTGCTTTTATCCCCTTGTCTCCTTCACCAACGTGAGCCCTGACCCCGGAGAGGTGCCAGCAGCTCCTCCTGCTCCTCAGGAGGAGCTCCGGCTCGATGCTGGCACCGAGGGGTGAAGGAGCTCAGAGACTCTGCACAGACACACAGAGAGGGACAAACCAGCAGTGACAGAGAGGTGGAAGCAGAGATGAGGCTGCCCAGAGCCCGGGGAGGGCATGGGCAGGGCTGGGGCTCCAGAACTGCTGCAGCTGAGCAGGATCAGTGCTGAGCTCTGAGCTGTCCCCTGAGCCTGCCACAACGCCCTGTGCAGTGTCACGGTGCACACAGCATCTCTGTCCCGTGGCTGGCACCTGGGCTAAGAGTGACACACTCTACAGAAGTGTATTTTCCCTGCTCAGGGGCTGGGCTGGCAGGATCAGCTCTGCCAGACCCTGCTAAATTGATGAGGTTGAGCTTTTTTTCCCCCTTCCCCCAAAGCTCAACATGGTTTTTATTTAAAATGGCTTTATTCCTGCTCAGAATGTCCCTAATCAGAACCAGCACCTAACAGCCTGAACATAAAGGAAATAAAATTAAAGGTTGCAATTGCTTTGGTTTTACAAGGCCGAGGCCTGGTGAGCTCTGCTCCAGGGGAGGGGCGGGAGGGCTCGGGTTTGTTGGTTTTGCTGGTATTACCCTGATCAAAGCAGCTCATTGTTAAGTGAGCACAAAAGTGGATTTAGAAAGTTAACACATTAAAATAGGTGTGATTGACACCGGGGGCAGCGCTGGGAGGGAGTGCAGGGAGCAGGGAGGGGATGAGGCAGGGCCACCGGACTGAGGGTCCGCTGCTGGGGCCACCAGGGGCTGCCAGGTGTCCCCACAGTGTCCCCACAGCTCTACCACACCTGGGCAGAGCCACAGCAGCGGCTGGGAATGCTGCTGGAAGCAGGGAAGCTGGGCTGGACGTGCCAGGCCCCTCTGCCCATCAGCTTTGGTGGCAGCAGCTGAGCCTGCAGCTCCTGATGCTGAACCAGCCGAACTCTGCAGAGGTCACAGCCCAGAAGATTGATGTCTGTGGGAGCCAGCACAGCGTTTTCAGTAACCTGAGTCCTTCCAGGACCAGGTCAAAACCTGGGCAGTGCTCAGGAACCCCCTGGTTCCCGTCCCGCAGCCCCACGAGAGGGGATTGGATTTCAAATGCGCTCTGTGTGCCGTCCTTGGGAGACAAAATACAATTAATAAACACCCCAGGAGCAGGCGTCGGTACCAGGGCACGGGGAAGGCAGAGAGCTCCTCTGATCAAAGGGACCCCCGGACACTTGGCTGAGGCACAGCCCTTGGGAGGGAGGCTGGAAAGACTAATTTTCACAGATCTCAGCACCAGGAAATAGGCATTTCATCATGAGTTGAGTCATGGAAAGGAGGATTCGGACAGGCTGCTGCTGCTGCAGCACAGACAAATGTAATTTATTACCCCCAGGCCTGGGGAGGCTTGGGGAACTCAGGAGGAACATGCAGCATTAAGGAGCCTGGCCCCCCGAGGAGGCTTATTGAAGAGTGACTAATTGAGATGGGATATTGGGATATTCCCCTGTGCCTGAGCACATCGTGCCCTTTCCCACAGCCCTGGTGCAGCACAAACCCTGTGCGGGTACAGGAGAAGGGCCAACCTGGCTCCCAAAGTGCCAACCCCAAATTCAGGACACCTGGGCTGGCTCACAGCTCCTGGAGGTGGCTTGCACAGCTCAGCAAGGCAGCACTGCCCGGCCCTGCCTCTCTCTGTGCCCAGCCCTGCCTCTCTCTCTGCCCAGCTTTGCCTCTCTCCCTGCCTGTCTGCAGGAGCTGCTGACCCCAGCATGGTGCCCACAGGTGCTGGGCAGTGCAGGTGTTCCTGTCCCAGCCGTTCCAGGGAGGTGGCATGGACTGTCCTGCCCAGGAGGAGCTCCAGGGAGGTGGCAGGGACTGTCCTGCCCAGGAGAAACCCCAGGGAGGTGGCACAGACTGTCCTGCCCAGGAGGAGCTCCAGGGAGGTGGCACAGACTGTCCTGCCCAGGAGGAGCTCCAGGGAGGTGGCAGGGACTGTCCTGCCCAGGAGAAACCCCAGGGAGGTGGCAGGGACTGTCCTGCCCAGGAGAAACCCCAGGGAGGTGGCATAGAGACTGTCCTGCCCAGGAGCAGCTCCAGGGAGGTGGCAGGGACTGTCCTGCCCAGGAGAAACCCCAGGGAGGTGGCACGGACTGTCCTGCCCAGGAGAAACTCCAGGGAGGTGGCACGGACTGTCCTGCACAGGAGAAACCCCAGGGAGGTGGTACGGACTGTCCTGCCCAGGAGAAACCCCAGGGAGGTGGCAGGGACTGTCCTGCCCAGGAGCAGCTCCAGGGAGGTGGTACGGACTGTCCTGCCCAGGAGGAGCTCCAGGGAGGTGGCACGGACTGTCCTGCACAGGAGCAGCTCCAGGGAGGTGGCAGGGACTGTCCTGCCCAGGAGGAGCTCCAGGGAGGTGGCAGGGACTGTCCTGCACAGGAGCAGCTCCAGGGAGGTGGCACAGAGACTGTCCTGCCCAGGAGAAACCCCAGGGAGGTGGTACGGACTGTCCTGCCCAGGAGGAGCTCCAGGGAGGTGGCACGGACTGTCCTGCCCAGGAGGAGCTCCAGGCTGTTCCCCTCAGGGTGAGGACAGCACCTGCAGAGGTGGCTCTGCTGCTTCCAACCCTGGGTGCACCTGGTACCTGGGAAATGGTCGGGGCTGGTTCTCTGACCCAAGGCTGGGATGGAGCAGGACCTGCTGTGCCCCAGTGCCTGTCTGGGGGTGTTTCCCTGGGAATTCTGCCTACTCTTCCCCATTTCTGTTCAGCCTGGGTGTGTTTTAGGGGCAGGGAGTGAGGGAAGGCTGTGACCTCACAGCAGAGCCTTCCCATGGACACACCACAGCCAGGCCGGCGCTGGAGCTGTCTCTGTGCCCGTGCTGCAGGAGAGCTGTGGGCTTATCAATAATTCTGAGGTGCATGAAGAGTTTTCAGGTGAACTGGGGCCTTTTACAGCCGTGCAGGAAGGTATTGGGTGTTTTTCATGCGCCTGGTGATTAACTGTTGGTATTAAACGCTGAACCCACCCTCCCCATATGTGCGAGCGCGTGTGTGAGTGTAGCAAGGCCAGGCAAATGACTAATGCAGACCTGAGCAGAGACAGCAGAGCATATTGTAAAGATCAACCCTATTTCAGCTTCTGCTCGCATCGGAAATGCCAGAGATTGTTTCATAGTCTTCTGCAATGTTCATTATAAAAGTCCCCAGATGGCAGATGGCTATTAGCTCACTGTGACCTATATAAATGTCAAACGTAAAGCTATTGCCCCAGTGAAAATCTCAAAATAAATAACAACAGGAGGGATGCTGTTCCGCTGCCACCAGGATTTATGGATTATGAATTCGCGCTAATTCATCTCAAAGCCAGCGGAAGAAGGAATCTTGTCCTTTTGGAGGAATTCCCTGAGCACCTGCTGGCGGATGAAGCCAGTCCCCTGTGCCTGGTACAGGCACACGCTGCCGGCCCCGGGGCAGCTGCTCCTGGGCTGGGCCGGGTGGGGATGGATCACCGGGTGACAATGCCCATTGTGGCACTCGCTGCCTTTGTTTGCCAGAATTGTCCAACAGCAACTTCAGCTGCGGGCTCAGGCTGTTTTCTCTGCCCTTATTGATCACCGTGGCACCTGTCAGTCAGAGAAATGTGGATTCTCCGCAGGGTTTTGGGAGCCAAGTGTGCTCCTTGTGCCTGCCAGCCCAGCCCAGCTTGCTGTGCAAAAACCACTTTATTTGCAGGACAAGGGTAGGGGAAGGGGGCCTTTCTTTGCTCAGTTACTCCATTTTGTGTTTGCATAAAAAATCAGGAAATTAATTACACACCACGAGCAATTGCATGTTTATATTTTTATTTAGGTTTAATTTATATAAACAAATAAATTTATTTATATTTACGTGAATAACACACTATGAGCAATTGCAAGTTTATATTTACATTTACAGTTACAGTTATATTTATATGTATACTTAATTTTATTTATATTTAGTTGTTTGTGTTTATATTTATATAAATATATAAATATATATATATATATATATAGATATAGATATATCTATTTAAGTCTATAATTATTTATATAAATATTTATATTTATGTGACTAACACACCGAACTGTGGTTTCTGTAGCAAAACTTTGCCTGTCCTGCTTTGCTTTGATGCCTCAGATGGCACCAAGGACGCAGCGTTAGCAAGTAGCACACACAGAACAGGCTGGTTTAAAATATAGATAATATTTAATGGTGGCATCTGAAAGAGTTGCTTTTTTTCCACCTCAAAAGCGATTCTCACAAAACAAGTTGTTGTTGCTGCTGTCAAAATTCTTTGAGTTTCACCAACACAAATTATGTTTTGTTTTTTTTTAGTATATTGCTTGGTGAAAAACATAAATGAGCAGATTTTAGAAATATTTCATCTTCATAAAAGGCATTTTTGGTAAACAAATACAAGTGAATATTTTATTAACGTTTCTGATAAAGGTATGAACATGTAGTGATGTCATGCAGGGAATGAATCAGCTTATTAAAAAATTAAGAGAGAAGTAGGAATGTGGGTCATTTCTACCCACACAGGAACAACTTCAACCATATTTTTCTCACAAATACACGATTTCATTTTTGAACTGTTGCAATAATAAACATTCCCAAGGAACATAAACTTGCTTCCCTTTCTTAGCTGAAAGCCCACAGGCCTCTGAATCTAAGGATGTCCCTTTCTTGCTGCTTTTACCCTCCTATTCCATGGAGCCACCTCTCTTCCTGTTACCTGTGGCTATAAAATGAGATTGCGCCTCCTAAATCCATGAAAATCTCTTGATTTGCGTGCGCTGATAATCCAGCCTAGCACTGAAAACAGCTCCAGAAAAGGCACAATTAGAGGGCAGATTGAGATGAAATAAAGGAAGGAGATTCTTGCCCGTGAGGGTGGTGAGGCCCTGGCATGGGTGTCCCAGAGGAGTCGTGGATTCCTCACGCCTGGAAGGGTTCAAGGCCAGGTTGGAGCCACCTGCTCCAGGGAAGGTGTCCCTGCCCATGGCACAGAAGGACACGATCCTTAAGGTCCCTTCCAACCCCAACTATCCCATGATTTTGCAGTTCCAACATTCCTAAGGTGCTCTGTGACGTTGTGGCAGGCCGAGCCTTGGGGTGAAGAGCAGGCAGGGAGGAACACCCAGGTCCCGTTCCCATGGGATCCGTCCCCACCATTCCCTGGCTGTGGATCAACAGAGTGCTGAAATTGCACTTGAGAATTCATTTCCCCCCAGCTTTGCCCCCAGCTGACAGCTGACAGATTGCTGCTGTGCTCGGGCCTTTATTGGTTGTGCCCTAACGGGAAATGGAGGTCCTGGAGGTCCTCTTGGGTTTTCTGCGCCTTTTCCAGACCTGCAATTCCCCCTGGGCCATAGCCTCGGGCAGCAGCCAGAGCTGGGCAAGGGCAACGGGGGCTACAAGCCCAGAGCCCAGGTAATTGGGCCCCAGGTAATTAACTGGGCAAGGAGGAATAATGATCCTCACTGTGTATCCACAGAAACCTTGGGATTGAGGTTTGATTGTCCTGGAACTGGACGGACAGGACAAGGGAGAACGGCTTCACACAGACTGACAGAGGGTTCAGATGGGATTTTGGGCAGGAATTCCTCCCTGTGAGGGGTGAGACCCTGGCAAAGGGTGCCCAGAGAAGCTGTAGCTGACCCTGGATCCCTGGCAGGGTTCCAGGCCAGGCTGGACAGGGCTTGGAGCAGCCTGGAACAGTGGAAGATGTCCCTGCCCTGACCCTGCCATGGGATGAGATGAGCTTTAAAGTCCTTCCAATCCAAACCATCCCATGACTCTCAGATTCTACACTGAAAGGATGGACAGAGAGATTCTCTCCAATTCTCTTCTTTTGCCACACTGAACTATTCTCCCATTTTTTTGCCCTGAAATGAAGGAGAGGGGCACTAAGACCAAACCCTTTGTCCCATGCCCGTGCAGTTCTGCCCACAGCAGCTCCTCTGCTGCCCCGAGGGCACTGCTGGCACTGCTGGGCCTCCAGAGACTCCCCAAGGGATGCAGGGCTGGGGAGCGATGACAGAGCCAGGCCTGTTGTCATGCCAGGCCCGCAGAGAAGGGAAAAGACAGCTTGGCTGAAAGCAGATCATTTCTCAGAGGCCCAGCTCCAGCTGCCCATGGAAGCCAAGGAAATGTGTGTGAGATGCTGGTATTTGGGGAATTGCTGTGGAAAGGATGAGCAGCAGCATTCCCTGTGCTGCAGCACGGCAGGGCTGGGGTTAACGTGACCCAGAAGCAGGAACAAAGGAGGCTTTCCTTTTCCCTGCTTTGGCAGGCCTGCTCCTCGCCTCCGTGAGCATTTGCATGGCCATAAATCCCGAGCTCTGGAGGATATTCCCAGCCAAAGCCTACATGTGCAGGATACCGTAATGTAAACTGCATATGTTGTGAGAATTTGTTAAATGGAACCAGCAGATGATAACGTGCCCGGCGCTGCTGCGATCATCCCCGTGCTTCCTCCAGCACAGGGAGCACAGGACCTCTGCCCCACCAGCCCTGCCATTCTCACAGGCCTATCAGTTCAAGCAGAGAGGAGATTTTGGGTGCCAGAGCCCCGGGATCTGCCCCACGGCACAGCAGAGCTGGTTCTGAGGAGCTCCGGCACGTTCCAGGGCTTGCTCCCATCTCAGCTCCCATCTCCTCGCTCTGCCTCGCAGACAGTGAGACTTGTTGAAAAAGTCTGGCACAACCCACTGCATCTGCCACCTCCCCAGCCTCTTTCCCGCTGCTTTCCCATTGCATTAGCCGTCCCCCTTCCCTGGGTGGATTTCAGGATCACGGGAGCTGCAGGGCTTCCTCCTCGCTTGAGGACGTGCAGCTGTTGAAGCCTCGTGGTGGGCACAGCAAAGCTGGCTGGGGAACTCTCCTCAGCTTCAAGGGGACACAAAGCTGGCACCTCTCCCTGCCCAAGCACTTGGAGGGGGATTTGTATCAGGAGAATAAGCTGGATGCTTCTCCTGCAGTGAAATCCTCGTGGAGACTGTTCCTCGCTCTCGGGTAAAAGCTGAAGGAAGAGAAAACAATTCCAGCCAACACCTTTGGTGCTCATGGGGTGCAGTGAAGCAGCACCTCTGGCAGGAACACCCAAAATCTTCAGAGAACAGTGTTCCTAGTGAGGAGGGGGTTAACTAAGAGGGTTTCTTCTATTAAGCCCTGAAGATTTTCCCTCCAGGGCAGGTGTTAAACAGCCTGAGGGGTTGTGAGCTCTGTCCTGGAACCAAATTCTTACCTGATAAAGACTGGAAGGAAATCCTCTTGGAAGTGCAGCACAGTTTAGATCCTGTTCTTTCCCCAGGGAAGTTGGGTGCCCATTTCTGAGACAACAAGCAGCAGGGCTCCAATGGGGTGAGAAATCCTCCTGCTTCCTTTGCTCCTACTGGAGTGGGCCCTTTTCATTCCACACTGGCAGTTCCCTGTGATTGAAATTTGAAAGCATGTAGCTGTTAATCTGGGAGTGATTAAAGAGTCTCATTTCTTGGAAGAGTCAGTACTCATCATCTGCCGTGCTGAATGAGCCTCTAACATCCCCTGATCCCATTATATTGTGATTAATTGTGCCAGTTTAAGTCAATAATTCATTTGTTAAAAATAGGCCTGCAAAGTATCATTTGTCTCAGGGGAGATATCAGAATAAAAAAAAAATTCATTTGATACTTCTCATTAAATTAGTGTTGGGAGTTCTATTGAAGGGTTCTGTTCATGAAACATTTATTGCAGGCTTATTTGATAAGAAGTTGTATTTGTCTAGAATTATGCTTGCTAACAGATGTAAGGGCCCGCATTTCTCCGTTGTTAATGAAAGGATCAGAGCCTAAACAAGTGCGTGACTGGGGAGAGGGCTCTGTGGGGACAGTAACAGAGATTTGGGGACATGTGTTCTACAAAACAGGCAGGAACAACGTCCTCCTCCTTCCCTTGTGCCAGTCCCAGCGGAGGCTGGCGGTGCTGCAGGGGAGATGGATGCGCCTCCGAGCCCGGGAGTGGACACGGCTGTGAACACTCAGATCCATCGGGATATTCCTCACGGATCAGCTGCAAACGGCTCTGAGAGGAAGAGACGGGAGCAGCGGCTGCTGTGCTGCTGGAAATGGCCAAAAGGGACAGAGACACCCTCCAGATCTTCATCCTGCACTCGGGAGCACGGGAATGGTCTGGGGGGTGGGCAAGGGTGGAGGGATGAGGGATGGATGGATGGATGGATGGATGGATGGATGGATGGATGGATGGATGGATGGATGGATGGATGGATGGATGGATAAATGGATGGATGATGGATGGATGATGGATGATGGATGGATGATGGATGGATGATGGATGGATGATGGATGGATGGATGGATGGATGGATGGATGGATGGATGGATGGATGGATGGATGGATGATGGATGGATGGATGATGGATGGATGGATGATGGATGGAGGGATGGATGGATGGATGGATGGATGGATGGATGGATGGATGGATGGATGGATGGATGGATGATGGATGGATGGATGATAGATGGAGGGATGGATGGATGGATGGATGGATGGATGGATGGATGGATGGATGGATGGATGATGGATGGATGGATGATGGATGATGGATGGATGGATGATGGATGATGGATGGATGGAGGGATGGATGAGGGAGGGATAGATGGATGGATGGATGGATGGATGGATGGATGGATGGATGGATGGATGGATGGATGGATGGATTTTGGGAGCTCACCAAAGCAGCACAGCTGCCCCTTCAGGGGGTGTGCCGGATCTGCTGTGTCCCCAGTGTCACTCCAGGCCGGGTCACTGGGGCTGACCCTCACTGATGGACATTCAGTGACCACAGGCTGGAGCCAAAGGGCTCCTGGAGCTCAGCCACGGCCTTGATGGTGCCAGGTAGGGCAGGGCCTGTTTGGTTTGGGGTGAGACATACCGGTGAACCATGCTGTGCCTGCACGGGGGGGAGTTCAAACCCTGTCCCTGGTGCCACAAGAACACCTGGACTGGGCCTGGCATTTGTTCCAAGCAACAAAATGAAGGATGGGGAGAACGTTCTGGGAAGGAGACTCTGGAGAAGACAAGGAAACACTGCACCACTCAAGGAAATGTGCCTGTCCAACCAGGCTGGGTTTGGAAACCCCACCGTGTCCAGTGCCAGGGTCTGTTCCAGAATTTATACCAAAAAAATTCCCCATAAACCACAAGGCTCTCTTCTAACCCGGGCTCTGTGGTTTCTGCTGGTGTCTTTGAGATATTTTATAGCTCTTGCATCACATTACCTGGTGATCTGCCCATGGGCCTGGACAATCCCCGCATTGTCTGCGAGCCCCGTGTTTGACAGCGAGCTCTATTAATGTGCTGTGTTGGGCCAAAAATGTGTCACTGCTGCGCGGGGGCGAGCGCAGGGCGCCTTTGATGTGTGAGTGCCAAGGCTCGTGTGTCTGCAGGGCGGGAGAGCAGGGCTGCAGCAGCAGGGACAGCGGGGAGCCCAGCCCAGCAGCTGTGGGTGCAGCTCTGCCCTCTGCCAGCGCAGGATCACTGCGCCGCCCCCTTTCTCACACCATCATGGCTTTGCAGCCTCTTAATGCACTCGTGCTCCTCCTGATGGTGCCCGTGGAGGCACGGGATGGATCTGGTTTGTGCTGAGCAGAGCTCAGCTCAATTAAGTCGATGGAGCCAAATCAAGGACGATTTCTGTTCGATGGAGCTGCGAGTTGGTCTCTCTGTAAAACCAGTGCAGGTTGTTTCTCTCGCTGACAGATGGCTCGAGGAAGGTAGGGGTGCTTTGTCATTTTCTCACACTTTGGCAACATTTTGTGTAGCTTCTCCTGTCAATAAAATCTCATTTGGATTGACCTGAATTGACTGATAACTATTGACTTGAACAAGAGATGGATCCAGTCAATAAGCTCTCATGCCTCAGGGTATAAGCCAGTCACTAACTCAGGGAAGGTTAGAAGGAAATATCCCTGATGTGTTGATTATTCCATAAAATTGTCTACTAGGAGGATTTATGGACATTTGGTTGCTCACAAATACAACATACAGGACAGTAGGGACCATTAACCTGTTCTAGCCCAACACTTCTGAGGTTCTGCAACTCTGAGTGTCTTTACAAGAACTGTAAAAGAAAAATTAAGTATTGGTGGTGTTCAAAAGCTTGGAAAGAACAATTTTGTTGTTGAATCTTAATCTAAATATCAGAACCTCAGACATTCTTTCCCTATTTCCCCTGTAGTTGTCCTGCTCGGAGCTTTTGGTGCCTGGGTATAAAATAAGAGCTGAGTTTTGTGTCTCATCCTTGTGCTTTGCACTCTAGAGCACCCAGGGTTAGGAGGAGGGAACTCCTCAGTTCCAACAGGTGGTGGGGCCTTTGCTCTCTCTTTTGGTGCTGTCTGAGCCCTGACCTGGCCCTTCAGGCCTTGAGAATTCCAGGGCATGGGAAGGGAGCTCCAGCAGAGACAGCAGGGCTGAGCTGGGAGGTTGTTACCAAAACGATGCTGAAAACATCCCCAGGATTTCAACTACAGAGTCCCTCCGAGCCTTGGGCTGCCTGCAGAGCCCTGGGAGGGAAGATCCAGGTGAATCCCTGAAATAGAAGATCCAGGTGAAGCCCTGGGAGGAAAGATCCAGGTGAATCCCTGGAAGTAAAGATCCAGGTGAAACCCTGGGAGTAAAGATCCAGGTGAATCCCTGGGAGGGGAGATCCAGGTGAATCCCTGGAATAGAAGATCCAGGTGAAACCCTGGGAGTAAAGATCCAGGTGAATCCCTGGGAGGGGAGATCCAGGTGAATCCCTGGGAGGGAAGATCCAGGTGAATCCCTGGGAGGAAAGATCCAGGTGAATCCCTGGGAGGGGAGATCCAGGTGAATCCCTGGGAGGAAAGATCCAGGTGAATCCCTGGAATAGAAGATCCAGGTGAAACCCTGGGAGTAAAGATCCAGGTGAATCCCTGGGAGGGGAGATCCAGGTGAAGCCCTGGGAGAGGAGCTCCAGGTGAAGCTTTGGAAGGAGGGCTCAGGGGAACCCCTGGAAGTCTCTGGGAGCCCCTCGGAGGGAGGTGACATCCCTCAGGCCATCGACAGCCCCCTCTGAGGACCTGAGGAAAGGCTGGGTCTGGGGGCCCGGGTGGCCCTGGGTGTGAGGTGTGGGGAGAACCTGCCCGGCTGCCCAGAGCCATCCTGGGGACAGCTCCTGCGGCACGGGAGGCAGGGCTGGGCCGGTGCTGCGGGCCAGGAGCTGTCCCCGCTGTCCCTTTAAGCCATCGGCTGTCCCCGCGTTCCCAGCACGGGAGGCTGCCTGTCAGCGGGGAGCAGAAAACAGATTGTGACACAGGGCAGTGATTTTTTTTAACAATCCTATTATGAAAGACAGAGTGCTCCCATTTCCTTTGCAGCTTTTATCAAGACTTAAATTGCTGCCAAGGGAGAAGGGGGGTGAGGGGAACCTCACTGCTTTTATTTTATTTTTAATTTTTTTAAGAAAGGATTTTGCTTAGTTACTAAATTCCTGCCTAAGTCTCCTCCGAGCAGAGATCCAACAGTATCCCTATTAAATTATATAGAGCGAGTCCAGTCCTTGGCTGTCAGCGGGACCCATCAGTCCTAATTTATCGCCCCAGGAAACACAGTACAATTATGGTAATAAATAATAATAGGATTCAGTACATGACAACATGAATGATGGAGCCTCTCAGAACTCATTTACATTGCTTTGTGTTGCAATCACCCTGCTTCTAATGTAATGCCAAGCAAATGAGCCTTTTTGAATATTGTGCAATCTATTGCAAGTCAACTGGCACAAAACTCACTCAATAAATCATGTTCAAACACATGCCTCTAATGACAGGTAAATCAACAATGAAGTAATTGCATTTAATGTATTGAAATACTGGACAAAAACAGTGACCTCGAAGTGACTTTTTGGAGAAGGTTTGATATAGTTGCAGTGGCACAGGGGTGGTTTTTATCAGGCCCACGTGAGGATGGATGGTCCTATTCCCTGTCCCAGCCCGGAGCCTGGCAGGAGCAGCCTCAGCAGGGCAGAGCCGGGCTCAGGGAGGGCTCCAGGGATCAATTCCTGCAAAAGCAGTGCCAGGGGCTCTCTGTGCCTGTGCAGAGGCAGCTCAGCCCTGCAGCACGCACCGGGGGTTCTGCCCTGTTGCTTCCAATTGCCTTGGTTCACTTTCCCCAATTTCCGTGTTCCATTGGTTTCAGTAGGAAAGGGAACAGAGGTGCTGGACTGTGAAGCTGCTGTGGCACCTCCCCTCAGCCCCTCACGCGGCTTCATGAGTGGCAGAGTGGGTTTTTGTTGGGTTTTGGGGCTGTTTTTTCCTAGGAGGCTGGAGAGGGTAAAAAAAAGCAGCCTTAGCAAAGCAGCCCATCGGTTGTTGATGCCCCATAAAAACATGACATGATCAGAGGAAACTTTAAAGATTCTGTTTAAAGGCTGATGAAGAAACAACTTTGCAGATTTTGGCTCCGAGTTTATTCCCTTACCCTTCCCCTGCAAGGGAATTTGGCAAGTGTCAAAGGTCTCCTTGGATTCTTCAGGCAATGGAAAGGTTTTACATATCCCCAGGCTTGACTGTCTCTGCTGATAGCTCCCATATGATAGAAACTGATTAGCAAAATGTCTAGAGCCGGGACAAAAGAACTATTAACTACGGAAAAAGAAAACAACGAGAAATTTCTGTAATTTCAGAAAATTGTTACCAGTTGTACCTGCCATGCCGTTTGTTCCGTGGCAGCAGGAATGTCAGGATGCAATCACTCAGCTTTCCTGGACACCAGGACCCTGGGATCTCAGTTATAAACACTTCCAGTGTCAATGCTGAGGTGGCTGTGCAGGGCTTTGTTTTGTTTCCATTGCTGTTGGGATGGATTCCTGTCATCCCTGCAAGCGTGGCAGGTATTTGGCAACGTGGCTTCCTGCTGCCACAGCTCATTGCCCAGAGGTGAAACCCTTCCCAGCCCGCAGACTAAACCCAGGGCCAGGCTGGGGGTGGTTGTTTGGGTTGGGTTTTTCTGGGAATCTCACATAAAGCTCTGCTCTAAACCTTTATACGGTTCTGTTGCTGTTTTTGAGGGCCACCACTGGAAAAGCCGGAGCTCTTGGGATGTGGTGGTGGGAATGTCAGCCTGGATAAAGGCCGAACCCGGCTGTGACTGCTGGGGGTCAGAGAGCTGGGGGTTGGTTTGAGCCCCAGATTTGGCTGGGGTTGGTAAACCCAGACTTCCTGCAAGTGAGCACCTTTTCCTTGGCTGTCCTCTGCACTCCGCCCGTCCCTACGCGCTGCTCCAAGGACATTGTGCTGCTGCAGCCTGAGAGGAAGATCCCTGGGAAACAGGGAATAAAATGGATGTTCTTGGGGTTCCTGCAGTACACCAGTGTGTGCAAACAGGGCCTGGATTCAAGTCCTTTCTCTCACCAGGTTCTTTCTCTCACTCACGTGTGTATGGTTCACCTCCAGGGCTTTGTCTGTGCCCAGAAGTTTTGTCTCTATAAAAAAGTCTTGAAGGCTCTGTCAGCGCAGTAAATCATTGTGAGAACAGAGCTTCGGTTTCAGGCTGGTTTAAGGTGAATTAAGAGATTAAGAGCAGCCAGAGCCTTTGTGCTGGGTTGCTAAGCCAGTTAAAGGTTCTCTGTGGGCATGTCAGCTGCATCATCACCTCGCTGTGATTCAGAGTCGCTCCTCACATGCACAAACGCAGAGGAACGTGCTGGAACCTGCCCGCTTCCCGCTGAGCACAGCTTCACCTTTGTTTGCTCTGACCACGGCGCTCAGTGGCTCTGGTGCCTCACAGCGAGGGTGTCACTGCGTTTGAGTCTTTGCAGGAGATGTGAAATGTTGTTGTTGCCCTACTTTGCAGAATGAGGAGATTCAGTGAAAATGGGAGAAATCAGTCCAATAGCACTCAAGAAACTGGCAATAAAAAAGGCATGTCAGTCATTTGTAGGAACAGAGGGAGATTTTGGATTTAATTCACCTCAAATTGCAGTTGATTCTGCACAAGTGAGTAGTGATTTTTGATTCCCTGCAGACAAGAAAAAATGCTGATTTTGCTGGCTGAGTCAGCTCTGAGAATCTGATTTGTGTATGGCAAGGTTCATTCTTTTGTTATTATAACAGAATAAATAACAAAAAGGTGTTCACCAGAAGGGAAGGTGAGATATTGCCCTGGACTGACCTGACCTTTCTGTTCTGTGAGTGAGTGATTTCACACCGTGAGAGGCTCCTGTGTGTGAAGCAGCTGGGTTGGAAATGGCACGAGGGAGGAAAGGAGAAGGAACTGATGCAGTGAAAGTTTCCAGGACCTTCTGGAGCAGCCATGCAAAGTCTGCTCCTGTGAATCTCTGGTTCACACTCAGCCTTCCCCCAGGGCCCTCCCCAGGCTCACACGGCTGTGTCCATCAGTGCTCAACGACTCGGCGCTGTTCTTTGCTCTGCTTCCCTCCTGAGAGGCTTTTGCAGCCCAGCAGAGCTCACCAGAGGAAAGATTTCCTGGTAATCAGTCTGAATTTTCTTTCGCTGGCTTTCATCACGTTGCTAATTAGCTGTAACCCATTGGCCCGTTCCTCCTCGGTGAAATGGCCTTACAAACCCACTTCCAGCACCTCCCAGGGTCTCATTTCCTCACCAGTTCCCCCTCCCTGTCTCTCATCACTCCCAATGTCTCTGGACAAGCCATGCCCGGGCGTTTTTGGTGTTATCCAGTCCTGCTCCCCAAAGCCAGAGCCCTTGGAGCGGGGAGGTCACTCAAAGAATTTGCTGGAGCTTCAAAGATCTCGGGTCAAGATCCAGCAGACTCCATGCCCGGGGAAAGTGGGTTGCTAGGATCCCGAGATTGTTTATTATGCTCTCAACTTTAATTAGCTGTAAGTAACATCATGTCAGTGTTCTGCCACAAATGCTAAAGCTGTCAAGGCAATTTTACCGAGTCTGGCAGCTTAAATCAGAAACAAGAAAGTCAACATGTCAATAATGGATCTAGACATGATGGATATATTAAAGGGGAAACCTAAAAGTTCTGGACTTCATTATGCTGCCTTCAGCTCTGACAACGTGTGCCAGAGAAATCTGCACCTCGTTGGAAAAGCCCCTTGGAGTTGCTGTTCCCAATTAGGGGGCACCTCTGCTCACCTCCAGGCATGGGTTTGGGCTGGATGTTCCTCCCAGTGTAAATTAGGGAAAGGGCAGGGGTGGCAAGGACCTGCTCAGGTTCAATTTCTACAAATGGATCTGTGGAGGCAAGGTGGGGTGAGGCCGATTTTTCCCATGGATGTTGTGCCTTTTTGAAAGCTCCCTTAGAAAGGGATGGACACTTTGGCATGGGAAGTGTCTGCGTTTTCCTGTAGAAGTTTTTGGGTGTGAGCCTGAGCAGGGAGTCACGAGGAGATGATGGACCTGTGGCTGCAGGGGATGTGTGTGGGAGAGGGAAAGTGCAGGAACCAACTTCCTTTCTATTTCATCAGTTAATGGTTGTTTGTTTTCTGACATGTCCCATTTTAAGTGTATTTTGGCTTGTGTGCTATACATATGTCTGAAAATTAAGCAGATTTGCTGTGGTCTGACAGTGTTAGTACTGCTCTGAAAATGCAAACAGATGTTTTAGGAGCTCTCAGGTCGTGGGATCACCCCAGCTGCGTGTGCGTGTCAGGGGCTCTCTGTACCTGTGGGAAAGTGTCCATGTGTCCCAAGGTGGGGCTGGCAGCAGGTAATGCCTTCTTTTACACCAAATAATGGCTGACTCAATGTTTGGTTTAAAATCTGGAAGTTCTACAGAGTGAAAGGACTAAAGAAATCCAAAGCTTTGAGTGACACTGAGCCAGGCTATCTGATGGTTCAGCAAACTCCGTGTGCACCTGCCAAGCATGGAGCTGCTGGGGACCCCAAGTTTGAGCCCCAGGTTTGGCTGGGGGTAAATTTTATTTCTGAACTAATGACTGCAGCTCCCCCTCAGCTACAGGCACGGAGCTCTGGAGCAGCAGGGCCATGTGTCACCTTGGCAGGGTGACAGTGACAGGGCCCAGCTGGGCTAGGAGCAGGAGGGACAGTTTTGGGGACAGCGATGCTGCCCAAAACTGCTGGTGGTGCCCACACTCTGCTCACCCCTCCAGTGCTGGGGGGCCTCAGGGGACACGGCCTCAGCTTTTGGGGGATGAACAGCCCTTTGTGCTCACACAGCCCCTGGGTGGCTCCTCGGGTACCCATGTGCTGCAGGGTGACCCCTGGGGCTGCTGCCCCCAGACCCATCTCAGCTGCCTCTGAGCCTGCCCAGAGCCTTTCCAAGAGCTGCTGCTGAAGTTTAGCAGCACTCTGAGCCCAGCACGGAATCAAGTATTTGGCCCCTCTGCTCAAGCTTTCTTTCTCTTCCACGTTCGGCTCTCCCAGATGTTTTTGGTCATTTCCAGGTTGTAATTAATAATAATAAATCAGCAGAGTCCGTCAGGGCTGGCTGCTTCCTGCCACCACTTGGATTAGAGAGCTCCGTGTTTTTCCAGATTTTCCAACTGTTGGTCAAGGGAAGCTGTCATGTGGGGACTGTTGGTTAATAATAAACCCCACCGCATTCCTCCCTGGGAAAGTAACATCTTCACATCTGCTTTTGGGTGGAAACATCTGTCCCATCCAAGGCCTGTCTGTCTTGAGAAGAGACAGGCATTGTGGGAGAGCATTCCAGCTGGGCGGGGGCTTGCTTCCCTCTCCCCCTCCCGAAATCTCACTGACATTGACGTGCACCACGCAGCCAGCACCGTCCCAGCCTTTGCCAGGCATTTGTCTCTTGCACAGAACTGTGTGAGCAACCCCGGGCGAATCGTGAAAGATGCAATTAAAAAAAGAAAAGAAAGGGGGAAAAAAAGGCTGCTGCTTCTTAAGGATGCAAATATTTGAGGAAGGTGTTACCAACAGTGTGAGCGTGCAGGAGTGAAGCAGTCAGAGCTCGGGGAGGCTCAGCCTCCAGCCAGGGGTAATCACGAGCCAGTCCTGTTGTGTCACTGAGTTTCTGTTCACAGAGCTGCAGGTCGGTAGGGAAGGGAGGGCAGCAGCAGTGGGTAACCCCAGCTCAGCAAAGGAATGACTCCCAGACTGCTCCCGAGCTGGATTTGTGTGTTCAGGGGACACAGCTAACATTTTGCTGTATTTGATGCAGAAGCCAAGGGCTGTCTCCTTACAGCACCCCCAGGCTGTGAGCAAGGGCCGGAGCCCCTGGTCCCTGCCAGACCCGGGGTGGTGCTGGAGGAGCCGAACCTCTGGTGAGCCAAAACCTTCCTCCGTGGGACCTGCACCGAGCAGCACCACTGTGCCAGCCCTCCCCTGAGCTCCCGGGGCGGGCACAGGGTCCTGCTGACCCAGCTGGGCCGAGGGAGGGATGGATGGATGATGGATGATGGATGGATGGATGGATGGATGGATGAAGGATGGATGGATGATGGATGAAGGATGGATGGATGATGGATGATGGATGGATGATGGATGGAGGATGGATGGATGGATGGATGATGGATGGATGGATGGATGGATGGATGGATGGATGGATGGATGGATGGATGAGGGATGGATGGATGGATGGATGGATGGATGGATGGATGGATGAGGGATGGATGGATGGATGGATGGATGGATGGATGGATGGATGATGGATGGATGGAGGGATGATGGATGGATGGATGGATAGATGGATGCATGGATGGATGGATGGATGAGGGATGGGTGGATGGATAAAGGATAGATTGATAAAGGATGGATGGATGGATGGATGGATGGATGGATGGATGGATGGATGGATGGATGGATGGATGATGGATGGATGGAAGGAGGGATTGATGGATGGATGGATGGTGGATGGATGGATAGATGATGGAGGGATGAGGGATGGATGGATGGATGATGGATAGATGGATGGATGGATGGATGCATGGATGGATGGATGGCGGGATAAATGGATGGATGAATGGATTCCCACATCCGAGGTGGATCTGTCTCCCTGCAGACGCTCATCCCTGGATCAGGACAGAGCATCCCTGGCTCTGGCTCTCTCCTGCCTAGGGCTGGACCCCGAGCTGCTGCTGGCATTTACTGCAGGAGCAGAAAGTGCTTGCCTCATCACAGGAGCAGCTGGAGACAGAGGGGCTTTCAAAGGCATGTGACTGACCTCTACCTCAGCTGCTGGGGGCCGGGGATTGCCGACTCAGTGGAATTTTTTTCTTTTTCTCTCCGTCTCTCTCTTCCTCCTGTTCCTTTCCACAGTGTCCTGACCTTGTGAGGCCTTGGTCTCCCCCCTATCCATCTCCCACCGCTCAGTCTCTCCTGTGAACTCATGCTGGGAGATTAATTGCCACTATCACCCCTAATCCATCACACTTCCCGAAGATTGTTTTGACATCTAGTTAATTTTTGGCTGATGATTTATCAAATTCTTATTACCGTGCTCTGAAGGGGCTCATTTATTGTGTTGATTCATGGTAATGATAAAGGGGAACCTTTTTGAATTTTAACTACATTCCCTCATGTTCTCCCCAGCACAGCTAAAGAGGAAAAAGGGAAAAATATAGCTGGGGACTCTTAACTCAGAAAGTAAAAAGGGAGGGGGGAAAAAAACCCCCTCTATCCTCCATTATTTGTTTGAGAGCCAAAAGTCCTAAAAGAGGCTAATATATATTAAGACATATTTTCAGAGTTCTGGTCTGGACTCTGTTTCAAGAGCATCCCCCCAAGGCTCTTTAAAACATTTATTGCCCTGTAATATTACCTAAATGTCTACTACCATTTTATTCAAATAGAAGTTAATGCTAAATGATGTCAGTCATGTACCAGTGGAAATGTAAAACATGTCTCTCTGCCAGTCCATATGGCAATTCCAGCTTTTAAAAGTACACAGAGAATTTTCTGCAACCCTTTATGTCATTCCCCCATCTTTGTTCCCACCTATTTTTAATTTGCTGCGCAGTTTTTAATAAGCCCAGATGGCAAAAGAAACACAGTAAATGGCCATTCTCTCCTTTCCTTCCCAGGCAGCTTGGGGAGCTGGAGCCCTTACATGGAGGGGAAGGAACGCAGCAAGGGGTGGAATGAGATTTGTACCTGGTTTGGGGAAGGAGCAGGAGGTCTGTGTGGATTTGTACCTGGTTTGGGGAAGGAGCAGGAGGTCTGTGTGGATTTGTACCTGGTTTGGGGAAGGGAAGTGCCCAGACTGGGTGGTGAGAAGCTTTCCAGGAGCTGCAGAGGTCCTGGCAGGACCTCATGTGCTGCTATGGGGTTCCTGCAGTTTAGGGTTGAGGACAGACACAGGCAGAGCCATTTGAGAGACTCTGCAAGGCCCCAAAGCTATCCCCTCCCACATGGGGTTATCCTGTGACAAGGAACCCGGCCTGCCATAAAATGGGATATGGTGCTCATTTGGGGCCAGTCCCATGGGATATGCTGCTCATTTGGGGCCAGTCCCATGGAATATGGTGCTCATTTGGGGCCAGTCCCATGGGATTATGGTGCTCATTTGGGGCCAGTCCCATGGGATATGGTGCTCATTTGGGGCCAGTCCCATGGGATATGGTGCTCATTTGGGGCCAGTCCCATGGGATATGGTGCTCATTTGGGGCCAGTCTCACAGGATATGGTGTTCATTTGTGGTTGTTTCCATGGGATATGCTGCTCATTTGGGGCCAGTCCCATGGAATATGGTGCTCATTTGGGGCTGGTCCCATGGGATATGGTGCTCATTTGGGGCTGGTCCCATGGAATATGGTGCTGGTCCCACAAGCTCCAGCAGCCCAAGCGAGGCTGAGACTTGCACCCCAGGACCCTCTCGGTGCTCTCAGTAGCACCTGTGTGAAGCAGGAGTAACCCTGTACACCCAGGAGCAGAATGCGCCCCGCAGGCAGCGGCGGAGCGCTGCAGTGAGCCTGAGGTAGGTAAGATTGCTCATTTACATCACGGCCTCTTCCTTATCTTCTATTTTTCTTCTTCTCTCCTCTGCTCCTCCCCTCCACCCCCCTTCCCTCCCTCGCCCTGTGCACCTCTCGCTGTCCCTGCCTCTCTGCGAGGTCACAGCGAGCGAGTGAAGGACGCGGGCAGCGGCGGGGTCACGCATTAGCGGGGCCATGCCCGCGTGGCTCTGCGCGCCCGCGGCTCATCCATCACGGCCTCCACCACTCCATTAGGCCCCGCATGAAATATGCCCCGCTCTGGCTGCGGGGGCCATACATCTCCCGTCTAGACACCTTCCTGTTGTGTGAAGATCAATGCCACATGGTCATGCATCATGTGTCAGCCAGTAGCCCTCACTCTAATAATCGTGTCTATTCTCTAGTCTGCACTATAAATTATGGGCGCTGGGAAAGTACTATATTATTCAGCAACCTTGGGCACTAATGGATTATTGGTTTAATGGCTGATAATGTGAGCTCCTTTTTTGGCTGGATCCTACCTTTATTTATTTATCTTTTTTCATGATTATTACTCTGAGTGATGACTGATTTGGATTCTTATCCAGAAGCTCTCACCCCTGCAAAGCAATTATTATAATAAAGCCCTTTGACCGTGGGCCTGCTGTCCTGGCTCTCACTTAATAGAGAGTCTTCTGCTGAAACAAAGTCAAATATCCATCTCTCCCTCGCAGCCCTCCCCTCCCCAGCCTGTTTTAGCTGGGGTGGGGCCTCAAGCAGGAGACTCCAAGTGAGAATCCCGGGATGTGAGCCCAGGCCGGGCACTCAGGGAAGTCCCAGCCCTCCCTGTGCCCCGCCAGTTCCGCGTGGTCACAGCCACGCGCTGCGGTGGCTTTTCCCAGTCCTCCCAGCAGCGCCTGGTGCTGCTCCTGGCCGTGCCCTGCATCACGAGGAGGGCAGAGGGGGATGAAGCCCACGAGGAGGAGGCAGATGGAGGCTGGTGCTGCAGCCAGAGGCCAGCAGTGGGGCACGGGCAGGCATTAATTGCTTGCCTGTAACGAGTGCAACGATGCCGCGTCGCTGAGCCGCGGCTCCCGCACATGTCAGCTGCTAATTTGTTGCTGTTTGTTTGTACATGACAGTAATGTGTTTACCTCATTAGGGGATGTCAAAGTTCCCCAAATCTGGAGCAGGGAGACGGTGGATTTCCTGCGCTGAGGCGCGGAGGAAGCGGGAGGCAGGAGCGTCGCAGGATGCCGAGCGAGGGATGCGTTAACCCTCGGAGCAGCACAGACAGCATGCCCTGCCCTCTCTCCCAAATCCAGAGCCCATGGATCAAACCGTGGCACTTAAACACCCTTGGATACCGCATGATGTAAAACCTGTAAAAGCTCTTAGAGCAAGGACATGAGGAAGAATGGGCATATAAAGAGCGGGGATTAGGGAGCAGCCACGATCCATCACCGTCGGCTGCTGGAGCCGCAGCCAGGCCCTTGTGCAGCTCCTCATTGAGCACTGTCTTCCCATTAATTATGATTAAACCACCCTACAGTTAGTTGTTCCTTCATTTGTAAAATGCTCCTGTTTTCCACCCAGTTCTAATCTTGGCTGTAATTATCCTGACGGTGGAGGAGTCACTCCAAGAGCCTTTTCTCCTCTCCCTGATGTGTTCGAGGCTAACCAGGATTTGTGGCTCTGTCCTGCAGCTCCTGCCCAGAAAGGAGGTTCTGGGGGGCTTGATCACGTTGGGCACCCCTGGCTGGGGTGAGGGTGGTGTGGAGGCCCTGGACCTGGGTGACCTCAGCCTTTCCCTGTTCCATGGGATTGCTCTGAGAATTAATTAGTTAAATTTGTGCAAATTATTCCGAAACTTATTATTATACTGGAGACTGCTGCTGCCTATGTTTTCTGCCAACGCATCACATTTCCCACCTTCCATGTGAATGAATTCCTAGGATACTCTCCAAACTGACAAGAGGAGCAGGAAACACCTCCTGCAAGGGCCGGAGGAAGGTGTTAGGAAATTAAAGGAGCAATTTGAGAGCTGCAGCTTTTCTTTCACTATGAGAGAAAGCAACCCCCGAGTCCCACTCCCACATCCCCTGCTCTCCAGGATAAGCCAGGCCGTGTTTTCTCAGCCCCTGCCACCTGGGAAAGCCCAGGGTGGATGGCAGTGCCAGCGGCTGTCCCCATTCTGTACCAGTGGCCGTCCCCTCCCCGCTGTGCCCCTGGAGGAGCCTGAGGGGTGGGGGCAGGAGAAGGGGCTGCCTCAGCTGGGCCAGGGTCACTCAGCACATGCTGGGAATCCCTCAGCAGCTGGTATCTCCCACAGACAGAAGGAATATCTCAGGGAGCATCTCAGCAATCAGCTTGACGGGGGCAGCTGGTTCCACTTCCTCTGAGACACAGCTCGGCACCGTTTGACTCCGCTGATCAGATAGGAGCTGCGTTACAAGGCAATATTGTGCTTTGCCTTAATGTCCTGCCAACCTGCATTTATCTTCCCCTTCCTTCCCCACCCTCCTGGAGAAAGCCTGCTCAGGTCACAGCGTGCAGAGAAAGCCTTCCCCGGGAGGAGGAGGATGGGGCCCTGATGCAGAATCCGGACTGGCAAGCGTGTTTTATATTAGTCAGGAATGAGGCACAAGAACTTATTTAGATGTGCTCTGACTGCTTCAGAGTACAGAGGCCTCAACCCACAAGTAAGAGCTCTCAGAAGGCTGAAACAGTGGTTGTAAAAGCCAGGAAGGCTTTGACTATTCCCAAAAACATCAAAAATGTGGCAAAAAAGAGGTGGAGTTGTGAGTGTGTAAATCCAAGGAGCAGCCCAGTGTGATGGGGCTGGCTGGGGGCTGCCTCTGAGGGTTGGAACTGCACTTTAATTCCAGCTCTGCTGACAGAGGGTGCTCCAGGAGCTGCTGACTGGGAAGGGGGAGTAGCTGGGTGGTGGAACACAGCAGAAAACCCCTGGGCTCAACTGAGTGGTGAAACGTGGCAGGAGGGCTTCCATCAGCTGGTGGACTGGAGCAAAGACTGAGCTCCAGATTTGGGAAAGGCTCTGCAGGGAACAGGACGTGCTGGGAAGAGCTGCGCCTGTCTGTCTCTTCAAACCATGTGAAGAATTGCAGCAATTTGTCCAGGAGCCTCAGCAGGGCTGTGAAGGGCTGCTCCCAGTCACCCTGAATCAGCTCAGGAACAGCTCCAGCCCCCCGGACCCCGAGCAGCACCAGCCACACCGTCGCCTGGCAGTGCCAAGTGCCAGGTGGCCAGCGAGGGCACTTTGTCATTTCTGCCTGGCAGGACTGAAACCCTGAGCTGGCAGCTTCCATCTGCATCCCAGTCCACGAGGAAGGCTTTCCTCACGCAACCTCTGCGGGCAGCATGGCCAAAAAGGGACCTGCTGGCCCTAAAAGGTGGGAAAAGCAGCTGGGCTGGGGCTCTGAGCTGCAGCAGTTTGTGATGTGCTGGCAGCCACCAAGCTGTGGCCGTGGAGGGTTGGGCCCAGCTCTGAGGGATTGGTGCTGGGTTTAATGAAACAGAAAATCAGGTACAATGCTCACACACCTCGGGGTGTGCAGGCACAGGCACACAGAGTCACTGCTGCCACCTTTCCACGGACTACACCTGCCCCATCACCTTTGTCAGGCACTTGGGAGTCTGACAAAGTTATTTTGGGGGTACAGAGCATTCCAGAACAGGTGTGTGTGTAGAGGGGAGGGAAAAAAAGATGGAAAAGGAAATGTATTGACATCTCCCAGGTCTTTTTTCTCTGTTGCTCCAGAGAGCTCCTGAAATTACTTCTTGCCATGGTGATGGAGGGCTTGCAAGGCTTGGTGAGATCCTCCCTCCATCTTCACAAGGCCAGTCAGAGAAAGAGAAAAGACAGAGGGAACCCCAAAATTCCCAGCCATATTTTTGCATTCCCTTGATCCCAAGCCGAGGCCCTGCACCTGCAGAAATCCTCAGCTATCACATTTCTCCTGCTCCGGATGATAACGAAGATAATTGTTTCATCCACTTTGTCAAGCTGAAATGAAAAGAGGGCAAAGCAAAATGATGCCATCATAAATCATCAGGCTGAGACAGCAAAAAGAGGACAAGATAGTGACTTCATTAAGGGTTATGTATTGTGTCATTAAGCTGGCAGGGGTCACCTTTCATGTCACGCAGCAGCCCCATGATGCATTGCTGGCTCCTCTTTCCAATAAAATTAAACGTAGATGTAAAACTGATTAGGCCGTGTTTGCCCGAGCCCAAGGCAGGGAACTGCGCCGGGAATAATTGATACAAGATCGTGGCTGATTTGTAATGGCAGCGATTTCTCTTCCTGGTCATTTCTCTGCTGACCTTGCCCATTAAAATAAGCCCAGCTGCCTTGAAAAGAGAGACTCATTCCACCCTTCCCTCCCCCTGCCCCAGCCACTTGCCTGGAATTCATTTCCTCCCTCGCTTTCCCTGGGATTTCTCATTCCCACCCCTGCCAGCCACAGGCTGTCCCAGCAGGGCCAGCCCTGGTGCCTGCTGGTGTCACTGCTGTGCTGGGGACAGCCCTGCTGTTGCTCTGCCCTCCTGCCTGCTGCTGCATCAATCCTTCCCTGTCCCAAAGGCTCTGCTCCTGTCCCCTGAGCAGGGCTGGGGATGTTCTCTGGGGTGACAGAACCTCCACGGGCACAGGTCCTTCAGGCCTGGGTGGTGCTCTGGGCAAGGACCTGTGGGGCCACCAGAACCTCCCCAAGACAGGGCACTGCTGCTGGAGGCCAGGACAGAGGCTGTCCTGTGTCTCCTTCTGCTGGAAGGGGGTTGGAACTGGGATTGGAACTGGATGATCTCTAACCAAAACCATTCCAGGGACTGGGATTGGAACTGGAACTGGATAATCTCTAACCAAAACCATTCCAGGGACTGGGATTGGAACTGGATGATCTCTAACCAAAACCATTCCAGGGACTGGGATTGGAACTGGATGATCTCTAACCAAAACCATTCCAGGGACTGGGATTGGGATTGGGATTGGATAATCTCTAACCAAAACCATTCCAGGGACTGGGGTTGGGATTGGGGTCGGAACTGGATGATCTCTAACCAAAACCATTCCAGGGACTGGGATTGGGATTGGAACTGGATAATCTCTAACCAAAACCATTCCAGGGACTGGGATTGGGATTGGAACTGGATAATCTCTAACCAAAACCATTCCAGGGACTGGGATTGGGATTGGAACTGGATAATCTCTAACCAAAACCATTCCAGGGACTGGGATTGGAACTGGATGATCTCTAACCAAAACCATTCCAGGGACTGGGATTTTAACCCATGCTTCCCTTCCCTTGGAAGGGGAAGGACGCGACGCTCGCCTGAAACGCAGCGCCAGGGCCCGAGGAGAGCTCCGTGTGGGTGGTTTTCAGAGGGATTATTTATCCACTTAGAGCTAAATACGTGTTTACATGCTCTGATGGAGTGGAACTCTCACTTGTGTCAACTGTGCCTCGCTCTTGATGCCTTTTGGCCAAGATTGTCTTAAGTGGCCACTGGATTTGGGACACCGTGCTCAAGAGAGGCCCTGAAAGGGCCCGAGGCTCGGAGCAGGGGCATGGAGCTGCTGGAAAATTCAGTGGCTGCTGAGGTGCCTCGGGGGGATGGCTCAGAGAGGGGGTTCCTCTCCCTGCTCACAAAGAACTGCTGGAAATGGCCGGGATAAATCCCCAGCCATGGGAAACTGTGAGTGTTCCATGAATCCCTCCAGGGTGGGACAGAGCTGGAGGAGCTGAGCCCCCCGACACCCCCGAGCTGAGCCAGGCAGGGCTGGGGCTGCCCCTGCTCGTTCCCCAGCCCCAGGAGCTGCCAGGGGCTGAGGGAGGATGGCAGTGCCAGGGAGCAGAGTGAAGGACCCAGGTTGGGGCCTCTGCAAGGGAAAACCATCCGAGAGACGGCACCAGGAAAACAAACACAACTCCACGGGCCAATCCCAGAATTATGGACTAAAAATACCTACAGGGAGAGAGCGAGGGTGCACTGGAGAGAGAATGCAAAAGCCTTATAAATGGGGAAGTGAAAGCTACTCATTTCCCACACAAGAACAAACCTGGGGGAACAAAGGAGCTGGGACCTCGTGCCATAAACAACCAGGGAAACACAAACCTTTCTGGGGCGCAGATGGCTGCTGCTCGGATTTTATTTTTCTTTTCTGTACATTTGACAGCTAAATTCAGTCATTTGTGAACAACGTGGCCATAAAAATGAGTAATAATGATTGGAGGTATCTTATTTTGGTTTAATGGGCTCTGGAGTGGTGCTGAGGAGCTGCTCCCACCCCTGGGGGCAGAGGGGGCTGCTCACAAGGCTCGGGGAGCAGAATCACAGCAGCTGTGGATGGGGTTTTGCAGTTCTGCCTCCAAACTACAAATTGCAGCTGTCCTCAGCTGCACTGCCTCAGATTGGATTGCAAAACCCTGTTGCTGACACAGCTCAGAGCGTTGTTCCTCCCTCCCCGGCCAGAGGGGTGGGCTCACACAGATTTTATCAGCTCTTCAACTTTTCCCTTATTCATTATTTTAGTTCTGTCAAACTTGAGCAGAGGGGTTTTGCAGCAGAGAGACTTCGGGCCTCCTTGCCAGCCTTAATTGCTTGTGTAAAAGTCTTACTGAGAGATTTTCACAGACTTTCCTGCATCTTCCAGGAGCTGGAAGGGGCTCCAGGGCTCTCTGCAAGAGTCTCAGCCTATTCTCATCCAGAGATGAAAATTTGATTTGCTATAAAACCTGGGGGAATCCAAAAAATCCCCTCTACTGCACTTCACCTTCCCAGAGAAGATACTTTCCTCCACAAACTGCTTTGAGATCCTCAGGTTAAGGAAGCTCCAGGTGATATTGTTTGTTTTCAGAGCTTTTACACACTGAGCACTGCGTGTGGGTGTGAGCACCTCGTTGGTGTCACGGGCACTAATTCTGGGAGTAGAGGAGCGGAGTGGCAACAGCAACACGGAATCTAAATATAGAGAACATCCAAGAGAAGCACAAACTCCATCCTCAGCGCTGCAATTTTAATGAGATTATGATTAATCCTTCTGTTGACACTTCTGCCAGGGCAGCACAAAAGAGCAGGCTTTGTCCGTGTCCACCTCCCACGGAGCTGAGCAGTTTGGCCCCACTTTTAGGAATCTCCCCAAAATCACCTGGGCAGGGATGGCTCTGGCTGGAGCACAGGGCACCCAGGGGATGACTCCGCTGCAGGATCTGTTGGCTCCGAGCTTGCTTTGGGCCACCTCCTGAAGGAGCCAGGGCAGAGCTGCACATCAGCTGTGGCTGCGGAGATCAGACAATGCTGAGGACTAATCTGGCTCTGGCAGGGAGATTTGCCAGGCTGCAGGACTGAGAAAGGCTCCACGAGCAGGAGTTTCAGCTGCTTTGCTGAGGGTGGAAATTAATTGTTTGGGAGAAAGACAAGGGGAAAAGCCCAGCCATAATATGTCAAGCAGTCTTTTGAGGGCTTGAACTGCTCCTGGCTGGGTTCAGCCCTTCTGGGATGGAAATTGTCCTAAAACTCCACCCTGAGCAAAGCCTTTGCTGCTCCAGTCTTGTGCTGGGCCCCAGGGAGAGCTGTGCCCTCCCTCCAGGTGCTCCAAAGCAGTGAATATCACTCCCTGGGCATTCCCCAGGGCTGCAGCCCCAGCCCAGAGCCCTTCCCCTGCCCCGGGAGCTGTGCCAGGGCTGGGCACAGAGCCCTGGTGCCCCTGGGATGGGCACAGAGCCCCCAGTGCCCCTGGGATGGGCACAAAGCCCTGGTGCCCCTGGACTGGGCACAGAGCCCCCAGTGCCCCTGGGATGGGCACAGCCCCGATACCCCTGGGATGGGCACCGAGCCCTGGTGCCCCTGGGGTGGGCACAGAGCTCCCGATACCCCTGGGATGGGCACAGAGCCCCGATACCCCTGGGATGGGCACAGAGCCCTGATACCCCTGGGCTGGGCACAGAGCTCCTGGTGCCCCTGGGATGGGCACAGCCCCGATACCCCTGGGCTGGGCACAGAGCTCCTGGTGCCCCTGGGATGGGCACAGCCCCGATACCCCTGGGATGGGCACAGAGCCCCCAGTGCCCCTGGGATGGGCACAGCCCCGATACCCCTGGGATGGGCACAGAGCCCCCAGTGCCCCTGGGATGGGCACAGCCCCGATACCCCTGGGATGGGCACAGAGCCCCGATACCCCTGGGATGGGCACAGAGCCCCGATACCCCTGGGCTGGGCACAGAACCCCCGGTGTCCCTGGGATGGGCACAGAGCCCCCAGTGCCTCTGGGATGGGCACAGCCCCGATATCCCTGGGATGGGCACAGAGCCCCCAGTGCCCCTGGGCTGGGCACAGAGCCCCCAGCGCCCCTGGACTGGGCACAGAGCTCCTGGTGCCCCTGGGCTGGGCACAGAGCCCTGGTGCCCCTGGGATGGGCACAGAGCCCCCAGTACCCCTGGGATGGGCACAGAGCCCCGATACCCCTGGGATGGGCACAGAGCCCCGATACCCCTGGGATGGGCACAGAGCCCCGGTGCCCCTGGGATGGGCACAGAGCCCCGATACCCCTGGGATGGGCACAGAGCCCCCAGTGCCCCTGGGATGGGCACAGCCCCGGTGCCCCTGGCAGAGCACAGAGCTCTGGGGCTGGGCTGTGCCCCCAGCTCGCCAGCAGCAATCACCCAAACCCTGCAGCAGCTCCAAAAACCCAGCAGGGCTTCGCTGAGGGTGCCAGGCAGCACCAGCAGCCCCTTATCAGCAGCAGGAGGGGCAGGCTGGGTCCTGCTGCCCGTGCCAGCGCGGAGACATCCCCAGAGCTCCTCTGGCTGCCACAGCTCCTCCGGCCCTGCCACGGGCAGGAGGGTGAGCTCTGATCCCAGAGTGATTTTTCTTAATGTCTTTATATAGATGAGTTAACTCAGAACCTTTCCAACATAAGCATGTTTTTCTGTTCCTTCATCCTGACCTTGGCATTTTCTTTCTCCACTCCAAGTTCTCTGCTGTCCTCTGGCCAGCTTTGCCTCTCATTTGTCAATGTTATTATTGAATTTTCAAATGCCAGTAGTGCACATAAATCAATGGCTGGCTTCTCCCCAGTGGCATATCCCTGCCACGTGTGGTCATTCATTTTTTTTAATAAGTCCTCCTCTCCTTTCACCCATTTATAAAAATGCATCTTGTTCTGCTGCTGCCGTCCATCATGCGGGGAGTCCAGCTATTTGTTGCCCCTGAGTGCTTATTCATCAACGTTTTCAAAAGCAAAATCACTCCTCGCCTCCTGCTCTTATTGTGCCATCAATCTCGACTGGGGATCGATAAGCCTGGCTTTGGCAATCTCTGCCCCAGCTCTCCTCTCCCCAAGCCCGGCCCCGATCTGCGATTTCACCGCGGGGAGGGGAGGGGAGGGCGACAGTGGGAGGGGCAGGAGCAGGTTTGGGTTTGGGGTTGGGTTAGGGTTCGGGTTAGGGTTCGGGTTAGGGTTAGGGTTAGGGTTAGGGTTAGGGTTAGGGTTAGGGTTAGGGTTAGGGTTAGGGTTTGGGTTAGGGTTAGGGTTTGGGTTAGGGTTAGGGTTAGGGTTAGGGTTAGGGTTTGGGTTAGGGTTAGGGTTAGGGTTTGGGTTAGGGTTAGGGTTAGGGTTAGGGTTTGGGTTAGGGTTTGGGTTAGGGTTAGGGTTTGGGTTAGGATTAGGGTTAGGATTAGGGTTAGGGTTAGGTTTGGGGTTAGGGTTAGGGTTAGGGTTTGGGTTAGGGTTTGGGTTAGGGTTAGGGTTAGGGTTAGGGTTTGGGTTAGGGTTAGGGTTATGTTTTGGGTTCGGGTTAGGGTTATGGTTTGGGTTAGGGTTAGGGTTAGGGTTAGGGTTAGGGTTAGGGTTAGGGTTAGGGTTAGGGTTAGGGTTAGGGTTAGGGTTAGGGTTAGGGTTAGGGTTTGGGTTAGGGTTAGGGTTAGGGTTAGGGTTAGGGTTAGGGTTAGATTTATGGTCCAGGAGCTCCCCTTCTTTCATTATTGCATCGCTGTCCCAATGTCACCGTGAGCGCTCCCCACTCCCCCTTGTCCATTGGATTTGTCCCCAGAGCTTTAACTGGGAAAGGAGAAATCTTGGCCACATCCTTTGTGTGAACATCAACCTGTGGATCAGGACTGGTTAACGTTTTTCTTCCCAGCATTTGGATGAGAGATATCTTTTGTCTGAAATCTGAAATGTCTGTTTCAAAGTGGTTGTTGTTTTTCAAGAACAACAAACAAATCCGAAAACCTCTTACTGAAAACCCTCTTCTTTCAAACACACACTTAAAGTCTGACATGTATTTTTGAAACTGTCTCTAAGAAAGCAGACTATTTTATTTTGTGACCAAAATGTTTTCCAGAGCTGAATATTTTCACGACTTTTGGATAATCTAAGTGTTGCAGATTTCAGTTTTATCTTTTGTTGAAATTCTAAAAAAGAAAACCCACTCTGAAGCTGAAAAGGGTTTCAGTGACACTGATCATCTCCTAAAATTGTCCAAGCTAATCTCTGCAGTGAGTGAGACTTTGCCCAATCCCTGCCTCCAGTATATCCCAGTTCAGGGGTCGTTCCTCGCTGGGAGCAGGACTTTGCTCCTCCAGCCCATTCCTTTCCACCAACCCTTCCCTGAAGGTTTGGAGCAGCCCAAAGTCCTCCAGCCCAGAACCTGAGCCAGGAGGGAGAAGCAGATGGAATCTCGTGCCAAGGCAATAAATTCAGGCCACAATCAGTAACATTTTGTGGTTTGACACTTAATTGATTAACTAATTTGAGGCAACAAGATTTAGTGTAGCTGCAGATTAGTGTCAAAGGGATAATTAGGGCTGAGCTGCTGCTTCCAGAGGCGGCCTGGAGCTGCAGGAGCAGGGCTGGGGCTGAGCTTCAGGGAGAGGCCCTGGCTCGGCACCCAGGGATTGCAGCAGAAAGGTCAGGCACTGACTTATCAGCATAGACAAAATCCCTTCCTATAATGTATGTGTTTATTCTCAAATTAAATATATTAATGTATTATTTGTTCTTAAAATGTCATTCAATAGATAGTGGGCTTAGGTTTCCTGGCAGACCTTTGAAGCTTAAAGAGTAATGTAATAATAGCACATTAATCCATAAGCTACACAGGCTGCTCCCAGCAGACCCCAAACTCCACGAGAGCCTCCGCAGCTCTGAACCTCCGCAGCTGCTTCTAGGAATTTCTGTCGGACAGCAGCGGGCTCGGGGGAGCCCCAGGTCCTGCCTGACTGCCCCACAGCCTCGGGGCAGCTGCAGGGGTGTCTGCCCATCCCTGCCCTGCTCACCAGGCTGGGCTGGAGCCCCCGGCCCCGGCCCTGGCCCTGCTCAGAGCGGAGCTGCCGAGCCACAGCTCGCTCTGGGCCAAGCCCCAGTTTCAGAGAGAGGAAATGCTGCATTTGGACTTTTCCCCAGGCTGAATTCTTGGCACAAGCAAATCATCTCTTGGAAAAAAAAGGGAGAAAAAACAACAAAAAAAAACCTGCTCTTGAAAGAATGTCTCCATCTCCTCTCCAAATCAGCCATCCATCTCTCTGTTTGTGTGTCTAGAGTTGATAGCTTGAGAGCTATCGAAATGCCAAACCTGATGTTTTGGAGAGCTTGGAACCCATCTCTGAACTGCTCTGATTTTAATTCTGCAAGTCTTAATACTTGATTGACAAACACAGCTAAACAATCCATCATCCATCTTATCTGAAAAATGTAACCTTTTTCTGTTTATGGAACATGCACATGTGGAACATGTTTTTCCTCCACTGCCTGTTTATTCCGTTTGCTTGGGGCACTCGGATTTTTTCTGCTCCTGCTGGCCTGGGCTGGATCTTCCACCTTCCAGCTGGGAGCCCTGCAGGGCACAGGGATGGGAAAAGAGACCGTGAAGTGCCCCAGGGGATGGAAAATGGGGAAATGGGGAAATGGGGAAATGGGGAAATGGGGAAATGGGGAAATGGGGAAATGGGGAAATGGGGAAATGGGGAAATGGGAAAAGGAAAAGGAAAAGGAAAAGGAAAAGGAAAAGGAAAAGGAAAAGGAAAAGGAAAAGTGAACAGGAGGGGAGGGGAGGGGAGGGGAGGGGAGGGGAGGGGAGGGGAGGGGAGAAGGGAAGGGAAGGGAAGGGAAGGGAAGGGAAGGGAAGGGAAGGGAAGGGAAGGGAAGGGAAGGGAAGGGAAGGGAAGGGAAGGGAAGGGAAGGGAAGGGAAGGGAAGGGAAGGGAAGGGAAGGGAAGGGAAGGGAAGGGAAGGGAAGGGAAGGGAAGGGAAGGGAAGGGAAGGGAAGGGAAGGGAAGGGAAGGGAAGGGAAGGGAAGGGAAGGGAAGGGAAGGGAAGGGAAGGGAAGGGAAGGGAAGGGAAGGGAAGGGAAGGGAAGGGAAGGGAAGGGAAGGGAAGGGAAGGGAAGGGAAGGGAAGGGAAGGGAAGGGAAGGGAAGGGAAGGGAAGGGAAGGGAAGGGAAGGGAAGGGAAGGGAAGGGAAGGGAAGGGAAGGGAAGGGAAGGGAAGGGAAGGGAAGGGAAGGGAAGGGAAGGATGGCTTTGTGCCCACTCTCCTGGGATATCAGCGGTGCCACCGGGCTGGGTGGAGCCCCCACAGCTGGCACCAGCCAGGCTGGAGTTCCCCTTCCAAGGCCTCAGCCAGTCTGGCAGCAGGGATGGAGGAGCTGGGAGCTCTCTCCAGTGGGACTGTGGCCTGGGATTTGGGATTTGTTTATCCCCCTGGACAGGCTGGGTTTGGACTGGAGCCTGGGGGTGCTGCCAGAGCGACAGGAACAGATCTTTTGTTCATTTTCTCACCTCTCAAGATAAATGTGAATCTTCTGTTGTTCCAGGCAGCCTTGGTGGGCTGCCAGCACTGTAAAATGTCCAACAAAAATTGATGTTGAGAGCTGCTCACCGCTGTGGATGTTCTCACTACCAGTAGTGGCAATTAATAAATGGGAGTTATTGCCATAATGATGGCAAAAGTAATGGTTGCTAACTGCAAAGGCAAATTAACATCTTCTGCAATTTCACCTCTGGGGACAAGTTTAACGTCCTGGGAATGCTGGCAGAGCCAAGGAGGGAGCTGAGCTGGGGACAAGCCCTGCACTTCCAGGCTCCTGCACCCCAGTTTCCATCCCATCCTAACCCAGAACTGCTCTGAGAGGGGCTCAGGTCTGCATGGAAATATGGAAATACGGAATTAAATTTCTGCTCAAACGAATGAGTTTGGCAGGAGGCAAAGTCCTACCACCTCAGCTTCCCAGAAGTTCCTGTGCTCTCCCTCCCAGCCCTGTGGCCAGCAGAGCAGCCCCCTGGCTGTCCCCAGGGTCCTCCCAGGCCACTCCCTCCCCACCCGGGCAGGACAGGGGTGGCCCTGTCCCCTCCTGGGGTGACCCTGTCCCCTCCTGGGGTGGCCCCAGATCTCAGAGCCAGAGAGGTCACCCAGGGAACATGCTGGGCTCCTTCTCCTCAGCTCTTGTAATGGCATTAGCAATGACTGTTTCTTACTCAATCATACTCCCAAAGGATTTTCAATAAACTTTTTATGTGCCATAACTGTTACATTAAATAAAGCTGAAAGTATTGAGTAAACTGACTGTAAATCACTTTAGATGCCTTGGAATTACATTAAGTGTGAGAATTATGGATCTTTTGCAGCTTGCAGAAACAGAGAGACGACAGAGCCAGAAATTTTTATGCTTCCAACCCTTCTGAAGGTTTTTTAAAATTATTTTCTTGCGCCACATTAGGGGCTCCTCCTCCTGCCAGGGCCAGGTGCCATCCCTGTGCTGAGGGTCCGGGGTGCTGGGGGAGTTCTCCCTTTTGGGTTTCTCAGCCTGGAACTGGCAGTTAATGCCAGGCGGGGGCTGCTGTAGCAGAGCTGAGCAGGCTGCGAGCTTTGATTGCATCAGGAGTGATTTTCTGCTCACAGCCCGACAGCCAATGCCTCAGCAATAGAAATCTGTATTTTGGTATGGATAACTGCTGAGGAAACACCTTCTGTCTCCCCTTCAGGCACCCCAGACCTGGCTGAAGCAGCGTCACACTCAGTGCCCACGGAGGAGCAGGAGTTAATAAAAGCACCACAAGTTCCCTGAGCCCTGAGGGTGGGCATGGAGAGAGGAACCAGGGCCCCAGAAGGAGCTTTTCCTCCCTGGGAGCTCCTGGGGAGCAGGGTTGTACCTGAGGCCTGAATCCAAGCTCTCCTTGTGGGGTGGGACTGTGCAACCTCCTCCTTCCAACCGGCGGCACAAAAGGGGCTGAGAGCACCCAGGAGCAGCACAGAGAGCCCCAGTGCCACATCCTCACCCTGTGTGAGCAATCCCAGGGATGGGGACAGCCCCAGGGACGGTGACAGCCCCAGTGCCACATCCTCACCCTGTGTGAGCAGTCCCAGGGATGGGGACAGCCCCAGGGATGGGGACAGCCCCAGTGCCACATCCTCCCCGTGTGAGCAGCCCCAGGGATGGGGACAGTCCCAGGGATGGGGACAGCCCCAGGGATGGGGACAGCCCCAGTGCCACATCCTCACCCTGTGTGAGCAGCCCCAGGGATGGGGACAGCCCCAGGGATGGGGACAGCCCCAATGCCACATCCTCCCCCTGTGTGAGCAGCCCCAGGGATGGGGACAGCCCCAGTGCCACATCCTCACCCTGTGTGAGCAGTCCCAGGGATGGGGACAGCCCCAGGGACGGTGACAGCCCCAGTGCCACATCCTCCCCGTGTGAGCAGCCCCAGGGATGGGGACACCCCCAGTGCCACATCCTCACTGGGTGTGAGCAGCTCCAGGGATGGGGACAGCCCCAGGGACAGTGACAGGCCCAGGGATGGGGACAGCCCCAGGGATGGGGACAGCCCCAGGGATGGGGACAGCCCCAGTGCCACATCCTCCCCGTGTGAGCAGCCCCAGGGACAGTGGCAGCCCCTGTGCTCCATGGCCAGCCCTTCCCACAAGGAAACGTTCCCCAGAGGCCCTTTCCTCTCCTCCTGCCCCTTGGGCATGACTTGTGTGTTTGCCACCAGGCACAAAAATCCACTGCCTCTTCTGCCATGGAGCAGAGTGGGTTTGTTTTTCCATTTGCTGTTTCTGGCTGGGAGCACAGAAACATCCAGGTCAGAGCAGAGGGTGGGAGACAAACCAGCAAAGGTGGTGAAATCCCGGGGCTGGCTGCTCCTGGCAGGGTCCCAGGGGCTCGGAGGGGCAGCAGCCCCAGTGCCAGGGCCTGAGTCAGCCTGGAAATCGCCTGGAAATCACCTCCAGTGATGAGATGCTCCCACAGCAGCAGCAGCAACAGCGTGGGGAGCTGTTTGCTCAAAGCCCCTGGGGATTTTTCAGGCTTTGTTTCTGACAGTTTTATTTTGGCCTGAGGGCAGTGGAGGTGCCCAGAGCCCGGGTGTGGGGCCGCAGGGGAGAGGCTGAGGAGATTTTCTGTGTCTGGGGCTCCCCAGGCTCTCCCTGCAGCCCAGGTGGGGAGTGAGGCTCCCTCCCATCAGTGCTGTGACCCCAGCACTCCACAGAGGCATTTTTGGGGTGCTGGCTGAGCAGCCCAGGTGGGCTGGTGTGGGAATCCAGGGCTTCCCTCTGGCTGCCCTGGGACCCTGGCAGGGGTCAGGAACCCCCTGGACAGAGCCCCCAGAGACACTGTCTGTGATCTCTGTCCATGGAAAAGAGTTTTCAATCTTACAGGATGAATTACAAGCTCTGAGTGTTTGATACAAGCAATAATTAAGTGTGGCACAGGTGCAAAAGTAAAATTCTAGGTTTCTAGATAAGGGGTTCAGAGGGGACAAGATGGAGGAAATTTGGTCTGCCTTGTCCTTTTTCTCCTTCTTCATGCCCTCCATGTTTCACTGTGGTGTTGGCATTTTTCTGTTGGTTCAGGCTGGGGACACACTGTCCAACGTAGGTGACAGATATTGGCACATTATTGTAAATCCAGCACAGGTAGTTTGTGGTATTTAATGTTTGTACCATCCCACTGAGGGCAGAGCCCCACACGCTGCCCTGCAGGACAGAGCTGCGGCAGGGCAGCAGAACATGTTAGAGATAAACAGAATAAACAACCTTGAAACCAGCACAGACCAATTATGGCTTCTGCTTTGGCAGCGGGGCTGACAGACAGAGACTTTCTGCAATCTCAGAATTATCAATACCTCAGATTCCGACAGGCTGGGAGCTGTGGGGTCACTGGGCTGCCCTGGCCCCTCCTGTGTCCTGCTGTGGGGCTCAGTTCTGCCCCACCCCGGCTGCTCCTGCCCCAGAGCACCCCCAGGTGTGGCTCCATGGGCTCAGGGGCTGCTCTGACACAGGAGGTGTTTGGGAGCTGCTGGGCTTCCTCTGACACCCACCCAGTGCCCCTTGAGCCCCGAATTTTGGGAGCCATGGCCTCAAAACCAGGAGGGGAGCCCCTGTGCCTGCGGATGGTGTTTTCGGGCCGTAACAAAGGCACTGAGTCACAGGAGCCACAGCAGTGCCTGGTCCTGCTGCCCTCAGAGGCGCTGCAGACTGCGGGGTGCGGCACAGGAGCAGCTTCCCCCTCTGGGGGTGTGGTATTAAATCTCATTTCAGAGCCACATCATGTGTCAGCTCCTGAGTTATAACTCAGACAGCCTCTCCCACTGCCAAGTTCCCATGCTCTTTGTTTGGAATATCTGTGGGTTTGTGTGGTTGGGCTTCAAGAACTTCTGCTGTCTCTCCCAGGTTCCTCTGGTGCTGGAACCTGCCAGACCCCTCCTGGCTCTGAGCCACTTCCAGAGGGGGTGAAAGGGAAGGGGGGAGGACTGTTTTGAAGAAACATTGTTCTTTTTTTGGTGTTGGGGGCGGTTTGTGGTTTTTGAAGGAACTGGAAAACTGTTTAAATCAGAAATTGAATCAACTTTGCTGTTAACTTTGGTCATGGATCTTGAAAATGTCTCTTTCCTGTAAAACCCCAGTGGCTTTTTGGAGTTCAGCACCCCTGGGCTGTGCTTACAAATTGATCCAAGCGGTGACTGGGTGCTGAAGGGTTGTGCAACACCTCAAAAACATATAATGGGCTGATTTCCATTTAAAACCACTCTGTGCTGGGTGCCTCCATCACCTGGAGCTTTGGTCCAGCCCCTCTTCCCACCTCCCAGCCTCTGTAAGGTTTGAATGCGGCATCTCTCCGGACCAGTTCTGCATTCCTGAGCTTGGCACCAGCCCCGGACCAAGTCCATTGTGGAAGCAGACCAGAGAAGGGTCCTGGAGGCCTCTCCTCTCCCTGGCTGCTCAGCTGGGGCTCCAGGAGCCCTTGGATGCTGGAATTAGGCTGGCTCTGCTGGTTTGCAGCGGGGTCTGTGCCTGGGGCAGGGCTGGGGCAGCAGGGATTTCCCTGCTGTGCTCTGTCTCACAAGCAGAATGGCTTTGACACAGCTCAGCTCCCCTCCATCAGCTCCTAAACACTGGACAGAAAGGTCACGGACATTTGGAGATAACGAGGGACCCTGTGAATTAGGAGCAAGCAATAACAGCGCTCAGGGCTGGCTGGAGACTTCAAAGTTCAGCATCGGGCTCGGGGAAAAGTAGCAGTGATATTTCCTTGTGACCTTTTGGAAAGAACCTCAAAAGCTCCAGACTGCCGGAGCTGCGGCCCCGGGGCTGGGGGGCCGAACGGAGCCGCCCCGGGGGCTCTGTCCCCTCGGAGGAGCCACCCCGGGGGCTCTGTCCCCTCTCAAGGACCCGCCCCGGGGGCTCTGTCCCCTCTCAAGGAGCCACCCCGGGGGCTCTGTCCCCTCTCAAGGAGCCACCCCGGGCTCTGTCCCCTCTCAAGGAGCCGCCCCAGGGCTCTGTCCCCTCCCAAGGAGCCACCCCGGGCTCTGTCCCCTCTCAAGGACCCGCCCCGGGGGCTCTGTCCCCTCTCAAGGAGCACCCCGGGGGCTCTGTCCCCTCTCAAGGACCCGCCCCGGGGGCTCTGTCCCCTCTCAAGGAGCCACCCCGGGCTCTGTCCCCTCTCAAGGAGCTCCCCGGGGGCTCTGTCCCCTCGGAGGAGCCGCCCCGGGGGCTCTGTCCCCTCTCAAGGAGCACCCCAGGGGCTCTGTCCCCTCGGAGGAGCCGCCCCGGAGGCTCTGTCCCCTTTCAAGGAGCCACCCCGGGGGCTCTGTCCCCTCTCAAGGAGCCACCCCAGGGGTTCTGTCCCCTCTCAAGGAGCACCCCAGGGCTCTGTCCCCTCTCAAGGACCCGCCCCGGGGGCTCTGTCCCCTCTCAAGGACCCACCCCGGGGGCTCTGTCCCCTCTCAAGGAGCTCCCCGGGGGCTCTGTCCCCTCTCAAGGAGCCGCCCCGGGGGCTCTGTCCCCTCGGAGGAGCCACCCCGGGCTCTGTCCCCTCTCAAGGAGCGCCCCAGGGGCTCTGTCCCCTCTCAAGGAGCCGCCCCGGGGGCTCTGTCCCCTCTCAAGGAGCTCCCCGGGGGCTCTGTCCCCTCTCAAGGAGCCACCCCCGGGCTCTGTCCCCTCATCCCGAGCTGCCGGTGGCCTTTTCCTGTGCGGGACCTGCCTGGGGACACTCGGACTGTGCAGCGCTGCCCGGGGAAGGTGGTGGCACAGGGGGTGGCAGAGCAGCGGGGCAAGGCTGGGGTGACAGGGCAGAGCCCCGAGGTGACCCGGGCTGCAGGAACTGGGACTGGGGAGGGCTGGAGGAGCGCGTTCCTTGCTGGGAACCTGCGGGCAGCACGTCCCGGGCAGTCCGAGCAGGCACCGGCACTTTTCATCTCCGGAGCTCCCAGCAGGAGCTGGGCACCCGCTGCGGGGTGACGGGCCGGGACTCGGGGTGCGGGAGGCACCGCGGAGCTGCCCGGGACAGGCGGCTGTGCGAGCCCCCGGCAGCTGCGGGGCTCTGCGGCAGAGGTCACTGTGCGGCCGGGAGAGCCCCGGGATGCGGGAGAGCCCCGGGATGCGGGAGAGCCCCGGGATGCGGGACTGGGAGAGCCCCGGGATGCGGGAGAGCCCCGGGATGCGGGACTGGGAGAGCCCCGGGATGCGGGAGAGCCCCGGGATGCGGGGCTGGGAGAGCCCCGGGATGCGGGAGAGCCCCGGGATGCGGGGCTGGGAGAGCTGCGGGGATGCGGAAGGGATGCGGAGCCGGGAGGGATGAGGGACTGGGAGGGCCCCGGGATGCGGAAGGGATGCAGGATGCGGGAGAGCCCCGGGATGCAGGAGAGCCCTGGGATGCAGGAGGGATGCGGGACTGGGAGGGCCCCGGGATGCGGGACTGGGAGAGCCCCGGGATGAAGGAGAACCCCGGGATGCGGGACTGGGAGAGCCCCGGGATGCGGGAGAGCCCCAGGATGCAGGAGAACCCCAGGATGCGGGACTGGGAGGGCCCCGGGATGCGGGACTGGGAGAGCCCAGGGATGGGGGACTGGGAGAGCCCCGGGATGCAGGAGAGCCCCGGGATGCGGGACTGGGAGGGCCCCGGGATGCGGGAGAGCCCCGGGATGCGGGACTGGGAGAGCCCCGGGATGCAGGAGAGCCCCGGGATGCGGGACTGGGAGAGCCCCGGGATAGCCCCGGGATGCAGGAGGGATGCAGGAGGGATGCAGGAGGGATGCGGGGCTGCCGATGGCGCAGGGGACGGGTCCCTCCTGCTCCCCCCATCCCCCGCCCGCTCTGCAGGGCCGCATCCCGGCGGGAGCTGATGGCACAGAGGGAGGCAGCCTCCCTCCGCCCCGGGGGGAGCTGGAGCGAGATTCCAGCAGGGAATTAGGGACGTTCACCAGGGAGCCGGTGCACGGCCAGGGCTGGGCTGAAGGCCCCGGGCAGGGCTGGAGCTGTAGTGTTGATGAAGTTGATCCAAACTTCCCAAAGCTGCAAAAGTCCCCGTGGGTTTACCCCTGCCTGCCCCGAGGATGGAAAAGCTCCCCGTTTTTAGGGAGCAAGGGTGAGGGGAAAACTCCTTGGGGCCTAAAGCAGGTGGGTGTGAGGTGCTGGAGGGGCTCAGGGTAACCTGCCTCAGTTAAACAGCATCTTACAGGCACCCAAAGCTTCCATTATTTGTTATTATTGGTTATTTATCTCTTTACTGGGGAAACACAGGAGAGGGAGATGGATAATGGAAAGGTTAAGCAGCAAATTGCTGTGCTTCTGCCTGGCCAGAGAGCACAGGGCACAGCCTTCCCAACCTGTAATACCCCTCCTAATGGGCAAGGAAAATTATTTTGGCTTCTGCTAAAGGGCAATTTTCTGATCAGCTCTCATTTTCTCAGTAGAGAAGAGAGAACAAAAGGAGAGAAATATATATATATATGTATTAAAAAAAAAAAAAAAAAAGGAGGTAGAAAGAAAGAAACACTTATGCTTTAATGGAAGCTCATTTTTGTAAAGTACCCTCATGGCCCCTGTGGGCCCGTGGAATTAAGCGCTGTCATTCAGAGCTGAAAGCGGAGCCATCCAGTTTGCAGACACCTGTCATAATTAAACTAATGGCTCTGAAAATGTGCCTTGATATTAAATCTATCTTCCACCGAGGAGCAGGGCTGATTAAAACCGCTGTTTGACAGTTAATGATGAACCTCTCGCTCGCTGCGCTCTGTGACTGGAACAGACCGGTTCAGCCCCCTCCCCTTGGAGAGCCCTTCCTGCATCCCCCTCCCACCCCAGCCGGGGGCTTCTCCCCACCCTGCCCCACCCGGGGCAGCCCCGAGGCTCTGGGGAGTGCTGGTGTTTGCCACAGCCCTGGGAGAGGAGGAATGTGCCAGGAATGTGCCCGTGTGAACCCCCGGCTCACTGCGGGCTCTGGGGAATGCTGCCTCACACTTTTCAGCCCAGAGAAGGGAGATCCTCCTTCCCAGCGCTGCTCCTGGGTGCTTGGAGGTGGATCTACCTCGCTCCAGGGTTATTGACTCCTGCTCCTTCCCCCGAGGATGCCAGAGCCAATTTCCTCTGACATCACAGCTGGTTGCCAGGGCAATGGGTTTGCTGGTCCAAAGGCAGGATTATTACTGAACAGAGAGAGAAGAGAGAGTTCTCAGGGAAAAGAATCAGTGATCACTTGGAAACGTGTCCAACGGCCACTTTGTCCTTCCCAGTCCTTCCTGTGTCCAGGCCGTGTCTCCCTGTTGGAATCTGAGGTATTGATGATTCCGAGATTGTAGAAAGTCTCTGTCTTTCTGCCCCGCTGCCAAAGAAGAAGCCATAATTCGTCTGTGCTGTTTCAAGGTTGTTTATTCTGTTTATCTCTAACATGTTCTGCTGCCCTGCCGCAGTTCTGTCCTGCAGGGCAGTGTGTGGGGCTCTGCCCTCAGTGGGATGGTACAAACATTAAATACCACAAACTACCTGTGCTGGATTTACAATAACGTGCCAATATCTGTCACCTACGTTGGACAGTGTGTCCCCAGCCTAAACCAACAGAAAAATGCCAACACCACAGTGAAACATGGAGGGCATGAAGAAGGAGAAAAAGGACAAGAAATACCCAATTTCCTCCATCTTGTCCCCTTTGGACCCCTAATCTAGAATCCTAAAATTTTACTTTTGCACCCGTGCCACACTTAATTATTACTCTTATCAAACACTCAGAGCTTGTAATTCATCCTGTAAGATTGAAAACTCTTTTCCATGGACAGAGATCACAGCCAGTGTCTCTGGGGGCTCTGTCCAGGGGGGTTCCTGACCCCTGCCAGGGTCCCAGGGCAGCCAGAGGGAAGCCCTGGGTTCCCACATCTCCCTTCTCCTCTTCCTCTCCCTGCTGGCCTCACAAGGACAAAAGTGAGGCAAAGCACGAGGGTGCAAGTGCCCCGTGCCCCACAGGGGACTGGTTTTGGCTCTCAGTGACCAGAGGTACAAAACTCCCCCAGTAAACCCCGGCCCCATCAGACACAGCACCGGTAATTAGTGCGGCACAAACTCTGCAAAGTGCAGAGAAGCATCAGCACTGGTGAATATTTAATTTATTGTTGTTGTTGTTTGCTGGGCCTGGTGGTCTCAGGATGCTTTCATTCCCCTGCTCTGCAATGGAGATAACAAACCTGCCCTGTCTGGGATGTTTTGAGGGGCCGTGAGCTCTGTGGGGCAGGGGCTGGATTTGGGGCATTGCCCTGGGCAGGTAACCCCTGTCTGTGAGCAGCGGATATGCTGGAACAATGAGGGGTCCTTCAATCAATAAACAGATCAAAAAGTAGATGAAAATAGAGATGAAAGGGCCGGCTTGTGGGAGCTGGCTGTGCCAGGAGCAGCCCTTTCCCTGTCATTAGCTTCCTTACCCAGCCCGATGCCATCGCTGCCACAACAGCAATTACCAGGAGATTAGGCAGCATTAAGCACTCTTTAATTTGACACATTGCAATGATCTCCATTCAGCCTTTCTGCTCGAATAACTCTCCATAAATATTTTGTGAGGCTACCAAAATAAACAGAGGCTGGGCTGTTTGCACAGCTGAGATCCTGGCAGGGCCCAGGGGGCAGAGCTGAGGGTGGCACCGGGGGATGGAGGGCACCGAGTGGTCAGCTGGGTGTGAGAGAGCTTTAGGGGCTGGGAAAATACCTCTGTAAAGCAAAAGGAAAAATTATAACCGTAATATATGCCTTGCACCGATGGCAATTTAATAGGGAACATTTTTTAAACAACAACCCAATAAAGAGAGATGGGTATTTATGCAAGAAGTGGCTGCATTAGAAGAAATAATAATTACACTGGAGTTGTGTTCTCTCCCTTTTTTTTCCTTCTTTTTTTCTTGTGTGTGTGCTATTAGCCTAGACATTATTCATTAAGTAATGCAATGGAAAACCACTGTTAATACAGCAATAAATCCCACAGGGCCCCATTGCTTCTGAGATAGGATCATTTGGTAATTACAGTGCATTAGAAGTTCAATATTCTTCCATTTTTTTTCCCCTCAGCTCCTCGCCTGGGTGAGGGGTGGGCAGTGCCAGGAAGGTTCCTGGGAATGCTCCGTGTGTCCCTGCCCTGGGGACACCTCCAGGGATGGGGACACCTCCAGGGATGGAGACACTTCCAGGAACAGGGGCACCTCCAGGGATGGGGACACCTCCAGGCATGGGGACACCTCCAGGGACATGGACACCTCCAGGCATGGGGACACCTCCAGGCATGGAGACACCTCCAGGCATGGGGACACCTCCAGGCATGGAGACACCTTTAGGCATGGGGACACCTCCAGGCATGGGGACACATCCAGGAACAGGGACACCTCCAGGGATGGAAGATGTTGGGGAAGATGAAACAGGAAAGCCTTATAAACATGATTGCCTGGCAAAAGATTTTGAGACTATAGAAACTATAAGCGAGATCGGAATGAAAGCAAGCTTGGAGATGCCAAGCCTTGGTTACTGAACGACTGGAAAACAATGGCATGGCCGGCTGGAGGTGATCCCCTTTTGATGAAACAACACCCTCTGCCCACAGACAGCTCCAAGGGGCAGAGCAGACCCTGCTAGCTCGGCAGAAGGGGTCCAGAGAGTCGTTTTTAGGGTTTAAAATGTACCACAGTGTGGTAATGTCATGATTCTTACAGGCTGTATGGAAATGCTGTAGGATTTGTATCTTGTACCAGATTGGTTAGTGAAAATTAGAATATTCAGTGCAGAAGAAGATTTATTGTATTGTAACGAAAACTTTGCTCTCTTGCTCTTACTCTTGCCCTCTCTTGCTCTTTCAGGCCTGCTCCGAGCTGCTCCAAGCAGGGCCCTGCACCCACAGCCTTTGCCATGAACTCCATGGGGTGTGACATCACAGGGGTGTGACATCATGGGGTGTGACATCATGGGGGTGTGACATCACATGGGTGTGACATCATGGGGATGATACATCACATGGGGTATGACATCACAGGGGTGTGACATCATGGGGGTGTGACATCACAGGGGTGTGACATCCTGGGGGTGTGACATCACAGGGGTGTGACATCACAGGGGTGTGACATCATGGGGATGTTACATCACATGGGGTATGACATCACAGGCGTGTGACATCACAGGGGGTGTGAAATCACATGTGATGTCATGTCACAGGGGGTGTCATGTAATGGCTGGTGTGATGTCACAGGTGACATCACATAATGAGTGATGTGATGTCGTGGGTGGTGTGATGTCATGTGACTGGTGGTGTGATGTCACAGGTGGTGTCACGGGTGACATCACATGTGTTGTGATGTCACAGATGGTGCAGTGGTTGACGTCACAGGTGTTGTGGTGTGACATCATGGGTGGTGTGATGTCATGGGTGACATCATGGGTGATGTGATGGCACGGGTGACGTCACGTCCCGTGGGATCTGTCCGTGCCGTGGCTGAGCACCCTCTGGGTTTTTCCTGAAGTGCTGTTGGAATGCACCCATGGCAAAATATCCTTTCCCCCACGCCCCCCCCAGGTGTCATTCCTCATTCTGAGGTTTTGTTTTCCCCCTGCCCAGAAGGTTTCCCAGCCCCTCACTCCTCCCAGCTCGCTGAATTGTGAGACTACTTCAGGGCTTGGGAGTTTCAATTTTTTTCTCTTCTCAATTGCTCAGGGCCAGTGCTTGAAATTAAACTCTCTCTCCAAGTGATGCAAATCAGATAAGGGAAGGCAAACGAGCCCCATGTGTTCATCTGCAGAGTCCTGTTCTGCTGAAACTCCTTCTGTTCCCTTCTGATCTTAGACAGATGTAAATCAAGAGGACTTATTTTAAACCAATGTCAGCAGGAAAAAGCTCAGCAGAAATAACAGAACCACCAGGTCCCGTGTGTTTATCACTCTTTGAGGTAAAATAAACCTTCAGCTGGAGATCCCTCCAGCATTGTGCAGGCTCAGCTGCAGCTCCCAGTGACCCAGGGGCACTGGGAACTGCTCTGTGCTGCTGGGGCTGTGGTGCAGACTGGGAGGGGAAGGACAGAGCATAAAAAGGTGGATTTGGGGAGATTTCCACCCTGTGTCTAGGAGATGAGTGGATGCATTTCATCCAGGACGTGCCAGCCTTGCCAGGGAGGGGCTGGCAGAGCCCAGCAGGGTGAACCACCAGCCCCTCCCAGCCTGGGCTCACCCCAGGTGGGACCCACACTGGCCCTACTGCTGGAGGCCTTGGGCTGGCCCCGTTTGGGAAGCCCAGCTCAGGCTGACGGCAGGAAGGGAATCCAGGGAGCTCAGATTATGGAGCAAAACAGAAATCTGCAGCAAGAACCAAGGCACCACGTTGAGGAGGAGGAGGAGCAGGGGATTGGAACAGCCTGATCCCTTTACAGGCCCTTCCAACCCAAACCTTCCCTGATCCTCGCCACCCCACGGGTCACTCTGGCACAGGGACACCCCGGACAGCAGCCCCTGGGGTGCCCGTGGCACAGAGCTGTGGCCATGGCACTGCTCCCAGAGCAGCAGCACAAAGGAGGAGAAGAAAGGGAAAAAACCACAAGTAAATAAAAAGAAGCCCATTTGCAAATATTGTAAGGAATGCGTGTTCTCATACGTGCTGCTATTAAGTCCGTTCGTATCATATCAGCAAACATCATGTCAGCTTGGAGAGGTTCCTACTTATTTCTTTTTCCCTGTGAAATGTTTTTCAATGCCTGAGCGAATCAAAATGAATGTAAATGAGGTTTATTAAGTCAGCCCCACACGGCGCTGCATTGTCGGCGTTTGTAGGCTGTGACAGGTTAGTTATTGCAGCTTGAAGGGAATGTCACAGGCACAGCAGTCTGCAGAGGGAACTTTTTAAAAGAATAGTAATAATAATAACAACAACAGCAGCTCAGGACTCTGCATGGCTCTCTGGGAAGTGGTTCTGCAGGGAGGTGGGGGCCCTGCAGGGCTCTGGGCTGCAGAGGGGCTGTGCTGTGCCCAGGTGCCAGCCTGGCTGTGCTGGGGCAGCTCAGGGCTCCAGGGCCCTTTCCTCTCCTGGTCCCACACAGCGGCAATCCCCAGGACAGCTGGAACACATCCCTTTGTGGATGTAACCCCGCTGAGCTGTCTCAGCCTTGCTGGTCTTCACCGAGCCAGGCTCATTATTTTTAGTGAATTACTTGGGCCTTGTCTGTGCTGCAGGAAAACAAGTGGTAGGGGTAGTGCTAATGCAGTTATTTATTTAGATTTAAAATAGCAGAGACGCCCATCCGAGGTTCTGGGTGCTAATTGTACAATAAATTCCCGTTGATTGTGCACTCAGCTTCGTTAATGCCCTGTTTCCAGGGGCACCGAGCAGCTCCTCTGTCCTGCAGGAGCTCTCTGCAGAGCTGTGGCACCTGGGGCAGGCCAGCAGACCCGGCTGCTCCTCACCAGGACCTCTCAGGGGATGCTTTCGGTGGGATCTTCCCATCTCCTGCTCTCCCTCATCCTGGGAGGACTCCCCTGGTGTCTGCTCACCCTGTCCCTGTCCCTTTGTGCCCCTGCCCGGGGCTCTGCAGTGCTCCGAGGGGTCCGGGCTGGCTCCTTCCAGCTCACTCTGCAGGAATGTCCTTTCCCTGGGAGCAGCAGGGGGGTGGCGTGTCCCAGCCAGCCCCGGGTGTCCCCGCTGTGGCTGTGGCACTGCCAGCCCTCCCCCAGCTGGCCCCGGTGCTGCCAACCCCAGGGAGATGCCAGTTCAGTCCCCAGGGCCACAGACAGCCCCAGCCCTCTCCTGGGGATGCTTCCAGCAGCGCTGGCCCAAAACTGACCCAGCACAGCTCAGAATCCAGCCCAGAGGGGACAGAAACCTCCTGGGGGTGTCCCTGACAAGGGGACACGGGGATCAGGCAGTGCCAGGGCCTCGAGTTCCTGTGCAGCCTGGCACAAACCTGGGCAGATTTTGCAGATTTATCCCTCCTTTTAATCCTCTCCAAACCACTAAGCCATTTCACAGGGGCGGAGGAAAACATCAATTGCAATTACAGTGAAAAAGTCTTTCAAGGCAGAGCTGGGTAGAGACAATGCAATGATCCATTTGTCGTTTTTCACCTGGTACTTCATAATATTATGGTCTGTCTCCTCCCCACCCATCATCTCTGCCCCCATCCCGAGCTGTCTCTGGGATTTTGGTGTTTCCTGGCAGAAGGAGACAGAAACCTCTGCACTCACAGTGGTGTTGGTACCATCAGTGAGATCCAAACCAGGACACAAAACAAGATTTTTCTTCTCTGGAAAATTCATGGAGTGGTTTGCACACAGATGTGCCTCTGTCTCTGCCTCCCCATCCTGTGGTACTTAGAAAGAAAAATCAAAACTGTTTCTTTTTTCCCTTATAATAGGATGGGCAGCAGCTTGTATAAAACACAATGAAACCAACAATTTAACACAACCGAAAAGTTGGGCAGAAGAATTCAGCGTGGCCTAAATGAAGGAAAATGGCTCAAAAACTTTTATCATAAATATGTGAAATATTTTACTGCTGTGTGAGATAAATGCAACGCTTGGGTGGTGCCCCTTCCAGCCCCCTTAAAAACAAGGATCTGCCCAAAGTCAGCAGCCCCCAGCCTGTCCAGGCTCTGCTGCTCCAGGGACACTCAGGAACTGTCGGTGCCTGCAGCAGACCCAGGAGCAGCTGGAAGTGCTGGGTTTGGGGAACAAGGAAAAAGGGCAGGGAAGGATTCAAAATTCCAGGGATGGCATTTGGGCCGGGCCTGGCACTGCCACATGGGGCCAGCACTTGTTCCCTGCATCCTCTGTGGCTGCAGTCCTGCGAGAGCAAATGAAATAATCTCCTAATTGGTTAATTGGAGTGGGGAGAAGTGCCCGTGGTGAGTGTGGCTCTGACTGCTCTTGGCAGTGCTGCCACGGCAGGAGAGAGGGCCTGGGGGGCACTGAGCTGTGGGGATGGGCACAGGGGGGCTGGGGGGCACTGAGCTGTGGGGATGGGTACAGGGGGCTGGGGGCACTGAGCTGTGGGGATGGGCACAGGGGGCTGGGGGGCACTGAGCCGTGGGGATGGGCACAGGGGGCTGGGGGCACTGAGCTGTGGGGATGGGCACAGGGGGCTGGGGGGCAGTGAGCTGTGGGGATGGGCACAGGGGGCTGGGGGGCACTGAGCCGTGGGGATGGGCACAGGGGGCTGGGGACACTGAGCAGTGGGGATGGGCACAGGGGGCTGGGGGCACTGAGCAGTGGGGATGGGCACAGGGGGCTGGGGGGCACTGAGCTGTGGGGATGGGCTATGGGGGCTGGGGGGCACTGAGCTGTAGGGATGGGCTATGGGGGGCTGGGGGGCACTGAGCAGTGGGGATGGGCACAGGGGGCTGGGGGCACTGAGCCGTGGGGATGGGCACAGGGGGGCTGAGGGCACTGAGCCGTGGGGATGGGCACAGGGGGCTGAGGGCACTGAGCCATGGGGATGGGCACAGGGGGATGGGGGCACTGAGCTGTGGGGATGGGCACAGGGGGCTGGGGGCACTGAGCCGTGGGGATGGGCACAGGGGGCTGGGGGCACTGAGCCGTGGGGATGGGCACAGGGGGGCTGGGGGCAGTGAGCAGTGGGGATGGGCACAGAGGGGCTGGGGGGCACTGAGCTGTAGGGATGGGCACGGGGGGCTGGGGGGCAGTGAGCCGTGGGGATGGGCACAGGGGGGCTGGGGGGCACTGAGCAGTGGGGATGGGCACAGGGGGCTGGGGGCACTGAGCTGTGGGGATGGGCACAGGGGGGCTGGGGGCACTGAGCCGTGGGGATGGGCACAGGGGGCTGGGGGGCACTGAGCTGTGGGGATGGGCACAGGGGGGCTGGGGGGCAGTGAGCCATGGGGATGGGCACAGGGGGGCTGGGGGGCACTGAGCAGTGGGGATGGGCACAGGGGGCACTGAGCCGTGGGGATGGGCTTTGGGGGATGGGGGGCACTGAGTTGTGGGGATGGGCACAGGGGGCTGGGGGGCACTGAGCCGTGGGGATGGGCACAGGGGGGCTGGGGGGCACTGAGCTGTGGGGATGGGCACAGGGGGCTGGGGGGCACTGAGCCGTGGGGATGGGCACAGGGGGCTGGGGGCACTGAGCAGTGGGGATGGGAACAGGGGGGCTGGGGGCAGTGAGCTGTGGGGATGGGAACAGGGGGGCTGGGGGCACTGAGCTGTGGGGATGGACACAGGGAGCTGGGGGCACTGAGCTGTAGGGATGGGCACAGGGGGCTGGGGGCACTGAGCTGTGGGGATGGGCACAGGGGGATGGGGGGCACTGAGCAGTGGGGATGGGCACAGGGGGATGGGGGGCACTGAGCCGTGGGGATGGACACAGGGGGGCTGGGGGGCACTGAGCCGTGGGGATGGGCACAGGGAGCTGGGGGGCACTGAGCAGTGGGGATGGGCACAGGGGGATGGGGGCACTGAGCAGTGGGGATGGGAACAGGGGGCTGAGGGCACTGAGCCGTGGGGATGGGCACAGGGGGATGGGGGCAGTGAGCTGTGGGGATGGGAACAGGGGGCTGGGGGCACTGAGCTGTGGGGATGGGCATGGGGGGCTGGGGGCACTGAGCTGTGGGGATGGGCACAGGGGGCTGGGGGCACTGAGCCGTGGGGATGGGCACAGGGGGGCTGGGGGCAGTGAGCCTTGAGATGGGCACAGGGGTCTGGGGGGCACTGAGCCGTGGGGATGGGCACAGGGGGCTGGGGGGCACTGAGCCGTGGGGATGGGCACAGGGGGCTGGGGGGCACTGAGCTGTGGGGATGGGCACAGGGGGCTGGGGGGCACTGAGCCGTGGGGATGGGCACAGGGGGCTGGGGGCACTGAGCTGTGGGGATGGGCACAGGGGGCTGGGGGCACTGAGCCGTGGGGATGGGCACAGGGGGCTGAGGGTTCCTGGTAGTGCTGGAAAATCCCTTTGCTGCAGCGGGAGCTGGAGCTGGAGGCTCAGGGAGGACAGGCTGGGCAGCGAGGGCCGAGCGCTCGCGGTGGGAATTTGGGGAGCGCTGGTGAGAAGGAGACTGGGAAGGAGCAGGGGCCGTGTCTGGGAGCAGATGAATGTGTTTGGGAGCGGCTGTGCCCCCACAGAGCCCTGGGCTGCCAGGGGCCCTGTCCTGCTGGGTGACCCGAGTGGGACCTCCCTGGCCGCCCTCTGCCATCCCCACAGAGCCCCATCGCCAGCTCTGGGATGAAGGACTCCTCTTCCTCTCCTTGTCCGAGGCAGAGCGGGGAGGAAGAGGCTCCCAGCAGTCCTTCTGGGCTTTGTGCCCGGAGGGGGCACATCCCTGCCCCGGGGAGCAGGGCTGGCAGAGCAGCCGGGTGCCAGGGCAAAGGTGGGGCTGGATTTTCCAGCCTTGTGCTTTTGCCTTCCAGTCCCGGCCAGCTGCCACATTAACTGGCGTGACTTCTTGTCTGTAACAGCCCATAATGCAGCTCGAATGATGTAACTCACTGTGATGCCAGAATTTATAGGAGAAGACACTGCTTGCCGAGGTCAGGCTGGTATCTGATTTAAGCTGGCAGCAGGAGCAGCAGTGTTTCTGCAAACCTACACCAGGGCTCTGCAGCAAATCACATTACTCTGAAAGACTTTGGCGGGCCCCTCATGCAGACAGCTCTTCAAACCCGGGGACATCAATTAGGCTGGAGTGCATCAAACCCACGCAGGGCGCTCCGGGAGCCGGCTCGCGCTAACTCCAAAAGCACTTCCAATCAGAGAGGGTTTTTTGGGTGGCTTTTTTATTTTTTTTTTCTTTTAAATGAGCAGAAGGATTCTAGATAAACTCGATAAGGGCTGGAATCAAAACAGGATCCTAGAGCCAAAAGTGGAGTGACAGCTACTCGGGGTAGTGAAATCGCTGACAGCTCCTGAGCAGGCAGAGAGGAGCACGATCAAAGGCGCGGGGCTGTCACCTCCATCCCAGCCCCGCCACACAGACACGTCCCAGCGAGGGAGCGGTGCCAGGCGCTGCCAAAGGGAGCCCGAGGAGCAGCCCTGCAGGGGTGTGGGGCTCAGGGTGTGGGGCTGGGGGGCCCAGGAGTGTCTGAGGCACCGCGGAGCCGAGCCAGGCTGGTCCTGAGGTGACACGGGCACACGGTCGTGCCAAAAGAGCCTCGTTGTGGAGGAAAAGATCAAAAAGGCCCCAGAGCAGAGAGCAGTCCTTGACCAACATGTGGGAAATGAGGCAGAGAGTGAGTAAAAGCCCCGAGCTCAGAGCTGGATGGGGCCCTGTCATTCTGGTTTAGCTCTCTTTATTCGGTGTATTGGTGGTGCCTGTGGTTTTCTTGGGAGCTGAACACTTTAAAAATCAGGTTGCAGGTTGGACAGGGCTTGGAGCAGCCTGGCCTAGTGGAGGGAGTGGAATGGGCTGAGCTTTAATGCCCCTCCCAACCCAAACCATCTGTGACTCCATGATGCTCCTTCCCAAGGCAAGCAGAAATTCAGGAATGCATGGATAGCAGAGTTTCAGCTCCTCTGGGTTTCCAAGACCTGCGGCAGTGCTGTGGTTTGAGCTCCAGTCGGTCTCTGGGATCAGCTCTGGAGGTTCTTGTGCTGCACCTGAAGCTCCATTTGCACCTTGGAATGAAGTGCAGATTTTTAAGCAGTGGTTAAGCTCTCACCAAACAGAAACGATAATTTAGAGCAATAATGCGCTCGGACATGAAATAAAGTCACTGGTGGTGACATCAGTAATGCACAGAATAATAAAGCTGTGCTGTTGCTGGGAGCCCATGGTCAGCTTGCACGTGCCAGCGGGGCAGGAAGGAGTGAGAAACCTGGGGAAGGTTTTCCAATCACTCCAGCCACCATCTCTAATTCTTTTCCTAAAGTATAAAATCATTCTTCCCCTGATCTCACTTGTGGTCAGGGCTGGCTACGGGCCCATCACTCACGGCGGTGATTTGGTTCAGCAGGTGTTGCTGGGGCCATCGCTCATTCCGGGCTAATCTGCTGGCGGCTGTCAGGGGTTATGGAGTATTTATTGAGTTTGTGTCAGCTCCAGATGACCAATAGCCAGCAGCCGCTGCATGCCCATTGACACTGATGATATTGCTGAATTAAACTAGGTGATGTATACAGAACTTGCTTAGAGCTAGTAATGAAGCTGGGAACCATTTGAAACACAATACAGAGCCCCCAGCGCTCGGGGCTTTGGTCTCTACCTTTTAAATAAAAAATTATTATTATTTTCTTTGGACGCCAAAGGAGAAGCCATGAATCGAGCTCTCCCTTGAAATATTTAGAGTGAAAAATAGAGTAACCCAATGGAAATGAAAATCATCTTTATATTCTTCAGATTTACTGCCTGCTAGTTGGGCAGTGACTGAGGAATTTCTCAGCTGCTTTTTAGAAAAGGCATCATGGGGGAAGGAGAAGCAGGGAGGATGATGAACTGGTTATTGATTCCGCTTCAAGGATCCTTTAAAAGGTTTTGCTGAGCACCTTCAAATCTCATTGACGTGGGCTCAGCGCAGGCCAGGGGCTGGCTGTGTCAGCTGGGCTGCAGTCTGGGAGCTGCCCCCCTGTCCCTGCAGTCCCCAGCAGGGCACTGAGTGCTCCCAGCAGCTCGCCCTGGCCGTAGGTGGGAGGGGAAAGTCCCCCCAAAAGGCCGGGTGGGCCCTGCAGGACGAGTGTCCCTCTAGCAGGAGGCACAGGCTGGCTGAGGATCAGGGGCAGGATGGGGTTTGGGATGGCCCCAAAGGCCCCAAGAGCAGAGCAGGGGGTGAGGATGTCCCTGAACACCCCAGAGCAGCCCAAGCCTCCCCTGAGCCTCCCCTTTGCCAGGGGATGGAGCCAGGCTTGGGCTGGTGATCAGAGCAGGCTGCTGCTGAGGTATCCTGCTCAGAGCACCAGGGTTAATTTGGGGGGCACCCAGCCTGCGTGGGGCTGGCTCTGCTCAGAGAATCAGAGCTAATTTGGGGGGCACCCAGCCTGTGTGGGGCTGGCTCTGCCCAGAGAATCAGAGCTAATTTGGGGGGCACCCAGCCTGCGTGGGGCTGGCTCTGCTCAGAGCACCAGGGCTAATTTGGGGGGTACCCAGCCTGTATGGGGCTGGCTCTGCTCAGAGAATCAGAGCTAATTTGGGGGTCACTCAGCCTGTGTGGGGCTGGCTCTGCTCAGAGCACCAGGGTTAATCTGGGGGGCACTCAGCCTGTGTGGGGCTGGCTCTGCTCAGAGCACCAGGGTTAATTTGGGGGGCACCCAGCCTGCGTGGGGCTGGCTCTGCTCAGAGCACCAGGGTTAATTTGGGGGTCACTCAGCCTGCGTGGGGCTGGCAGAGCTGCTGTCTGGCCCCATTCTGGAGCAGGAGCAGTCAGAGCTGTGACCTTGGCAGGGCCGGGGCAGACTGCAGCCGTGATGGAGTGCCAGGAGGAGGCTCTGGAGCTGCCGGGTGTGAATACCTGTTTACATGTGGGATAATGGATGGGCAGCCGCTGCCTGCAGGCTGTAACTCACTCCGGGGATGCTGGGACCGGGTGACACCATAAACCAGGCAGCAGAGAGCAGGAGCAGCTCAGCCCCGCCGGGATTTACAGCCCGGGCTCGCTCCCTGGCCACCTCATCTCTCGGCTTTTATTGCACACACTGCACGGCGAAATTATTATTGTAAAAATTTGTTTAAAGGAGCTTGGTAAACTCTCTTTGATCTGACAATTTCACCTTAAAATCTTCCTGTTCCTGTGGCTAGAGGAGAGGGTGTTTGGGACATAAATCATCAGTGGGCTCAGCTGCATCCAAGTGTGTGCTGTAATGGTGGGAGAGGATTCTCACTTTGATTTTACCTCGGGATATGGACCCCGGGGTGGGGAGAAGCAGGGGACAGAGCTCAGTGACCTCAGCGTGGGTGGCCTGTGTCCCACGGAGCCCAGCAGGGCCGTGGCAACCCTGTGAGACCTGGGCTGGTGTTTGCCCGACTCCCACAGCCAGGCTGTGCCAGGGCACAGAGGGGCTCCGGGCTCTCCCTGCAGCACCCACCGTGCACAGGCAGGCCCTGAGCCCCCCAAAACCGGGCTGGTGCTGCTGGAGGTGCCAAGGAGGGCTGGGGACAGAGCAGAACAGGTCCCCTCGTGCTGCTGGCAGCAGAATAGGTGCTGATGACTGCTCGGAGCTGCTGCTCCTCCTGATGAATAATCTTCCTGCAATCTCTTCTGAAGAGCCTGGCTCAGGATTAGGGCTGAAAGCTCGATTTGATTAAAAGAGTCAGGAGCAAATTAGGAGCCACTCGGTGCTTAGTCTTGCCACTTCTTATAACAGGGCCCCAGATGAAAATATTTCACTTGCTATTTGCTCTTCTTTAGTGTCTCTCTCTCCCAGGGGCTGCCAGGAGCTCTCCCAGCCCATCTCCCCGAGCTCGGCCGGCCCAGGTGGGCACAGGGACCTGGGCTCAGCCACTCTGTGCTCAGCTGGCTCCGTGACCTTGGCTGGGCTCTGCCTCTCTGCTGGCTGTGCTAAACAGGAGATAATATTGCTCTGTTTCCTGCAGCGCAATGTGAAAATAAATCAGGTGAGAGCGGTGGCTGCTGGAGGTGTCTGGGAGCCAATGCCCTCCCGAGGCTCAGCTCTAGACCTGGGGCAGATCCTCAGGAGTTTTGTACAAATAAAAAGCCAGTGCCTGCCTCCCACCCTACGATTTGCCACTCCTTGGCACGCAGAGCTGCAGATCCTGATGCCCTGAACGTGTTCCCCTTGCTGGAAAGCAGGAGGGGACTCCTCCTCTTGTGACTGATTGTCCAAAGCCACCTCACACAGGGATGATCCATAAACTGCACCTCTCCGTGTCTGCGTGGCAAGGAAGGCAAAAAGCAGTTTGGAAAGATCAATCATGCAAACTCATCACGAAAGGCATTGGCACCAGGCCCCTGCCCCTCCCGGCTGGGGAAATGATGGTGCTGAGGGATTGAGGCTAGAGAGGAGCTGTGCTGTGTCTCCACAGCGTTTTGATCCTAAGATAGATTGCCCAGAGAGCACTCCCTGCTCCCTGCTCATGCTGAGCAGAGATAATGGCCTTTGGAGTCACCTCCACGGAATGATGCAGCCACCAAATAAATGATCCTTCCTCCCTGCCCAGCAGCAGAGCAGGGAAGGGGGTTTGGGCACCCTCATGGCTGGGGCTTGTGCCCTGCTCTCTTGGGACTGCCTTTAAAAAAAACCAAGTTCCTAAGCAGCTGAAAAAAAAACCATTAAATGCTCCATATACTCTCTATAAACAAGCAGTTAGAGAAATCCGGGCTGGAAAACACTTGGTGGAATAAGGTCAAGCTTCTCATATGAATCAAATTAGTGGCCGCTCGACGAGCACCACACAACGCTAGGCTGAGGGCACCAGGGAAATGCTGCATTTTCAAGGTTATGCTTTTGTCTCCTGCTGGGGCTGCTCCCTGCCAGGGGACCTTGGCCAATCCGAATCACTTTGAGGCTGTTTGCTGTCCCCTTTCCAACACCTCCAGAGGTGATAGAGAGGATCTCAAAGTGCTGTGGGAAAAGGGAGATGGTGTTATGGACAAGTGTCAGCTCCCCCAGGCACCTTCCTGCTGTGGGAATGACCCTTGGAAAGAGCAAGGAAATGGTGGGAGAGACTTCAGCCCTGAAGGAAGTGACAGACAGAGCTGCAGGAGGAGATTTCCTGCGGTGGCTCTGTGGCTGTGGGGTCAGAGCGTGGCACAGGAGCCTGCAGGGTGGTGATGGGGACCCAGGACAGTCCCAGCACCCACCGAGGGACTGGGCTGAGGCTTGGGGGGCACCTGGGCTGCCAGCAGGGATTGGGGTGCTGGGCCCCAGCATGGGGACAGCTCCCTGTGACACCCCTCCACAGGAGGGCTGGAGCTCCCAGCCCCAGCCTGGCCGTGCTTCAGGATCTGGGGATCAGGGATTGGGGGATCAGGGGATTGGGGGATCAGGGGATTGGGGGATCAGGGCATTGGAGATCAGGGGATCAGAAATCAGGGATTGGGGGATCAGGAATTGGGGGATCAGGGGATCAGGAATCAGAGATTGGGGGATCAGGGATTGGGGGATCAGGGGATTGGGGGATCAGGGATTGGGGGATCAAGGGATTGGAGATTGGCGATTCGGGGATCAGGGATTGGGGGATCAGGGGATCAGAGATCAGGGATTCGGGGATCAGGGATTGGGGGATCAGGGGATCAGAGATCAGAGATTCGGGGATCAGGGATTGCGAGATTAGGGGATCAGAGGTCAGGGATTGGGGAATCAGGGGCAATGGGGATCAGGGATCCACCCCCCTGCCCTGCAGCCGTGCTCTGGAGCTGTCTCAGCCAGAGTGTCACACAGCCAGGCTGTCGCTGTCGTCCCTCCGTGCCTGGTGTGCTTTCCTGCAGGAGAAGGAGATGGAGCGTTGCTCTGGATGCAGGGAGAGTTCCTGAGACTGAAGTGTTCAATTTTACTCCAGCGAGCATCCAGTATAATCCATTGAAAGGGCACTGTCCTTCAGGCCTTTCAGCTGGGCTGACAGCTGCCCACTGATTAATTGACAGGTTAAAAAGATTGATTCCACATGTCAGAGCTGTAACCCTGCCAGAACAATGCTGCTGTCAATTGGGCTGTAAAACAGACGCTTACATTAACGGCCCTGACAGCAGCAGCACACCAACACATGCACCTGCCTTTATGGAGAGCCTGAGCACGCAGCCGGGCGCAGATTAATCATCCTGAGAGCAGAGCTGGAGCATCAGACAAATGTTTCTGCAGTGCACGAGCGCTGCGGCGCTGCCTCGGCACGGCTCCTGCTCAGACGGGGCCTGGTGGGGCACAGGAGCCGGGCATGGGGCACAGGACCCGGCCATGGGGCACAGGACCCAGCCGTGGGGCACAGGACCCGGCTGTGGGGCACAGGACCCGGGCATGGGGCACAGGACCCGGCTGTGGGGCACAGGACCCGGGCATGGGGCACAGGACCCGGGCATGGGGCACAGGACCCGGCCGTGGGGCACAGGACCCGGGCGTGGGGCACAGGACCTGGCCATGGGGCACAGGATCCAGACATGGGGCACAGGACCCGGGCATGGGGCACAGGATCCAGCCGTGGGGCACAGGACCTGGCCGTGGGACACAGGACCCGGGCATGGGGCACAGGACCCGGCTGTGGGGCACAGGATCCAGACATGGGGCACAGGACCCGGCCGTGGGGCACAGGACTCAGCTGTGGGGCACAGCACCCGGGCATGGGGCACAGGACCCAGACAATTTTAGGACTCTAGATTAGGGGTTCAGAGGGGACAAGATGGAGGAAATTGGGTGTGCCTTGTCCTTTTCCTCCTTCTTCATGCCCTCCATGTTTCACTGTGGTGTTGGCATTTTTCTGTTGGTTCAGGCTGGGGACACACTGTCCAACGTAGGTGACAGATATTGGCACGTTATTGTAAATCCAGCACAGGTAGTTTGTGGTATTTAATGTTTGTACCATCCCACTGAGGGCAGAGCCCCACACGCTGCCCTGCAGGACAGAGCTGCGGCAGGGCAGCAGAACATGTTAGAGATAAACAGAATAAACAATCTTGAAACCAGCACAGATGAATTATGGCTTCTTCTTTGGCAGCGGGGCTGACAGACAGAGACTTTCTACAATCTCAGAATCATCAGTACCACAGATTCCAACAGTGGAACACCTCGGTCACCCTGCATTTTCCTGCTGTCCCTAGAGGCTGCCCCTGGCACCGGAGGGACCTTCCCTCCCTGGCACGGCCACAGCCAGGGCTGGAGGTCTCCAGCCCCAGCCTGGAGCACCTCCGGGTGGAAAGTGCTGACACCGCCCCAGCTCCCCACCCAGCGTGCTGAGGAATGAAAAAACCCTCTGCAATCTGGAGAGATAAGGAGAGGTTGAGTCACGAGTGAGCTGGGCTCTGCCAGAAGACGTTTCAAAGCTTTTATGGCGAGATTCAATACAGATATACAGAGATCAATTATCTTAAAAGCAGCAAGGAGGTTCAGCAAATATTTCCAGCTTTAAACAGGTTTATTTCCATCTGCACTTATCTGTGCTATTTAAACTCCATTGCTTGCAGTTAATCTTTTGTAATGCAGCATAAGAGGGCTTATTTACTTTCTAATGACATCAATTGGCCATAAATATTAGACATCTAAGGTTCGCTGGAGCTATAGGGACAGTTTTCCATTCCTACTTGACATTTGACTATTTGCAGTGCTTCCTTTCTGTTTGTTCTTGTGTGACTCACTTATCGGCTGTCATAGGCCCACTTCGATTTATTTAAATGGAATGAATAAGTACATTAGGCAAAGCTGTCAGGAGGGGAGAGAATGGGAGCTCACGGGGATGAGTGATAAGTCAACAAGCTGCAAGGGAGATTCTCAGCAGAGCTGCACAAATCAAAGTGCTAAACGGGAGGAACAAAGACAGCGCCGTGGCACTTCTGGGATGAGCAGAGCTGCAGGTCCCAGGGCCAGCAGGAGCCACCATAATCTGTGGGACACGGTGGCAGTTCTGGGATGAGCAGAGCTGCAGGTCCCAGGGCCAGCAGGAGCCACCATAATCTGTGGGACACGGTGCAGATCCCAGGGCAAACAGGAGCACCATAATCTGTGGGACATGGTGGCAGTTCTGGGATGAGGATCTCAGGGCAAACAGGAGCAGCATTATCTGTGGGATATGGTGGCAGTTCTGGGATGAGTGGAGCTGCAATCTCAGGGCCAGCAGGAGCCACCATAATATGTGGGGTATGGTGCAGGTCCCAGGGCAAACAGGAGCACCATAATCTGTGGGACATGGTGTCAGTTCTGCGATGAGCAGAGCTGCAGGTCCCAGGGCCAGCAGGAGCCACCATAATCTGTGGGACACGATGTAGATCCCAGGGCTGACAGGAGCCACCATAATCTGTGGGACACGGTGCAGATTCTGGGATGAGGATCTCAGGGCAAACAGGAGTAGCATTATCTGTGGGATATGGTGGCAGGTTCTGGGATGAGGATCTCAGGGCAAACAGGAGCACCATAATCTGTGGGATATGGTGGCAGGTTCTGGGATGAGGATCTCAGGGCAAACAGGAGCAGCATTATCTGTGGGATATGGTGGCAGTTCTGGGATGAGTGGAGCTGCAGGTCCCAGGGCCAGCAGGAGCCACCATAATCCGTGGGACGAGGCGAGACGCCGGCTCCTCATCCCGGCAGCCACAGCCTGTGGCTCTCAGCAGCACCCAGAGCTGGGAGAGTTATTAGAGGATCAAAGACTGTTATCTGCCACTGAGGTGGGAGTTGTGCAAACACCCAGATAGCTCTGGACTTGGGAAGATAGTTCTTCTTTTTAATTTCCTTTGTTGCATAGTACTTAGCCCGACTAATTAATTGTGAGAGCTCGTATCACAGCCCTGCTGGAAGTGTTTGCCTCGAGTATATTAGTGATGCTCTGTGAGGGGAGGGTACCTCGAGCCCTGCTGGCAGTTTTAGGTGATGGAAGTAACTTGCTTGGTGTGAGAGGGATAAAGCATGAACCCCCTTTTTCGGAGGACTGCTGGGACAGGCAGGTGCTGGTGCTGCAGCAGGACACGAAGGGACATCGTGGGGTGGGCGTTCTGTTCCTCCATCACAGCACTTCTAAACTCCTCTGCTCCTTTCATCCAGCCTTGTAGCTGGGTCTGAACAGCTTCAGAGGAGCTGGGGTGTCCCAGTTTGAGAGGGATTCTCACTCCAGATCCTGGCAGCTTCACTGAGCCTGGGCAGGGGGTCCTGGGCAAGTGGCTGTGCCCCAGGTCCCCCACCCAGCCTGGGCTGAGCCAGGATGCCCAAACCCAGGTGAGCCCCTGTGCCAGGCTCCAGGGATCAGACCCCACACCAGGGAAGGGCTGGGACAGCCCCACTCCTGCTCTTGCTTCAGTGTTCCTCCCCTCCAACAACGTGCTTTTGGTTTTCACTCCTCATCTTTGAACCCCCAAAACCTTTAATTGGCTGCACACAGTAAATCAGAGCTGACAGTAGTTGAATAGCAGCTGATTAAAATCATTTGTTTTCAAACTCAGCCAGCTGCACACTCCTGCCTACATGACTTTTGTGGCATTCCCTGCATTTCTCTCCCTCTCTCTTCCTTTCTTTTAAAAGAGTTTCTTCGCATTTTTCTAATTCTTTGAAAATGAGATCCTCTTCTCAGCCCTCTTCCCTTCCCCACACAGCACCAGTCTCCATTTTACAAGCCCAGCCTTGTTTATCTCCAGGACCACTTGTGAGATTCCTGCTCCATTCGCAGCGCCCAGGCCACATCTGGTTTGGGTTTGTTTGTGTTTGGTTGGTTTTTTTTCCCAAAAGAAACACAAGGAGGGAGAGAAAAGCGCTTAAACTCCTGATTGCCCACTGCCTGCCTTGCACTGCTGGCCACAGCAGGGCTTGGAAAAGCTGAGAATTGTTTAAAAGTGCTGCAAGTAAGCGATGGCAGCTGGGCAGGGGCAGGAGAGGACTGGGATGCTTCACCTGAGGGTCTGGCCCAGGTTGGAACCCCTGGGTGATGCTGTGTGCCCGGGGGCTCAGAGGAGGAAAAGCTCAGGGCCAGGCTTGGGGACGCACCTCGGTGACACTGTGGGGACACCTCAGCTGGCCCCAGAGCCCTGGGGGCTGGTCTCTCCCTCCCAGCACAGGCTGGGTGCTGTGGCTGCAGCGTGCTCTGCTCCTGCCTTCGGCCACCAGCCATCCCTGAAAAACGTGTCCTGGCTGCGATGCCATTCCCCAGTCTCAGGCATCTGCAGCCATATGCATCAAATTAAAAGCAAACGCGCAATATAAATCTCCTTGCCATTCCTGGGGAAGGTTTCGCATGACAGCCACATTCCTGTGACACTTTCCATCTTCTGTTTTACCACACGGACCAACAGCTGTTTCCAAAACAAACCCTGAGTGATGAACAGATGAAATCTTGACTATTTGGACAAACCTGGTGTTGCAGCGGGGTCGTGCGTGAGTGGTCAGGGATTCTGCAGGGCTGGGGCCTCCCCAGGCCTCTGCCAGCATTCCCTGCCCTTTTTCCTCTTTTTTTTTGCACAAAAACATGCCATGGAGCCATGCAGTGGATGGTTCTGGAGGGGTGACTTGTCTTACACAATAGGCCTGGACTGTACCTTAAACTTCTCCAGGCTCAGAGAGAGAAATTCGGGTCACTGCTTGATGAAGACTTCTGAAGGTTCTTTATTGCTATTGTCATTTCTGCTGTGCTGGGAGCTGGCGAGCCCTGGGCCGTGGGAATTGGAAAGCACACACCAAAGGAGCCGCCCAGCCCTTGATGAGTCTGCACTCCTAAATCACCCAGCCCCATCTGGAAGGAGACTTTATCCCGATGGATCTGGGTTTGGCAGCCCTGGAGCAGTGTGTGTGCATCCCTCTCTGCTGCTGGGGCTCTCTGGCTGGCAATTGTCCTGCTCCATGGGGATCATCCCACGAGGCTCTTCCCACGACTCCCTGGAGCAGGATTTGCTCCCCATGCCCAGGTACAGCTCCAGAACTCCCACGTCCACCTTTCCCCGCAGTGATTTCTGCTCTGGGAGGATGTTTACCTTGCCCAGCCGCCTTTTCCTTACATTTAAACAGAAATGTTTCCTTTTCTAAACAGTTTACATTCCCGGTTCCAGAGGTATTCCGCTTGCCAAAGCCACCAGTATTTGTCTCACTTTAAATGCATTTATATGCTAATGCAGGCAGGCTCTCCAGCCCGCACACAGCCGTAGCGAAATTAGTCCTTTTTTGCTGGATTTACAAACTGCAGCCATCAAACATCCTTTGGATTTATCTGCGTTAACCAAAGCCTCTCTTCCGCCCAGTGCAGGTGTGATGTGGCCGTTCCTGGTGATAAACCAGGCTCACAGCCCTGGATTATCTGTCCGGACTTGACAAATCGGTGCCACATTTGGAGGAGGAGGAGAGGGGAGGAAGGAAATGTAATTTCAAGGATACAGTTCTGTGTGTGGCTGGGCAGCATTTCTCCCTGGTTTATTGCCTTTGGGATCATCTTACAGCATCCTGGGCCCGCAGCCTGGGAGCACTTCAGGCATTACCTGATTGCAATCTGCAGCGGTATGGAGCGCTTCCCCAAGGTCAGGCAGCCTCTCCCTGCGTGGAATCGCCGCGATTCCCGGAGCCATTCCAGCGGGACACGCTCCTCTCCTTCTGCAGGGGGATCCAGGGGATGCGCCCACCTCTCTGCAGAGGGCACAGGGAGCAGAATGCTTCTCCTGCAGGTGCCGGGGAGCTCGGAGCTCCCTGGGACCCCCCCACTCAATCCTTCTGTGGGTTCAGGATTTATCTCAGGTGCCTGTTGCCCATTTTTTTCTCTTCTGCCCCTGTTCTCACACCTTTTACAGCTCCACACAATTCCCAGTTCCTCACCCAGGAGAGCTGGAAAACCCCCTGGGCTTGCGCCATGTTAGATGGTGCTTAAAAACAATGATGGAAAGGATGTACCTGGAATGGTTTTCTGTGGAAAACTGATAAATCAACAGCGGAAAAAAAGGTTTTGCTTTAACATCTAGGTTCTGTTTAACTTTTTGTCTAAAACTATGACAACATTTTGCTCATAAAATCCCCAGATCTTTCATTTTGACTCCACTGTTCTGCATTAAGGTCATGATGTAATTGATACCCAAGAAGAGGATTAATTGTTGAGTTAGAACACAGTAACAGACACTGGTTTTCTGTCTAGATTTGGGACAAAACCTCAGAACTTCTCATACAATGGAAACTCCATTTTCCATCCAGCTGTAACAGTAACCCCAATGCACTGAGATTAATCTGGAGAGGAGGACAGAAAACATCCAATCACTCACACATAAGATTTAAGGAACAATGTCATCCCCAAACCACCTTTCTTCCTTTCAAGTTTTCAAGCATGAAAACTGACACTGGAAGGGAGAAAATTTAGACTTGAAGCACATGAGTTGGACAACTTGCCAAATCATCCAGGGCCCGCTCAAGTTCAGCCTTATTCTTCTGGAAAATAATGATGGAAAATTCATTTGAGTATCGTGTGCAGCTTTGCTGGGGTGGAGGAGGGAAGGGGCAAATTTAATTCCAAACTGCCCTCAAACGGATGCGGAATGTAAACTTTCGCTGCATTTCTGTCAGACTTAATGGATTTCACTTATGGGAACTATAATAAACAGCTCATTACAGAGTCAGCTGCGGGAGCGTTGTGAGCCCAAAAGAGCCATTTGTTTTCCAAGGCAGATTTAGTCTAAAGGGGGTGGACAGAATGATCCAGTGTTTGAAGAGTCGGTATCAAAGCTTGAGGGACTGGCAGGGTGGGATCTGGGGTCTCCAGCAAAGGCTGCTGTAGGACACGGGCACGGTGTGCAGGAGTCCAGAGCCCAGGTGGCCGCAGCTCCAGTGGGGTGCTGGACACGGGGCAGGCAGTTCTCACACAGCAGACTTCCAAAAAGTTGTGGTCATTAAAAATCCCAGCTCCCGCTATTGCCTCAAACCTGACCTCTTTTCTCTGCGTGTGAGGAACTTTCCATCCTTCACGCTCACAGGGAAATTGGGAGTCCCAAAAGCCAAAGAAAGCAAGGACAGAGAGACACTTCTCCTTGTTTCCCAGGGCTTGAGGCACTGCCCAGTTTGGGGGAAGCAGGATGGCTCCTGGGGAAGGGACACGGCTTTGCCCTCCTCGCTGGCCGTGCCTGCTGCTGCCGGGAGTCTCGGGGAAGGTCCAGGTGCTCTAAATCAGGGGTAGAAAAGCCAGTGGGCAATGTTGGCACCTTCCCTAACCCTTACCCCACCGTGGCAGGGCAATGTCCCCATCCCAGGACAGCAGAGGCAGCACAGCAGCTCTGAGGAACCTCGTGAAAAACTGAATTTATAACTCAATAAACATCTGTGGAGCCGAAGGCTGGGATCCGAGCGCACCCTCCGGAGCAGCTCCTCCTTCCCTGCCGCACATCTGGCGGGGGGCGGGAGGGGAGCAGCGCCATAAATCTGCTCCTCCGCCCCCGCACAGAGCGCCGAGCCCTCCCCGGGCCCGGAGGGAGCCAGAGGACAGTGGTTTCAAACAGTGGGACTGTCAAACTGCTCAGCACGCCATAAATCACGGCCAGCATCTTCCCTTTCATGTCCCTGCGGCCGGGGACTCGCGGACACCCCTTAAACACTTCCATACCCGCGGAGATGCTCCGCTGGCCGGGGCCCTGCGCCGGGGAGCTCCGGCTCTGCGGAGCAGCGGATAAATCACTGCTGTGGGGGAGAGAGGGGCTGGCAGCGGGAGGGGGCTCAGCTTCTGCCGTCCTTGGGCCATTCGTGCCACCTGCACATCGCCCCTGTGGCCTCTGGCTCCTTCCTGCAGGCACAGAAAAAGCCATGGCTCAGCACAAGCAGGCACCAGCGTGGGCACACACCTGCACTCGGGGCGCTGAGAGCCTTGTTTGTCCTCCAAGGCAGGGAAAAAGCCACACTGCTTGGAGGAGCAGAGCTGTGGAGGAGCCCTGGAAGTGTCCAAGGCCAGGCTGGACAGGGCTTGGAGCAACCTGGGATGGAGAAATGTGTTCCTGCCCATGGCAGGGGTGGCACTGCATGAGCTGTAAGGTCCCTCCCAACCCAGAGCAGTCTGTGGTTGATACCCAGGCCATAGTGTGTGGTTGCTAGGCTTAAATACAAAGTATATTGTTTTATTTCCGTCCTTGTTGGTATTTCAGATTTGGACAAATGGAAAGAAAACTCCACCCTCCATTTCACTGAAAGAAGAGGCAATTCTTGTGTCAGATCTGAGATTTTACCCACTCTCATTTGATGCTGGCCTCCAACTCCTGTGGTGGGTTTTTAGCAACCTCTAGAGATGGTAAAAGACATGTTGGGAGAGGTACAGAGGATTGTTTCTTCAATTTTTCCTGTTAATAGTGCCAAGAAAAATAAAAATCCCCGTAAATTCAGTCTAGAAACAATCCTGGTTAATAACCCTGCAATAAACCTCAAGACTTGTACGTGCTATTGCAGTTGTTGTTGTTGTTGTGGACACTTTGAAATCTCTGTTTTCCTTGCTGGAAAAATGATCTCCGCTGTGTGCTGACCCTAAAAATTTAGCAGTTCTAGGAGATGACAGAAGAATTGAGAGCTTGGGGAAAAATAATTGCTGCAGTAAGACCAGATTAGCTGGTTTTGAGTTTTATTCCTGAAGATGCTGTTGATGTTTGACCAGTTTTTTTGAGGTCAGCCTCATAACTTCTCATCCCATAATTATTCTAACATTTGTTAAACCAGTGAGTGTTATTAATCAGAGCTAACGAGGCAGCGGAACAGATACAGGTCACAGCATGGTTCAGCCTTTCCATGGGCGTTTCTGTGGCCGTGTGCTGGTGGAGTCACTTCTGAATTTTGAAGAGGAGAAATAAACCAAACTCCACTGAGGAACCTTCTCTCCTCAGAGGGCAGCAGATACCTGGGGTGTCCTGGAGCAGAGGAGAAGCAGCACTCAGCCCCGAGAAAAGCTGCAGGAGGTTTTCTCTGTCTGTGGTGGTTCTGTGCCAATCTGGAGCCGTGCCTGAACCTGCACCAGTCTCACAGCATTCCCTCCTTTCCAGCAGTACTTTGAGGAACGATGCTCTGCTCTGCTGTGAGACTCAAGGCCATTTTAAATATTAATTAAGTCTCTCAGCTCTGCTCTACAAGAGCTGGTTACTATTTGAGTTAAAGAGCTAAAAACGAGGCTCTGTTGAGAGCAGCAGCGTGGGACATCGGAGCCAGGGGCAGGAGCAGCGATCTCGGGATGTGCCCCGAGCAGGAGAGCTCCGGGGCACCGCGGCTGCTCCACCCTCAGCCCCGAGCTCCATCCCCAGGGTTTCCAGCCCCTCGGGGCGGGAGCTTCCCTCAGATGAGGTTTCTGAGCTCCTGTTCAGTTCCTGCCGAGGGAGAGTTCCCATCGCGGCCGGGCCGGGCGCATCCCGCCCTGCATCCCTCCCTGCATCCCCTCCTGCATCCCCTCCTGCATCCCGCCCTGCATCCCCTCCTGCACATCCCCTCCTGCATCCCTCCCTGCATCCCCTCCTGCATCCCCTCCTGCATCCCGCCCTGCATCCCCTCCTGCACATCCCCTCCTGCATCCCGCCCTGCATCCCGCCCTGCATCCCCTCCTGCATCCCCTCCTGCATCCCTCCCTGCATCCCGCCCTGCATCCCCTCCTGCATCCCCTCCTGCATCCCTCCCTGCATCCCCTCCTGCATCCCGCCCTGCATCCCCTCCTGCACCCCCTCCTGCATCCCCTCCTGCATCCCCTCCTGCATCCTGCCCTGCATCCCCTCCTGCATCCCGCCCTGCATCCCCTCCTGCATCCCCTCCTGCATCCCCTCCTGCATCCCCTCCTGCATCCCCTCCTGCATCCCGCCCTGCATCCCACCCTGCATCCCCTCCTGCATCCCCTCCTGCATCCCGCCCTGCATCCCCTCCTGCATCCCGCCCTGCATCCCCTCCTGCATCCCCTCCTGCATCCCCTCCTGCATCCCCTCCTGCATCCTGCCCTGCATCCCCTCCTGCATCCCGCCCTGCATCCCGCCCTGCATCCCCTCCTGCATCCCGCCCTGCATCCCACCCTGCATCCCCTCCTGCATCCCCTCCTGCATCCCGCCCTGCATCCCCTCTTGCATCCCCTCCTGCATCCCCTCCTGCATCCCGCCCTGCATCCCGCCCTGCATCCCGCCCTGCATCCCCTCCTGCATCCCTCCCTGCATCCCTCCCTGCATCCCCTCCTGCACATCCCCTCCTGCATCCCACCCTGCATCCCTCCCTGCATCCCCTCCTGCATCCCGCCCTGCATCCCCTCCTGCATCCCTCCCTGCATCCCCTCCTGCATCCCTCCCTGCATCCCCTCCTGCATCCCTCCCTGCATCCCCTCCTGCATCCCTCCCTGCATCCCTCCCTGCATCCCCTCCTGCACATCCCCTCCTGCATCCCGCCCTGCATCCCACCCTGCATCCCCTCCTGCATCCCGCGGGATGCTCGGCCCAGCCGGGCGGGCAGCTCTGGAGCAGCGGCTCCCGGCGAGCTGCGAGCTGAGCCCGCTAGTGGCGCACAAAGGAAGGAGCCGGGAGCGGGAGGAAGGCAGAGCTGCGAGCTCCGGGCTCCTCCTCGCCGGCAGCAGCGCCCAGCTGGCTGCGTGTGAGCCGAGGCTGATGTTCGAGGGCTCTCTCGGGCGGAATATATTTCCCTTCTTTGTAGCTGGCTGTAACTCACCTCCCTGCAAAGCTCTCTGCCAATACAGCGTTTGCTGATGTATAGCTACAGCCATTTTCCCTGTTTCCCTTACTCTGTCTCCGTATAGAATAATATGCGATTAATTGATTTTCTGTCGCTCTTTTAGTACGGAAAATTAATTTTGGAGCAACCTTGTTTTCTCAGGGTATGAATTCTCTACATGCAGAGTAATTCCACTCCTACATTATTCATGAGAGAAAATAGTGATGGAGTGTGTAACTGAGGCAGCCCCAAGGCCACAAACTGATAGTCTGCGTTACTGATACAACAATATTCCACTGATGCTTCTAAATAATTCACGGCTACAACTCAATTTGGCACCAGGCGCACGGCTCGGGATGTGGCTGGTGCAGAGGGGAGCAGAGGCACCTTGGCAGGACACTCGGCTCCCCAGGGAGAGCCCAGGGCCACCAGGGCTCGTGGGCACCAGCCCCGAGGGAGCCAGCACTGCTGTGCTCCTCAGAGATGTGCCTGGAGCACACCCTGGGCCATGCTGATCTACTCCTGAAGGCCCCGCCAGGGGCTGTTATAGCATTTCCATGTGCATGAAAGGGTTAATGGTGGCTGAGGGGCTGTGGGGGGCAGAGGCTGAGCATCACCCCCCAGTGCTGGGGTGTCAGGGCCCTGTGTGAGCTGTGGGGCTGCAGGGAGGGCTCATGGCCAGGCAGCACTTTCGGTGTGAGTGGAAAATGGCAGGGCCTTCCCTTCCTCCTCCCCTCCTCTGGCAGCGGGATGGAGTGAGTGAGAGCCTTGTCCTGGCACCGGCCTCCTTTTAGATTGATGACCTGCGAGGAGATGCCTCAGTCACATGTTGGATTTTTCCCCGTTGAACTGTACCTGGCACCCTGCAGCCATTTATCACTGCTGCAGATGGAAGGCAGCAGCAGCAGGACCTGCAGGGCCAAGACACACAGGTTCCCAGCCAGCCCAGGGCGGGTGGGGGATCTTCTGGGGAGTGTGCTTGTGTGGGGCTTTTTTAATCCAAAATGATAGATCTGATTTCTTCAGGATATTGGAACAGCTGCAGCTGACCTGGCTATTTATCTGACAGATCTTCAGGGTGTACGATAACAGCTCTTAGAGGATGGATGTGGTGTTATAAACTGTCCAGGCACGGAACATGATTAATGGGATTCACAGAGATAAACATATGGGGAGGAGAGCTCAGGATCTAAGAAAATCCCATCCCTGGACTGGGAGGCTGTTGATGAGCTGGAGCTCTCGCTGAGGTCGATGCTCTGGGTGCCAACCACCCACTTTGGCCTCCCAGCTGTGGTTGTTCTGCACAGCACCGAGGATGTTTGTAGCTGATGTTTGTAGCTGATGTTTGTACAAAAGTGCCCAGAGCTCTGCCAGCCTGAGGAGGCCACTGTCCCACAGCCCCTGCCAGCCCCTGCGGGCTCAGCCCTGCTGGCACTGCCTGGCTTTGGGCAGGGCAGGACCGGGCAGGACAGGGCAGGGGTGCTGCTGCCTCAGCCCTGCAGAAATGAAGCGCCCCAGAGCTCCTCCCCACAGCCCCCACCTCCCTCAGCATTGCTCCTTTCCAGGCTCCCCACATGAGCTTTCCTCGGGCAACAGCCCCCCTGCTCAGGGGAAAGCTAGTTTGGTAAAAGTTGAAAAATCAATCTCTGCTGTATTAGCTGGCATGGAAACTCAGGAGGAATTTGGCAAGGCAACCCCAATGCCATCCATTTCCCTGTCTGCCGTGCTTTGATGTGGGTTAAAGCCTCCTCCTGGCTGTCCCTGTGGAGCTGTGGTTGTGCTCCTGGTCCGGGCTGGTTCCCGGGTGCTCCAGAGGACGAGCGGCTGGATCCAGGAGCGGAGTCCTGCTGCCATAGGAGAGCAAAGTGCTCTGATGGGGAACGTGCAAAGGGGGGAGAGCAAAAAGAGTCAAGAAGTTTTAGTGCAGGAATTCTCACCGAGAGGGATGGATCAAATAAACACTGAGATTAATTAATCACTAATGGCATGGACTAAAGGTGACCCTTCAGCATTTACACACTGAAGACAGCGGGGTCAGGATTGCAGAGCATTAATCTTACATTAGCACAACTCCATCCTTGCCAGGAGGGAGGCAGAAATCCCTTTGGTTCATGCAGAGGAAGCTGAAGCTTATTGCTTCCTGCCAGGTCCGCGGCTGCATTTTTATGAAACACCTGCAATGAAAAAAAAAAAGAACATAAACCTGAGAAAATTAAAGAGCTGTCCCAGCAGAACGCGGCAGCCGTGCCCAGCCCCGGGGCCTCGCTGCCTGCTCAGCCCAGCCAGGTGGGGTCACTGGGTATTAATAACCATGGATCAATAACGATGAGCAACTGGGAGAAGGGATTCTGCAATCCTTCCTCTCCCCTGCCGGCGCTGGGGCTGTGTGTGTAAGCCTGGCCCTACAAGCCACCGGGGATGGGCTATAAAAGGTGCTTTCTTTCGCCTCCAAACTCTGCTCTGTAGCACGCACCAGATGCAGCAGCAACAGCACAAGGCCTCTAACCTCTTTCCAAATGGTAATAAATCCCACAAGACCCCAGCACAGTTGTAATTTACAACTCTACTAAAATGAACATTATTTCAAGCTAAGCGTATTCTCCGAGGTGCGGGAGGAATGTGGCAGCTTTCCTGCTGACAGCGGAGTTTCTTTTTTAAATGTCATGCATTCGCTTTCATTACTTCCAAATAATTGCTCAGAAGATCAGCAGCTGGCCGGGCAGGAGCGCGGTGAGGTGATTCCATCACCCCAAACAGGGCTGGGGGGCCCTGGGGTTGGGTGAGGTGATTTCATCACCCCAAACACGGCTGGGGGGGCCTGGGGTTGGGTGAGGTGATTCCATCACCCCAAACAGGGCTGGGGGGCCCTGGGGTTGGATGAGGTGATTCCATCACCCCAATATGGTTGGGGAGCCCTGGGGTTGGGTGAGGTGATTCCATCACCCCCAAACAGGGCTGGGGGGCCCTGGGTTTGGGCGAGGTGATTCCATCACCCCAATATGGTTGGGGGGCCCTGGGGTTGATCGAGGTGATTCCATCACCCCAAACAGGGCTGGGGGGCCCTGGGGTTGGATGAGGTGATTCCATCACCCCAATATGGTTGGGGAGCCCTGGGGTTGGGTGAGGTGATTCCATCACCCCAAACAGGGCTGGGGGGCCCTGGGGTTGGGTGAGGTGATTCCATCACCCCAAACACAGCTGGGGGGCCCTGGGGTTGGGTGAGGTGATTCCATCACCCCAATATGGTTGGGGGGCCCTGCTCGTGGGCACGGGGAGAGGCTGTGCCCTTCCCAAAACCAGGGTGGGCTCTGGGGGCAGCCCTGCCATGGGGAGAGGAGCCCCTTTGGGGTCGGTGAGGTCGGGCAGGTTCTGCCTGTCCTGAGCGCCAGGCAGGCAGAGCTGGGCCTAAAAAAGGGATTTTCCTTTGTTTGAGGGATTTTCACGGGAAGGAAGGCCGGGTTGGATGGACCTGGTCTGGTGGGAGGTGTCCCTGCCCATGGTTTTCAAGGTCCCCTCCAACCAACAGCACTCCACAGCGATTCCATGAGGTGAAAATCCCCTCTTGCTGTCAGGAGGGGTTGTGGTGCTGGTGAGGGGTTTGTGAAGCACCCACCCAGCCAGGGCTCATGGCTTCAGCTTGGGAATGAAAATAATGGCCCAGCAGTCCTGCCTGCAGGATCCCTTTGGGATGGTTTTCCCTGCCTGCAGGATTGGGGTGGTTCTCCCTGCCTGCAGGATCCTTTGGGGTGGTTTGTGGTTCTCCCAGCCTGCAGGATCCCTTTGGGGTGGTTTGTGGTTCTCCCTGCCTGCAGGATTGGGGTGGTTCTCCCAGCCTGCAGGATCCCTTTGGGGTGGTTCTCCCTCCTTCCAGGATCCCTTTGGGGTGGTTTGTGGTTCTCCCAGCCTGCAGGATCCCTTTGGGATGGTTTTCCCTGCCTGCAGGATCCCTTTGGGGTGGTTTGTGGCTTTCCCTGCCTGCAGGATCCCTTTGGGGTGGTTTGTGGTTTTCCCTGCCTGCAGGATCCCTTTGGGATGGTTTTCCCTGCCTGCAGGATCCCTTTGGGGTGGTTTGTGGTTCTCCCTGCCTGCAGGATCCCTTTGGGGTGGTTTTCCCTGCCTGCAGGATCCCTTTGGGGTGGTTTTCCCTGCCTGCAGGATCCCTTTGGGGTGGTTTGTGGTTTTCCCTGCCTGCAGGATCCCTTTGGGGCGGTTCTCCCTGCCTGCAGGATCCCTTTGGGGTGGTTTGTGGTTCTCCCTGCCTGCAGGATCCCTTTGGGGTGGTTTGTGGCTTTCCCTGCCTGCAGGATCCCTTTGGGGAGGTTCTCCCTGCCTGCAGGATCCCTTTGGGGTGGTTTGTGGTTTTCCCTGCCTGCAGGATCCCTTTGGGGTGGTTCTCCCTCCTTCCAGGATCCCTTTGGGGTGGTTCTCCCAGCCTGCAGGATCCCTTTGGGATGGTTTTCCCTCCCTGCAGGATCCCTTTGGGGTGGTTCTCCCTGCCTGCAGGATCCCTTTGGGGTGGTTCTCCCATCTCGCCCGTCCTGGAGGCCCTGGGAGAGGGGGAATGAGGGGTGACCCAGGGATGCAGATACACACCCCCCCCTCCTTCTCTGCTTCCTCCTCCTCCTGCTGTCTGACACAGGAACCATCCCCAAAGGCCTGCGGAGGCAGCCCCACATCTGCAGATGAAGTCCAAGACAAACTCCAGACCCGGCCTGTGAAAGCTCTGTGGCCTGTAATGAAAGCCCTCAAGGAAAACTGTAAATATTGGAGCTATTGGCAAAATTCAGGGCTGGCCTTGGGCTGGAGCAGCTTCTCCCACAGCGGGAGGTTTGATCCTCACAGGCCTGTGCCTCAAACAGCTGGAAAACGAGATCCCTTTAATCAGGACAGGGTTCTCTGCCTCCACCACGAAGAGGGGGAGACAAAAAAGCCGCAATGCGCCCCAGGGTGGTGGGGAGAGCACAGCAGCAGAACCAGGGCCACTGAGGACCATTCTGCACTCCCATCCGAGGCCTGTCAGCATGTGAGGGCTCGGATCATTCCCAGAAAGTGATGCTCTGTTTGGAAAAGAGCTCCTGAGTGATGGTCTGGCCAGTGCCAGTGGCCGCGAGCAGTCCCGGGGTCCCACAGGATGTTGTACCCGGGGCACAGCTCCCTCCCACCGCCCCTCAGCTCCTTCCTCAGCTTGATGGTTGGCTGTTTTTTACCAGAAAATAGAGTTCTGTTGGACAAAACTCTACTTCTGCTAGAAAACAAGCTGGTTTGGATGAAAACACAAGATTTTAATTGGTAAAGCAAAATGTTTTGAGTTTCACTGCTCCGGGTTTCTGCAGAGAGAGGGAGGGAAAGGAATTCCTCTGGTTTTAGGTTGCTTCTCTCAAACTTCAGAAATGCCTGTGGAGCGTTTCCAGGTTGGGAGAAATGCTGCTTTGTCTCCTTGAGGATCCGTGTGGGATCCCTGCCCACCCCGGGCTGTGCTTTGTGTGTTCAGCTGTGCTGCCCACCCCGTGCTGCCCCTCGGGGTGTGCCGCCGAGCTGGGGCTGGCCGGGGGCCGTGCTGGTGGTGACGTCCCTTGGGGCTGTCCCACCCCTCGTTCTGCACCCCAGGGACCCCTGGGTTAAACCCAACCCACGGAGGCGTCGGGATAACCCCTCACTGCTCAGCACTGCTGCTGTCATCGCAGGGAAGAGGTGAAACTCCTGCGAGACACCCCAAGGGCGTGAGCAGGAGGCTGTCATTGACCCCCCCAGTGTGCCCCCAGAGCCCCCGAGAGCCCCTGGAGGGCACAGACAGAGCCATGGGGGGCACAGACAGAGCCATGGAGGGCACAGAGCCCGTGGAGGGCACAAACAGAGCCATGGAGGGCACAGACAGAGCCATGGGGAGCAAGAACAGAGCCCATGGAGGGCACAAACAGAGCCCCTGGAGGGCACAAACAGAGCCCCTGGAGGGAACAGAGCCCATGGAGGGCACAGAGCCATGGAGGGCACAAACAGAGTCCATGGAGAGAACAGAGCCCTGGAAGGCATAAACAGAGCCATGGAGGGCACAGAGCCCTGGAAGGCACAGACAGAGCCCATGGAGGGCACAGAGCCATGGGGGGCACAAACAGAGCCCATGGAGGGCACAGAGCCCTGGAGGGCACAGAGCCCATGGAGGGCACAAACAGAGCCATGGGGGGCACAAACAGAGTCATGGAGGGCACAAACAGAGCCCATGGGGGGCACAGAGCCATGGGGGGCACGAACAGAGCCCATGGAGGGCACAGAGCCATGGGGGGCACGAACAGAGCCATGGAGGGCATGAACAGAGCCCATGGATGGCACAGAGTCCATGGAGGGCACAGACAGAGCCATGGAGGGAACAGAGCCCTGGAGGGCACAAATTGAGTCCTGGAGGGCACAAACTACATCCTGGAGGGGCACAAACAGAGCCCTGGAGGGCACAGAGACCGTGGAGGGCACAGACAGACCCCTTCCCTGGACCAACCACGGGGCTGGCACTGCTGTCCAGGAGGGCACAAAGGCAGCAGGGACAGGGCTGTGCTGCCACCTGCTCCCTCGTGGCACCTGGGGGCTCTCAGGAGCCCCAGGGAATGGCACAGGGCAGGGCAGCCCCTGTCAGGCTCTCGCCGTGCTCCGGTGCCTCGTGTCCCCTGCATCAATGCAATTTCCCTGAATGTCAGAGGGAAGCATTACAGATAACACACTGCGTGTGTCTCTGACCCAGTAAGTGCTGAAATCACAGATCTCATTATTCTGACATGATAGAATTTTTTTCCCTCCCTGCTGCAACCCTGCTGCTGTTGTTTTCCAGACTGCAGACATAATTGCCGAAGGTGCAAAGCCTCCGCAGACAAATCCGTCTTGCCTACTTCCCTAAATCTAGCAAAATGCCAGTTCTGTGTGTGCATAAGCAGGAGCCTCCTCTCCCAGCTCCCATCGGTGCCAGCCCCACCTCTGGGGACTCGTGGGGTTGGGGACACTCCGAGGAGCGTTCCCAGGCTCGTGGATTCGAGGTGCCACTTGCCAGCCAGTGTGTGCCACCACCAGGCGCCAGAGCTCAGTGGGGAGCCCTTCAAAGAGCAGTCCTGGCTTTTCACAGCTCAGGGGTCTCAGGGGACCACCTCATCTCACTGCTTTGGACAGCAAGGGCAGGGGCTTGTTCCAGCAGTCTTTGGGCTCTGGAGCGACAAGGGATGTGTGGGGACATGTGGGGACACAGAGGCCAACAGAGAGGGGGCAGCCCCAGCCCCAGAGCAGCTGTCAGACAGCTCTTCCCAGCTTGGAGCCCCTTCTGGAGCTCCCCTGCTGCCACCAGGCCTGCAGGAGCCTGCTGGAAGCCTGCCCACCAAGGCTGGGAAAGGCCACTCCTTGTTATGGCCAGTGTGGCTCAAAATTATCTCCGCCTTTGAGATAATTTCTCTGTAATTCTCCTCTCAGGGGAACAGATCTGTTAGTGCCTGGGTCTTGGAGAGATAAAAGGGCTCTTCTTGCAGGTCAGGTGGAGGAGGAAGGAGCAGCCATGTCTCAGGGTCACTGTGGCCTCTCCAAGGACCATTCTGCCGACACGGGGACATTTTCCCACTTCCATTTGCATCTTTCTGCTTGTTTGCTCATTTCCCCTTTTCCATCACATTCCTCAGCAAAGGAATCAGCTTCAGAAATCCACCTTGCTGCCAATAGCCCTGAGTGCTTTCACCGTTAGTTCAGCCGTGGCATGATGCAGTAATTAAGCAGGACCTTAAATGAAGGAGAGAGGAAGAGGTGCAGGGTTTGCTGCTGAGGAGCAGCACAAGGACAAGGTCACAAGAGGCCCCCGGGCTGTGCCAGGCAGGTGCTGCAGGGCAGGAATGCCATTCAGAGGATGTGCCAGGTGCAGAGTCCCCTGTCCTGCTCAGAGCTGGGGACGTGGAGAGCACCTGCAGGCAGCATGCAGAGCTCAGCAGAAGGGCCAGGCAGGACGAGGCTGAATGGCCTCCTCAGCTTTGTGGTGTCTCCGTGCAAAGCTCTGCCTTTGAATCTCCCCGGTGAGGAAAATGCAGAGCACAGACATCACCAGTGCCCTCCTCCTGTCCCTGTGCCCCTGCACCCAGCCTGGCCTCCCCTGTGCCCCAGGAAAGCTGTCCTGGGGAGCTGCTCTTTGCAGAGCAAACCTGGCGGCTGCATCAGCTGCTCCAGAGCCTTCCCCCCGCGCAATAACCTCTCATTATTTTTTAATGTTGTTGTAACTTTATGGTTTAATCAGTATTTGCAATTTGTTAGTAGTCCAGGCTGCAATAAAATTGTTTTCCAGGTACTGAAACATCCTATCAAGGTTTGTAAAGCAGTGGTTCTTAGTTTATCACGCTCATAAAAAGCACTGGCAACTTGACAGATATAATAACTTTTTTTATCAAGTGTCTAATTTGAGAGGAAATTAAGCCATACATTACATGCCGATCTGAGCTGGAATTGGAAAAAGACCTGGCCACCCCTCTCCCCACCCCGACAGGCTCCTCTCATCCCACCCTCTCCTGCACAGGAAGGGCTGCTCCGAGCTGCTGTGCCTCTGCGTTCGCTCTGCAGTATCCTCAGCTCTGGGTGTATTTTACAGGGCACTGCACACTTAATAAAAAATTATTTATGTGGCCTGCATTGATGTCACAGCAGTGAAACAATACCTTGCCTTTCCTGCAGCAGAGCCATGATTTATACAAGTGCCTGGAAAAGCTTCCTCAAAATGCAGTACAGATGCTCCAGGCCACTGTAACAGCCTCTACATCCAGTTTACTCACGGGCCGGGGTTTTTAAATCAGGCAGGTGATTCTGGGGGCTCGCATCCATCCCTCCCAGGTGCCTGGGGCTGGGACTGCACCGGCACGGGGAGAGCAGAGCTTGGAATAACTGTGGTTTTGTGCTGGAATTTTGGTCAGTCTGACAGAATTCCCCCAGTCCCAAACGCCTGCTCAGAGCTGAGTGGTGTTGGCTTTGTCCTTGCCCCTAAAGGCCTCTCCTTTGGGAGGCTCCTCGTGCTGCTGGCTGGATTCTGATCCAGAATGTTCCCTGTGCCCGTGCCAGCCAAGGGAGAGAACCCCGTCTCTCCTCAGGCCCTCACTGAAGGATAATTATGTTGGTGTTGGATTCCAGTGGTACCACAAGTGGTACCAAAACACCAATAACCCATGGAGCAAGTGGCACGGATCACCCGGAGAGCTCTTCCCAAAATGCAGCTCTGGAAGCTGCAGCCCGAGGCAGATGCCGCCTGCGAGCCGCACACTTTATTTGTTTAAATTTTCATGCTCGCGAATGTCTGTGACACAGGAGACAGGTTTATGGAGAGCGAAAAAAAAATGTTGACAAATGGCCCAGTAATCAACTGGAACATGCAATAAATCATTGGAGTGCCAATAACACTTCCAGGAGGAGTTGCGAAAGGTCATTACGATGCCACCATGTATCATGCAGCGCCAAACAAAGCAAACAGAACATGTTGGGAATAGGATTATGGGAGAAGCATCTGTCAGTTCTAATTAAGAATTAACTGTGGATCCTATATAAAAAGATGTGTGGTTTATTCCTATCTCCCTCCTTTTCCCACTTAGCTCTCCATTTTTCCCTTTCCAAAATAAAACTCAATTACTCTTTAAAAAAAAAAAGCCCTCTGTCATTTAATCTATTCAACAGCAGGAAAAACAACCCGATGTGACAAAAGAGTGAAGGCTGGCGGGGAGGGCCGGGGCTCTGCTGGCTCCCGAGCCGCTGTGGCGTGCGGGGTGAGATCCCCCAAGTCCTTTGAGGTCTGGGGCTGCGGGAGGCAAGGAATGCACGAACCACAACACCCCGGCCCCCCCTCGCTGGGGATGAGCTCCGAGGCTCAGACGCTGAAAAGCTTTTGGCTCCTGATGAAGGAAATGCGAACTGAATAAGTGACAGTAAAATAAAGCAGAGGAGTTAAAGAGAGGAGAGCCAGGAGAGAGGAGGTGCAGGAAACTGAGAGCTGCGCCCTCGGAGGGGGCCCGTGGTCCACCCCAGCCTCCCCCCACAGCAAGGGGGCCCAGTGGCATCCCCCCACCTCCGTCCCACACCCCCGGGATTTGTCCCCTCCGGCTGTTCCTGGCACTGGGGCTCCCCTGGAGGGGACAGGAGGGACCGAGCCCTTCACCTGCCCTGAGCCACCTGAGCAGCACCACCTCCCTCACTGCAGGGACCCTCCCTGTGCCTCGTGAACCCCCCTGCACCTCCTTCCTTTCACCTTTCCCTCTCCTCCTGCAGCTCCCTGCTCTCTCTCCCCATTAATCTGAGTTGCATCCCATGGGCACCTGGCCCAGGGCTCCAGCTGAGCGGGCTCAGCAAGCACCACGCTTTGCTTTATTATTATTTTTTTCTCCTTTCTTCCTCTCTATATTTCCAGGCCTCATTTCTGCTTAAGTTTGCATTTCTTCTCTTTCTTTCCTTTTTTTTTTCTTTTCCTTTCTGCTGACTGAGACAAGACCGTGTCCTACTTCAACATCCCAGGATTTGTTACAACTTCAAGGTGCAGGTTTATGGCCACAGTTGTCCCGTTTATGGTACAGTTCTTCTTATGGGTTCTAATAAACTTTGTAGCTCCAGGGTGCTCTTAAATCCTGATATGAAAGATAGAGAAGAATCATTATTTAGTCCAACTAAATATAAGATGCTTCACCCTTGAAGGCTGAGGATAATGTTTCTCTCACAGGTGTGGAAGGACCCATAATTCCTGCGTACAGCAAGTGCAGCTGCAGGGGAAAATAATCAATTCTCCCCGTGGAAATAGGTGTGCTCCCGCCATGTGGGATGGGGAGAAGCGATGGGACAGCAAAGGCTTCCTCCAGCACAGGGAAATAAGATTAAAGGGCAGCAGAATTTGCAGTTAAAGGCGTGTGTTGGTTGGGAAATGCAGGGCAGTGGTGTGGGAAGGGGAATAAGGCCCATTCCCGGCAGGAGAAGGCACAGCACGGGGGTCCCTGGTGCCCTCGGGAGGTGACACGGTGCTCAGCAGAGGCAGCAAGCTGCAGATGAACCATTCAGGGTCACTCTGGGCTCAGCTCTGTCCCTCCCGAGGGGACAGCCCGGCAAACCCAGCAGCGCTTCCACACGCACGGAGCCGCTCCACGAGGTCGTGGCAGCAGCAACTCGCCCCAGACTACAACAGCAGCGTGCCAGGAAAGTTCTCTTTCCTCTCACTGATCCCTTGAACTGGCTGCTCAGATTTTCCGTGCTTCCCGTGGGCCTCCAGCCTGGACATTCCCAGCCTGGACAATCCCAGCCTGGACATTCCCAGCCTGGACATTCCCAGCCTAGACAATCCCAGCCTGGACAATCCCAGCCCGACCTGGAGCCACTCCCAGCAGGCAAATGCCAGAAGGCAGCGCTGTCACCAAAACACCCGTTAGATCCTGCTCACCCGTGTAAACAATGTGGTTTAAAGCCACTGAAAAGGCAGGCCACACAGTATGAGATATCAGCTTGTTCAGGTTTATGCAAGTTTTTTGAAGGTTGTATTTCCCTGAGTTCTAGGTGTCCTTGTGCACAGTGCAACACATCCCAAATGCCACCCTAAGTGCAGCTGTGGAGTGCAGGGTGCCAGGTAGGATCAAGGACAGCCTGTGCCCCCAGGTTGAGCCCTGCTGGGAGCAGTGGGGCCCTCCCAAATGTGCCCTTCCAGCAGCCTCTTCCCATTTATCCTGAGCGGGCTCCTCCTCAGCAGATGTTCAGGACTCAGCACTCGGGCTCACACGGAGGAACTTCCAACACAAACCATCTGGAAGAGAAAACAGCAAACTATCTGCAAGCTATTTCCCTCCTCTGCTGTGTCCATGATCCCAAAGTCACCGGGAAGGGCTGGAGAGGCCAGGGAGCGCCAGCACGGGAACGGAAGGAGTGTGTCAGGGAACGTTCCCAGCCAGCCTGCAGCTGTTCCAGGGACGTGTTCCTGCCCCTTGGCACGGCCCAGGCTTGGCAAGGCACCCACAGCTGCTTTTTCCCATGGAGCTGGGGGCAGCAGGAGCCAGGAGGACACGGGGGAGCTTTTCATCCTGGCTTTCTCCCACCTCAGGAGGAGCTGGTAACTTTAGCCCCCAAACGGGAAAGTCGTTTTTTGGTCACCAGTTCCTGATGTCAGAGGCTCTAGCCAGGATGTCCTTGCCTCCAGCAGGTGCCACCGCTGCCCTGTGGCACGGCGCACCCGGGGCTATTCCCGTCCCTGCTAACAGCCAGAACAGCTGCTGGTGTTTGTAGGACTTTCTGCTACCCCTGCTGGCACTGAGAGCCCAGCGGGCTGTGATCCCCGGTGGGATCCCCACTTGGGATTTGCTGCTGGAGGGAGGGAGGGAGACGGACAGGAACAACTGAGCTGGGAGATGTGCATTGCTCTGGAGCACGGTGCAGTTCTGGCTGTGGAGGGCACGCTGTGGGCCAGAACTGCAGTGGAAATAGGTGTGTGGATCCTGCTGCAGCGTGTGTGGGGTCACGCGTGGTCACAGCCGCGGGTGACAGACAGGTGTCGCGTGGGTGCCTCCCTTCCCTTTGGCTTTTTAGGGATCTCTCTGCTCCTCTGAGCTCTGCCCTTCCCGGAGAGCTCCTGCACAGCCCGGGAAATGGGGCAGGGAAAGCCGAGTCATCCATCCCCGCGCTGTGTTTCCAGAGGAGCAAGTGTGACTGTCAGGTTTACAAAAGATTGTTTATGTTCAGTGGCGTGAAATGGGGAGCGAGTGCGCGGAGCGGAGCGGGAGCGGGGGCTGACAGCGCCGCATCCATCCTCCCTGCTCGCTGCATCCATCCTCAAACCGCATCCATCCTCCCTGCTCACTGCATCCATCCTCCAGCCGCATCCATCCTCCACGCTGCGGCGGCCAGAGCGCCGGGGCCGCTGACAGGGGCCATAAATCACCGCTGGGAGATGCTGTACCTACAGCTCACACCGCTCCCCGTGACAAACACACAATAATCCACACAGCGCAGCACTTTTTCTCCTCTCTCTCCCTCCGCCGCTGGTGCTCAAGTGACGACAAGAGGAAACCTGGAAAGCCTGGATGTGTCCTGTGGGACTGCAGCGAGGAGTGGGGCTGTCACAGCTCCACGTCACAGCAGAGCCAGCGGCTGCCGAGGGACCAGGGTGGCAGGGACACCTTGGCAGAGGCCACAGCAGGGCGAGTCCCCCCTGGCCAGGAGGAGTCCCCTACCAAGCTGTGATTTTCACTTGCCACAGCCCGAGGACGATGGGTTTGGGGCGGGTGGGATGGAGCTGGGGAGCGATGCCAGCCCCAGGCTCTGCAGTGTCCTCGGGATGCCGGGGGCCTGTGGTTCCTGCAGCCCATGTGGGAATCCAGGGCTTCCCTCTGGCTGCCCTGGCAGGTCTGGGACCCTGGCAGGGGTCAGGAACCCCCCTGGACAGAGCCCCCAGAGACACTGTCTGTGATCTCTGTCCATGGAAAAGAGTTTTCAATCTTACAGGATGAATTACCAGCTCTGAGTGTTTGATAAGAGTAATAATTAAGTGTGGCACGGGTGCAAAAGTAAAATTTTAGGATTCTAGATTAGGGGCCCAAAGGGGACAAGATGGAGGAAATTGGGTGTGCCTTGTCCTTTTTCTCCTTCTTCATGCCCTCCATGTTTCACTGTGCTGTTGGCATTTTTCTGTTGGTTCAGGCTGGGGACACACTGTCCAACGTAGGTGACAGATATTGGCACGTTATTGTAAATCCAGCACAGGTAGTTTGTGGTATTTAATGTTTGTACCATCCCACTGAGGGCAGAGCCCCACACGCTGCCCTGCAGGACAGAGCTGCGGCAGGGCAGCAGAACATGTTAGAGATAAACAGAATAAACAACCTTGAAACAGCACAGACCAATTATGGCTTCTTCTTTGGCAGCGGGGCTGAAAGACAGAGACTTTCTACAATCTCGGGATCATCAATACCCACAGATTCCGACAGCCCGGACAAACCTTCCCGGGCCATGTGCTGCCCACCCAGGGCACATGTGAGCTGGAGAGGTGACCCTGCTGTGGGCACAGGGCCCTGGGCGAGCCCTGAGCTGCCTCTCCTGCGGAACCTCCCAGCAAGGGACGCACGCTGGGGCACAGCGGTGCCAGCCCGGCCACCTCACCCAGGCTCCCTCCTGGCACCTGGAGGTGGAAACACAATCCCCAAAGAAGGAGAAGGGAAGGCAGGAGGCCGCAGTGCTGCCACCAGCCTGGGTTGTGATTTGCGAGGGAACAGGAAGGAAAGGCCTATCTGGTTGGACAACCCTTAAATCAATGTATCCTAATTAACAAAAGATCTAATTCATCAAAGTGACAGCAACTCTATTTATATCACCTCCTTCCATGGGGGCTGCTGGGGGTTTAGGCTTGGGGATTTTTCTCCCTTCCCTTTTCTGACAGCTTTATCTTTCCCACACACATTTTAATTTTCCCTTTCTGGGGGAGAAGGACTGATAGTGAAGCTTTCCTTGTGAATATGGACATTTAATTGACATTTTCTGCCTCACCCCCAAAATAGCGGGATATGTGGGGGGAGCTGGGAAGGAGAGGTTATCTTAAGGAGGTGCAGGTCTGATTTGGAGGGGGAAGAAACCGCTGACAGGTGAGCAGGGGGGGTGCAGCTACCCATGTAAAACGTGGTCAGATCCTGCAAGCTGGGACTGTGCTCCGAAAATACCCCCAGCAGGAACCGTGGTCGTACAGGGATCTTGGCTTTCGCTTGGAAAAGCAAACCCTGAGAGCTTGACAACGCGCTGGCTGACACCTTAAATCTTGAAGTGCATAAAAAGAAACCCAACTGTTTTGTTTTGTTTTAATATCTGGAACCTCGTGGTTTGGGGGCCGGGAGCGCGGGAGGCAGAATTGCCGTATAAATACCGGGCCCGTGGCAGCGCAGAATTGCTCCGCTGCTCTCAGCGGGCTCGCGCTCGGGAGGAGCGAGGCTTGGACGTGATATAGGAACACAAAAATAGTAATAATAGTAATGAATCCCTGCTCAGCCGCTCCTCCCACGGCCGCGCAGGAGCAGCAATCCCAGCTGCAGAACGCGAGCCGTGCCTCGTGTGAACAGCAAGCTCGGGAGGTTGCTGGGGTAAAAAATCACCAAACTGAACCAAACCAAACCAAACCAAACGCAGCCACGGCAGCCCTGCAGTGTGCTCAGAGCACACAGAAGAGGAGATGAAAGGGCCATAAAATGGAGCCGTGGCTGGCGGCTGCAGCAGCTCATCCATCCTGGAGAGCCGCGTACCTGCGCCTCCCGGAGCCTCAACTTCTGATGAACCAACGCGCTGCCGAGCGCATTTATATGCAAAGGCGTATAATATGTCCCCAGTATCTAATTATCTGTCAACCTGAGGCAGTTTGTTTTCCAAATCGGCCTCTCGGCTGTGACTTTATGAGGTCGTAAAGAAAACGGTGCCACTCTCGCACCGGAGCGCCGGGAGAGCCTGGATCAACAAATTACCATCTTTAATGGTGTCTGCTCGTGCGAGCCCTGCCCTCCAGCGTGTCCCCCAACAAAGAGCCCTGGCGTGGGCAGCCCCAGAGCCTGGGCAGCCCCAAACCCAGCACAGCCCCTGGGCAACCCCAGTCCCGGGGAATCCGGACAGTTCCCAGCGCTGGATGGGGCAGGGAGTGACCCCCGTGCTGTCCCCACTGCCCCTCGCCCTCCTCTGGCCCCATGGACACGTCCCAGAGTTTGGCAGGAGCTGGTGAACTCCAGCCCGCTGGCTGGGAGAGCAACACCACCGAGCCACGGATTCCTCTGCCCACGCTGCTGCTTGATTAATGATGGAAAGGAATTAAAAAGGAGAGGGGAAAAAAAAAAAAAAAAGAGCGAGGGAGAGGGGAGGGGAGCGGGTCAACAGCTGAGTGCAAGGCAAGTCGCTAGACAGGGAGTAATTAAGATACTTGGGTAAATATGATTAATAAGCTCAAACTGGCAGGGTGTGCAGTAAACAAGGGCTAACCAGATGGTACCCTTTCCTTTCTGACAGTGCTGCAAGCTTTGTAAAAATAGGAAGGAAGGCTCTGGATCCTCCCTGAGAGCTCAGGAGGAGGGAGGATTCAGCACAGGGCCAGGGCAGTGAATCACCTGATAGGAATGAGAGACATTTCCCCCTCCATCACATCCCGGCCAGGGACTGGGAAAACACCAACACATGGATCAAACACAGGGCTGAGCCCTGAGCCGGGCTGCTGGGAGCTGCTGGGAGCTGCTGGGAGCTGCTGGGAGCTGCTGGGAGGGCACTGGCGAGCACCTCGGGGAGCACCTCAGGCCAGCCATGGCCAGGGGGTCATGTCCAGGCAGGGCTGGTCAGAAATTTCTCCCCAAAACACCTCCCTGTCAGGAGATGCCATTTCACCAAAGGTGAAACATTTGAGGAAATGCGCTGATTTTGATGAAATTGCATTTGGAAAGAAAAATCAAAGGAGAAAATCATTTCGATAAGGCCAAAGCATTTGAGTGTGACCTTTCAGGAATTAAATGGCATAGGTTTCTTTTCCATTTCAAAAAGCATTTTGTTTCAGTGTTATATATATAGAAATATATCTGTAAGAACTGCTGAAGCCAGAGTGAAATGTTGTGATTATCCCAACATGTGATGATGCATTTCCCCCAGTGCAATACTACATGAAATTAAGCCCAAATATCCTTCTGCTCTGAAACCTGGAACATCAGAGCAGCAGGACAATGTGTTCAGGTCTCAGAACTATCTGTTTGCACTGGACTATTTACTGTCCAGCACTTGGAAGTAAAACATTTGCCAAGTAGCCCCAGGTACTAATGATTGACTAAATCAGCACTTGACTTTCAGCTTCCTCAGGACAAGGATTCTCTTTTTTCCCAGCCGAAAAGTTCCCAGTGATAATGAGAACAGCAAATGTTTTGTCTCCGCAGGAGATGAGCAGAACACGGGGTGTGGGAGGAGCTCTCAGGTTCCCAGAGATGGCTCCAGCTTGCCCCAGCGCTGCTTTTCCCACATTTCACTCTTGCCACCACAGGTGAGGTGCCTCAGGGCTGTAGTGAACTTCTCCTGGCTGGGAGGTTGTCCCTCAGCTGCTCCGAGGTCACTTCTGGTGTTCCTGCCCAGACTTTGAGGCTGCTGTGGCTGCCAGGGCAGGGGATGGGGATGGGGCTGGCTCTGCCAGGTGCCACATTTGTCACACCAGCACAGGGCTGGGAGGGCCTGTGGATGCTTCCAATGTGAAAAATGCAGTGAGATTTGTTGGGAGGTTGCAGGAATAGCCAGCGGCTCGAGGAGGTGGGGTAGAAATTAAAGATAAAGAAGAAATTTCAGCTCATTGGCAGGACACATATTTTTCCAATATAAAAGCAAATGGGGGAACCCTTAAATAAATTGACTCTATAAAAACGTCCCTTTGTATTACCACCTCACCTTTTCAGGGGGAAAACACCAAGGTTTATTCTCATGGATCCAGAATAAAAATATCAGGGCTGCTTTGTAATTTGCCAGAGCCAGCAGGCAGTCCAGAGCTATTTAAAACCCACAGGCCCCCCTCGGCACCCAGCGCCCGCCCGGCTGCAGGAGCAGCTGCCATGGAATTACAAGTCCTCGTCACAAGTGAGGAGAAACAAGTTGTGGCATTTAGGAAAGGTCTGCAAAAATAGGTGTCAGACCTTAACTAATAGTGATTGTCCTTCCATTCTGCTGTAATTTACATTTAATTCACACATTTCATTTCCATTTAAAATATGATTACAGTGTTTTGAAGCACATCTCACCTGTCCCCTCCGATTAGGGTGGGATGGAAATAACACGGAGCAGCAGGAGCCAGGCTGGGCTTGGCTGCAGGATGGGAAACACACGGCGCTTCCAAAGCCAGGAGCGCTTCCAAAAACACCTCCCGAGCAGGGGCAGAGGGGCAGACAGACAGACACAGCCCTGCCCCACCTTCCTGCTGCTCCCACAGGGCTTTAAGCACCAGCTGAAAAGGTTTCACACCATCCACCAGCTCCAGGCCCCATCCAGCCTGGCCTTGGGTGCTCCCAGGGATGGATGAGGCAGCCAGGGCCTCACTGCCCTCCCAGGGGAGAATTCCCCTCCTCCTGCACAGCCCTTCCAGAGGATTTTTTTGAGCACAAAAAGTCCTGGTTCAGAAATAAATCAGGCAGGCCCTCCCCAGCCCGTGCTCAGCCCGCCCCCGGAGCGCCGCAAAGGCAGGAAGGCGCTGATTAATATCTGCTACGTGTAGGGGAAAACAACAACCCCGTAAACAGTATTATTAACCCATGGGCTGGCAATAAATCAGTGTGAGAAGGTGACCTCAGCAATGCTGGAGTAATCCTGTGTGTCAGGGTAAATTTATGAGGCCAATTTTATTGGCCTGTATGACCCAGGCTCCTTGGAGATGTCTCAGTAACAAATCCAATCCATATCATTTATTAGCTTTGCACAGTGTCAGCTCCGAGCACGGGAGGGATCCCATTAAATCCTATTGCTCCCTCTGCCAACCGTGGGCACAAATAAGCTGTGGGATAATTGCTGGCTGCCAGGAGCCCCCATTGAGGAATCTGCTTTTGGATCCTTGCAGTTCCCAGGCTGGAAGCGCCAGGGTTGGGTTTGGCCATCACGCCCTCGCCCTCCCTCGCCTGTGCTGGGCTGGCCGTGGGACAGGGGTGACAGAGGTGGGGACAGAGGTCTCCTCCTGCACCTCCCAGGTGCTGGACGAGGCTCTGGTGACCCTGGGAGCTGCTGCTGGGCCAGGGAAGGTGCAGGGTCCCAGCTGAAGGGACCTCGTGAACAGATCTCTGGTGGGCGAGGGGCACATTAAGGGATTTCAGAGCTGTTGGTGGCTGAAACTCCTCCCTCCAGCAGGGAAGGGAGGCTCTGGCTGGGCCCTGTAGGCAGAGGCCAAAAATCCTCCATCTGGGGGCACTTGGGGACCTGGTGGTGACGTGTGTGTGGTGCCAAGCGCCCTGCTGGTGACAGGAGCAGTTGTGCCTTGGCAGCAGCACCTCTGGGTCCGGTCCCTGTGGCCAAGCAGGGCCTGGTGGAGCAGTTTGAGGCTGTTTGACTGTCCCTGTCATCATAAGGTTTACGGATGGTTAATTTATTCTTTATAGCACAGTCATTGATGGCTGTTAAATCACAAATGAGAGCCAATAAAGGGTGAATTGCAGCTGAAATTACACTGTTTATATGACAGCAGAGTGCTGGCTAAAAGATTCATATGCCGCTGATGAAGTACGTTATAAATTTTAATTACCATAGTTTGTACAAATGACATGTTTGAAATGCTATTGAGTAATGTGACCCTGATAATGAAACTATAAAATAAATCATTAACTTTCTGAATGAGCTTTTTTATTTCCATGCTACATGAAGTAAACTTTCCAATTTATTCCATTGCAGACTTCTTCTGAAAAAAAAGTGCAGAAATAAGAGTCACAAACCTCCCCTCCACTCTGAGGGACGCTGTCAAGCAAAGCAAAGGAGGGATGAGTGGGACCATGCTGGAAAGGATGTCAGAAGAGTGGCCAAAGCCAAGCAAAGCCCTCAGAGTGCCTGGTTAATGCGGGATGATGCCGTGCTCCTGCAGCTATAGCCAGCTTAGCTGAGCGAGCGCAGAGATAAGAGCAGGGCTTGAGAACCAGCTCCGAAGAGCCATAAAAACCATGGGCACAGAAGAGAGAAAATCTCCATTAAAGCCAGGCTGTGATTATAACTGGCTGGCTGGCCAGGGCTCTGCAGCCCGAGCTGCTGGACAGGGCCCTGCTCTCCCCAGGGAGCTCCCGGCTCTGCCGGAGCTTTGGGGCCGGAGCTTTGGAGCCTGAGCCCTGACGGTTCCACCCAGCAGCTGAGATAATTCCCTGGATGGGAGCGAGGAGCTGAGCTGCAGCCCAGGGAGGATTTCTCAGGAGCCTCCCCAGGGAAGGAAGCGCAGGCCGGGCGCTCACTGACCATCGAGACAAGGGGATGTTCTAAACCCTCTGGAAGGCACTGGAATCAGGTTTTTACCTTATTGCATTGCCATATATTGTTTTTTAAGGGATACAGGGCATGGAACAAGATGGGAGTGTGCCAGAGGTTCATTCCCACCCCTCTGCAGAGGGTGTTCCAAAGCACTGTGTCCCCTGGTCCTGTGTGCCCACACTGACCCATCCCAGAGCAGGAGCAAAGGGCTCCTCCTTCCCCTCAACCTCCGCCAGAAAATCCACCAGCTCTGGGGCTCTGCCCCCTCGCCAGCACCGCTGGCTTCTTCCTCATCCTTGGTTAACCTTTAATTAGGAGCCTGTTCTTTGCCCACCTCGGGCTGGGTGTGAGCCTCTCCTGCTCCCCAGCTCCCCACACTGTCAGCGAGCAGCACACCTGTGTCCCAGGGCAGACAAAAGGTGGCAGAGGGACTCTCCAAATAATCCTTGGGAAGGAGGGGGAAGGGGCCCCGTGACATTTCCAGCCACGGGGATGCAGCGGAATGGTGCAGGTCAGGCACCGTGCAGGGCTCGGGCTGCAGGAGATGAGGTCATTTCTGACCCTTAACGAGGTTTGTGGTTCTTGGTGCAGAGCTAGAGATGGATCTCAAACCTCAACCTCCCTGTGTGCCAGGGAGTCCTTGTCCACGGGAGCCGTGGTGAGTCCCTGGCTGGGTGCCCCTAAGTCAGGCAGGGAGTGTTTGCCAGTGGGGCGGGCAGCGTGGGCACCCACTGCCACCATGGCACAAGCCACAGCCACCCCCAGCCCCCTGGGCAGGCCTCGATGGCTCTGTGTCCTCCCCAGCAGTGTTTGGAGCTCAGGACTGTAACGCCCACTTTTGTCTTATCAGCCACACTGAAAATATTCCCAAGCAGGCTGCTCATGCCGCACTACTTACCATTAAAAGAAAGGACCACATTATTGCTGTTATAAACCATTGATTAAGGTTTATAATAGCAATAATCCCCTCGAAATTCATTGTTACTGCAGTTAATGACCAGTTTATTAGAGCGTTAACCATCCTTGGCAATGGGCTGAGTCGTTTAATGCTGGTAACGACCAATTTCTCAAGGGTTATTGCTTAAATAACAAGCCTTTGTTAGATATATGTTCCCCCACCAGATACTGCTCCAGCTGGAACCTTCTCCTGTGAAATAATTGTTAATTATTTCCTCCAAGTTTTGCCGCCATGTCTCAAAGTTTTCGGTGGGAAGGGCTGCCGAAGGCACAGAGTGCCAGAGATGCTCAGAGCTGAGGCTGGCTGATGTGAGAGGACTCAGCCAGAGATGCTGGAGCCGTCGCTGAGGGCTGTGGGAGCTGTGCTTGGGGAGGTTTTTTCCCTCTTCTGCCACCCAGGAGTGTTCCAGCCCTGGGCAGGGCCACGCCCGGAGCACCGGCTCAAGCTGGGATCAGGGAATGTCCAAGAATGAGCCCCGGGCTCCCGGGCACTGCCACAAGCCACCCGAGCAGGGTGAGAGCCACCAGAGCTGTGCCTCGCTCTCCTCTTACATTAATTAGATCCGAGCGTCTCACGGCGCTAACGAGGTCCCATCGTGTCACGTCTGTGCCATCCCTCCAACAGCGCTCCCAGGCCTGACACCACACGAGAGGCACAGGCACGGCTACCCTTTAATTGTGTCATACTAAAAAATAAATACTGAAACAGCACCGGGCTGACACGGAGCCACGGCAGGTCCCGGCAGCGGGATCGGACACGCAGCTCCGGGCTCCAGCCCGCTGCCAGGCCCGGCTGCTCACCAGGAAATCGTGGGAAGGGGATACCCTGGTGGGCTTCCAGCAGTGCTTCCCTGCTGCCAGATGTGCAGGGAAACCCCCTGCCCTGGGCACAGCCCCCTGCCCTGGGCACAGCCCCCAGGGGCTGGCAGGCGTCCGTGGGGTGGGACAGGCTACGCTGCCATCATCCCCTCACCCCCAGCTCCTCACCCTCTCTCCAGCTGCCTCTAACAGCCTTTTGGATTTGGCTGTGCCAAAGAGCAAGTCCCTGCAGCTCCCTCAGAAAAGTTACTTTTCCATAGCAAATTAAATTTTAGGCTTTCCTCTCTCTTGTTAAGAAACACAAAGAAAATCTTGATTTGAGGAATTGGTTGAAGTCTGAGCGGTGTTAGGGTTGGTTTTGGTGCTTGCCTCCCTCCTTTTACTCTTTGTTCCCATGTTTGTGGGGTCTTCGAGGTGTCATTGGAAAAAAAAAAAAGGAAAAGGGAAGGAGGGATTACTCCAAAATCTGTGAGAACTGTAAGTGGTTCTGGTGGTGAGACGCTGATCTTCTCCCACCATGCTTCAGGCTCCTCCAGCCCCTAAAAGAAATTATAAATACAAAACCTGAATGTTTTCCCCCCTCTCTGGGACGGAATTAGGATTTTCTCTCTCCCCCACGGGGCAGAGCTCTCCCTGGTGCCAGGCAGCTCTGGGATGGGCTCTGGGATGGGGAGGCACGGCTGGGCTCTGCCGGCTGCTGGTCCAGCCAGGCTGGGGCTGTCTCTGCTCCCTGTCACAACTGCTGCGGGGATTTGTGCGAGCATCCGTGTTATTTTAGAGATAATGTGAGCAGAGTGGAGCATGTCACAGGATAATGGTCTCCTGCTGCTAGGATGTTCTTGGCATTTATCAAAAAATGACACCAGAGGGAATATGCTCAAGGGAGCCGAGGTGTCGATTCGATGACTGCTATTTCGTGATAAAAGTTAACAGAAATAAAAATGAATTAGTCACAAAACAGCTTATTCATAGCAGTGCCTGGCCCAGGAGGGGATCCCTGGGAAAGGCAGGGCAGTGGTGCTCACACTGCTGGGAGGAGCAGGCTGCACCCCAAAAGTACCCCAGAGCAAAGCAAATGGGGCAGCATCCCCTGGGTTTCACCGTCATCCCTCCTGCTTTGTGCCTCAGCAAATAACCCCAGACCCTTCTGCACCGTGCTGCCACAACAAAACATGTCCATGTTTGGCCTAAAACCAAGTATTTGGAGCAAAATGTTTTTATGTTGCCTGTGTTTATACACGGCTGTGGGGGTGGGAGCTGGATGGAGCTGGGATGATGTGTGGGGCTCTGGATGGAGCTGGGATGATGTGTGGGGCTCTGGATGGAGCTGGGATCATGTGTGGGGCTCTGCTTTGAGCCGGGATCATGTGTGGGGCTCTGCTTTGAGCTGGGATCTGTGTGGGGCTCTGGATGGAGCTTGGATCATGTGTGGGGCTCTGAATGGAACTGGGATCATGTGTGGGGCTCTGGATGGAGCTGGGATCATGTGTGGGGCTCTGCTTTGAGCTGGGATTGTGTGTGGGGCTCTGCTTTGAGCTGGGATCTGTGTAGGGCTCTGAATGGAACTGGAATCATGTGTGGGGCTCTGCTTTGAGCTGGGATCCTGTGTGGGGCTCTGCTTTGAGCTGGGATCATGTGTGGGGCTCTGTATGGAGCTGGGATCATGTGTGGGGCTCTGCTTTGAGCTGGGATCTGTGTGGGGCTCTGCTTTGAGCTGGGATCTGTGTGGGGCTCTGGATGGAGCTGGGATCTGTGTGGGGCTCTGCTTTGAGCTGGGACCCTGCTCTGCTCTCCAGACAGAGCTGGGACCCCACTCTGGGCTCAGCTGCGCTGATGGAACTCCCAGCTCCAGGGATGCAGCCTGAGTGGGAGCAGGGAGAAAGGGCAGGACATGGGAAAAAAGGTCAGGCTTTGCTGTAATGGCTGAAAATGTCAGCCATGGGTCTGGTGTAAATGAATTATCCTGGCTGGAGCCATCCCTCCTGGTCACTGCAGCAGGTTGAGCTGAAGCTGTGGAAGGAAAAGGGTGGGATTTAGGTCTCCAGCCCAGCTCCTGAAGCTCAGGGCTTCCCCTTTCTCGAGGTGACCAAACCCGTGGGTAATTGCTGCTGGGGCCAAGTTCTGGTGCATTTCCAGCAGGACGCTCTGGTTTTGTTATCTCAGCTGCGGGCAGGAGCGGAGCTCTGGGAGGAGGAGGAGGCAGGAGAAGGACGTGGCAGCACCTGGGCTGGCTGGCTCTGCGTGCAGGAGGAAACAACAGGGGCCACAGGGGACACGTCGCTACCTTCCACCTCCCTGTTATTCCAGCCATAAATCCCAGTGACCAGCTTGAACTTTTCTCAATTGACATGTTTACAAGGGAAGCCCACATTTGACAGGAAAATTAAGCATATCAATCACTTAACGAGGTCGTTAATGGATGGCTCTCAGATCTCTCTGATTTTGTGCCTGGTAGCACAGTTTATTGATCAAGCTTTTTGGCCCTGCCAGATGTTGCCGTGCCTTGATCCTCGGAGCCGGGCCCTGGGCCGGGTTTAGCGAGGGGTCATTCTCTGCAGCAGACCCCACGTTGCCTTTTCTGTCTCTGTTTTCTCTTCCTTTCTCTCCCTGTTCCCCCACAGAACAAAGGGAGCAGATGCGGGCTCGGGGCCCCTCACACCCACTCCGACATATGGAAGTGATCTCCTCTGTCTCTGTAATTACACAGGAGCTGCTCTGCAACGGCTCCGGCTTTTATTGCACAGAAACCAACCTATTCCTACATAAAACATCTTTATGGCTTCTTCTCCAGGGGCTCCTGGGCCAGGTCCTGGCAGGTATAAAGGCGAGCGGGACCCCCAGCAGCCGGCGGGGACCCCAGGCAGGACAGAGGGAGGAAGGCTGAGGGGAGGTGTGACTGTGGGAAGGGGCAGCCAGAGCTCCCAGTAAGAACCATCAGCTCTTGGAAGGCAGCAGAGAATGCAAAATAACCCTGAAACCATAATGGGATTCATGACCCCTGACTGTGTTTGCCTTCCGGGCCCTGGGGGTGCCCAAAGCCCACCTGGGCAGGGCTTGGACCTTTTTTTCACCCAGGTTTTGACCCCTTTGAATGCCCCAAGGACACCGGTGGGCTGGGAATGGGTGGGGACACTTGTGGGGACACTCACACTCATTTCTCCGTCAGGAACACGGCTCAGTGCCCATGTCCAGCCCTGCAGGAGGGATTTGCAGGACCTGTGTCCCAGCCACAGCCACAGGCCCCGGGAGGGGCTGCTGGTGGTCCCCCTCTGCCAAACAGCCCTTCCTGGGCTGGGCTCAGGGACAGCCCGGAGCCCTCCATCCCCCCTGGCACCTGTGATCTGTCTCGTGGCATAAAGTGTGTTTTGGATGTGCTGTCAGCTTGTTTTCGGGAGGGGCTGATAAAACAATGCAATCTAATGGAGTAAAAAAACCCAACTCCTATAGTGCAACATGAATAGTCCAAAATGCAAAGATGACAATTTAAGTGTTTAAAATGTACTCAAGGTAATTCCAAACAAATTTCAAAGCCATTTCAGCCTATAAAACCCCTCAGTTAAATCACTGGTTATATGGTGGCAGTGCTTATGTTGCAAAATATCCCTGGCATGAAAGGGAAACTTTAAAAAATTGCCCGTTAATCCTTATAAATTACTTATTAGTGCTGCAGAGCTGGAGCTGGAGGAGCCTCCCGAGGAAGGCCGGGCTGTTGGGGCACCTCTTGCTGGGCTCTGTGAGGAGCAGCTGGGGCTGGCTTTGATTTGCCGGGCTCTCCGAAGGCATTGATGTTCTTCCAAAGCGTGACATCAGCGCTGATGTCATGGCACAGCTCTGGCTCCATCCCTCCTGCTCTCCAGGAGCCTCCCCCTCCTCCCAGCCTCTTCAAGGGAGCCAAAAACCTGTCCCGCTGCCCCCACCCCGGGGGAATCGCTGCCCAGGGATGGAGGGAAGGGGGCTCAGATCCTCGCTGGCTCCTCCCTGGGGAATTGGGATCCATTCCTCCTGCCAGAGGAGCCGTGGCTTCGTCTCAGGGATGCAAATCCCTGCGCTGGGTGTCCGTGTTTCACGCCCTGCCAGCGGATTAAACCCGCTGGAAAGCTGCGAAGTGCTTGCAAAGAAAATGAAAGTTTATTCCCTTCCCCGAGCTTCTGGGCTCCCAACTTTCCTCCTGTGTGTTTGTGCCCTGATTTGAGGAAGCGACACAATCTCTCGCTCGCTCTCTTCTCTCGCTCTTTTCCTTTCACCAAACAGATGTAACTATTTATTCCTTATGTCCCAGTTTTCCTGTAATTTCATAAAGTGCAAATTTGCTGTCCTGCTCCCAAATGCCGAGTCGGTGGTTTGTCATAACAGTCATCAGTAACTGTCGCTTTCTGCCTGGGGCTTAATTAACCCACTCTCTCATTAGCATGTCCATGCAGTTGTAAGGAATGAAAGCCTGATTATTTTCTACAACAGTCGCAGCCAATTACTGCACTGAAATGGAACCACATTAATCAAATCTTTAGTACAGTGGCAAATTCAGAGATATCAGATTGCAAAAGACTGCAAACCTAATATGTCACTGTCAGCGGAGCTACGCAGGCATTTAGCGAATTGCATTAAATAGATGGCTCCGCTGAAACCGCATGAATTTAATATGTGATGGGATCTGGAAGCTATTAGTGTGACATGGCAAAGCACTGGGAGCTTGGCAGCTCTGGACTTTATCCATGAACTCAGGAAACTCATGTAAAAACTTGTGTGTGTGGGGGGGGGGGGTGTGTGTGTGTGTGTGTGTGTGTGTGTGTGCAGCAAAATGTCTCGTCTACTTGGGGAGAAGGCTCTGGCGAGGAGAAACACGAGGAAAGCAGGAAATCCTCGCCACATCACAGCAGGCCTGCCTGCTGCTCCAGCCAGAGCAGAGCTCGGGCTGGACAGAGTCCCTGGGCAAGGGCAGGGGACAGAGGGGACAGGGCCATGCTGCTCCGGCTGGAGCGACCCCCGGATCGATGCTGGAGCCTCGGGAATGGCTCCGAGACACTGGGACACACTCCCTGCCAAAATGACACACCACGGACACGGCCCTGCCACAGTGACACAGCCCTGCCACAGTGACACACGGACATGGTCCTGTCACAGTGACACACCACGGACATGGCACTGCCACAGTGACACACCACGGACACAGCCCTGCCACAGTGACACACCACGGACACGGCCCTGCCACAGTGACACACGGACATGGCCCTGCCACAGTGACACACCATGGACACAGCCCTTCCACAGTGACACACGGACACAGCCCTGCCACAGTGACACATGGACACGGCCCTGTCACAGTGACACACCACGGACACAGCCCTGACACAGTGACACGGCCCTGCCACAGTGACACACCATGGACATGGCCCTGCCACAGTGACTCACCACGGACATGGTCCTGCCACAGAGACACACCATGGACACAGCCCTGCCACAGAGACACAGCCCTGCCACAGTGACACACCAAGCACACATGGTGACACACGGTGGCACACAGGAATCACATGGAGATCTCTGAGCACTGTGCAGACACCCCAGGGTGGGTGCTGGGGCTGCTGGACAGGGAATGTTCCCCCAAAGACCCCCAGGTTCCTGCTGTCCGTGGCTTTCCCAGCTCCGTGTGTCCCCAGGTCCTGCCACTGCAGCCACCCCTGCCCCGGGCCCTGCTTCCTCCTGCAGTGCCCTGGTCCCTGCCGGGTTGGCAGCTCTGCCACGGCAAGCCCTGCTTCACCACACTGGCTCCAGCAGCTCCCGCTGGAAACTCCTCCTCTTCCTCTCTCCTGGCAGCTCCTCCAGGTTCAAAGGCTGCGCAGGTGGCGATGCTGGGGCTGTCACAACAGCAACGGGTCAGCTTCAGCTTGGTGTGAGCTCAGAGGCACCCCCAGCTCTGCTCACAGGCACCCCCAGCTCTGCTTGAGGCACCCCCAGCTCTGCTCGAGGCACACCCAGCTCTGCTCTCAGCAAGCCCATAAATCCATGTTCCTCTGGCTTCCACACATTCCCAGCTCCCAGAGATGCCCGCTCTGCAGGGCTCAGGGAGGGTGTGGGAGTGACCAGAGGACAGGCACTCTCCAAAGCACCCCTTGGTCACAGGGCTGGGTGCCCTGTCCCCTCCAGCTCCTTCTGCACCTCCTTGACCCAAACCAGCTCCTTTCCCCTGGGCTGCTGGCCAAGAGCACTGGATTTGGGTGGCAGCATCCCCTTCCCACAAGGGAAAAGGCAGAGAAGGGGGAGGTTTTGTCAGAGCCACAGCCAAGGGCTCCATTGGTAAATCCTCCCATGCTCCTACCAGTGGTGGTGGGAAATCCAAGCTGAACCACAGCGAACTGTGGAACCTCCAGGGCTGAGGGACCCCAAGGATCACTGACAGGGGCTCACAGACCCCCCAACAATCCCTCCCTGTGCCCGGGAGCACTGTCCAAACACTTCAGGCAGGTTTGGGATTGGGTCGCTGCAAAGAGTGACAGGAAACCAAGATTTGTGCCCTTTTTTAGTCCAATACTCTTTCCTCTGCAGCCTCCTGGACCTCAGCTCCAAGCAGGGCCCATCCCAGGGTGCAGGACTGTTGGTGTCCAGCACATCCCTCTGGCTGCCCCGGCTGGCTCAAAACCCTGGCAGGGGCTCGCAGACCCTGGCAAGAAGTCAAAAACAGCCGTGGCTTCGATTTGAGTTTTTTAGTGGAAAAAACTGCCAAGTTGTGTGAGGAATTACAAGCCACAGGGGTTTGAGTAGTGTGATATTTTAATTAACACAGGGTGGAAAAGTAGAAATTTGGGGTTTTTAGAATATAATTCAGAGGGACAAGATGGAGGAATTTGGGCGTGTCCTGGCCTTCTTTCCTTCTTCTTGTCCTCCTCTGCTGTGATGGTGACACTTTTCTATTGGTTTAAGGTAGAGATTCACAGTCCAACATAGGTCATAGGTATTGGTAAAGAAATGATAAACATGTGATATGTAGTTTTGAGTATATAATGTGGGAGCCGCCCAGGGCTCGCAGCAGATGGCCGTGGCTTCCTTTCTGGATGGACCTCGGCAGGTCAGAGAAAGAATGTTCTAGATAAGGGAAAATAAACAACCTTGAAAACACAACCAGACACATTCTTTGGCTGCACGGGCTGGGAAAAGAACTTTCACACTGTTGGGGTCTCACCAACTGACCCTGGCACAGGACAGCCCTGGGAAGAGCCTCCCCAGCAGCACCTGCCCCTGCTGTCCCCTGCTGTCCCCTGCTGTCCCCTGCTGTCCCCACGCCCGGGCAGGGCTGCAGCGGGCGCTGCCAGCGGTGACAGATGAGGCTCCAGAGCCAGGGGCTGCTCTTACACAAACTGCCTTCATCAGCAGCTCGCTGCTCCCATCAGTTAATCTTCCTGCAAACGGTGCTCTCCCGGAGCAGGGGCACGTTTCCTCCCCCAGCCACCTAATCTACCATCTACTTTATGCACACATGCTCCAAGGGGTTTTTTAGAGATATATATATATGTTTTTTTCTGAGCAATCAATCTGTGCGGCGAGGAGCTGCAACTGAATTTAAATACCAGGGTTTTCATTATCTCCAGCACAGGGAAGAGAAAGGGGGGAGAGGGACATTGAAAATAGAGGGGAATAAATTCCAATCTCTCGAACAATATATCTGAAGGTGTGCAGATTTCTGCAGCCTTATGATGCCAAGGGTATTACACCAAATCTTCTCCTGCAGAAGGAATATATTGGGAGAGGAGATTGCAGCGAGCCTTTGGCTGCATGTTTGCTGACCTTCCACTGCCTTGCATGCACTGGAGCAGCCTGCAGTGAGTCCTTGGCATTTGCAGCACATTCCCTTTTGGAGACTTTCAAAGGGCCTGGTCCTGCTCTGTCATGATCTTTGAGTAAACTCTGTGCA